>NC_041381.1:237700180-237725923 GCF_002162155.2 Triticum dicoccoides | reverse complement strand
AGCTTCACCAGCTGATTGTGGGATACGGAACAGTTTTCCCAATCGCCTTATTTGGGGCCGTGGGGGCGGGAGGAAGAGCTGGGAGCGCTAGCCATGTTGGGGTGGTTTCTACTAGCAAGATTTGAGGATCCCTCGCTTGGTGGAGATGGTGTGGATTGGATCTAAAGATCCCCGTCTCTTTAAATAGACAACTTTCTTATGTGGTCAGGGTGGTATATGCAAAAATACCCCGACTTCTCATATTCACTCGACACATGGAAGCTGAAATCATGAAGGTGCAGAAGCCGATGAGCGCGATATTAAATGAAGAGTCAGATACTGTTCTTTAAGTCAGGTACTTTGAAGTAATCGAAAAAGGAGCCCGCCTTGAAATGCCGAAGATAATCTGCGCGCCAGACACCTCGTCATTGAAGCCTGGTTCGGGGGTTACTGAGGGAGTCCTAGATTAAGGGGTCCTCAGACGACCGGACTATTAACATGGGTCGAACTGTTGGGCTATGAAGATACAAGACAGAAGACTTTTCATGTGTCCGGATAGGACTCTCCTTTGTGTGGATGGAAAGCTTGGTGATTCAGATGTGTAGATTCCTTTGTTTGTAACCGACTTTGTATAAACCCTAGTCCCCTCTGGTGTCTATATAAACCGGAGGGTTTAGTCCATAGGGGACAATCATAATCACATAGGCTAGACTTCTAGGGTTTAGCGATTACGATCTCGTGGTAGATCAACCTTGTAATACTTATATTCCTCAAGATCCATCAAGCAGGAAGTAGGGTATTACCTCCATAAAGAGGGCCCGAACCTTGGTAAACATCGTGTCCCCAGTCTCCTATTACCATCAACCTTAGACGCATAGTTCGGGACCCCCTACCCGAGATACGCTGGTTTTGACACCGACAAGCGGCCCCGGCAAAGAGGACAATGGCACCGATGAAGCGATAGGACCCGATGCAAGGCTCTTGGTCCGTCGCCGTGGATGAGAAACGTCCATCTCTAGTAGTGGACGATGTAGTCTTGGTAGGCGCTCCGGCATGGTGGAGGACGGTGGCGATGGATGGGGTGGAGGACGACGGCAATGGATGGGGTGGAGGACGACTGCGGTGGATGGGGTGGAGGATGGTGGCGATGGATGGGGTGGCGGACGGAGGAGGCTGGTGTGGGGATGGTGTTCTAGCGCAGATGATGTATGAATGGGAAAATGGAGGGAGGGGTACGGGGAACCATGTTTTTGGGACACGCCTGTCTGAAATATGGGAAAGTTACGAACTTAGCCCCCCCTTTAAACTTTGGACGTCTCGTCGGTTGGGGATAGGACGGTAATCTCGCATCTCGCCAATATTTGCCCAGAGCGATTTCGGGCGAGGAGAGGGTGGTTGGCGCCCATGATGTATGAACGGGGCTGACAGGTAGGGCTGTTGTGTCATGTCTGAGTGAAGTTACAAACCTGCCCCTATTGAAAATATTTGCCTACATCAATTTCGGCCGAGTCGAGTTTGTTTTGCCGCCCACCGTGTATGAATGGGGAAATGGAGGGAGAAACAGAGGTCGTTTGGATGAGCATGAATCAAATGTGTTTGCCGCCCATGTTTGGCACCCACCGTGTCGGAATGGGCTCAGAGGAGGTCGTGTGACGTCTAATTGAAGTTACTAACCTACCCCTATTTAGAGAAGTGAAAATTGGGCCGATGGATTGTCCGTGTGATGGGTAGACAGTAATTTCCATCTCCCAAACACTTGGCTTCGGGCAGCCGACGTGGGAGTGGACATTTTGCCGCTTCTTTCGAATTTTGGGACAATAAGCATCCATGTTTACCTTGGCAACTAACATTTTGTATTCCTATACGAATCTTTATAAATCATTCTATGTGTTTTTATATATCTTCAAAAGCACGACAAAGATGTATTCCACTGTCATATATGAATATGGTTTACAAATGCCGATACTCAAATTCAGAAGCTACAATCTAGTTTAAGGTGATTTCGAATATTTGGAACACTTCATGTCCAACTCAAATGTCACACGCTGTGCACTCCCATTTAGATATGTACACAAGCGATGTATCAAGATTCAAATACCGAGTCAATCAACCAAGAATGTACAAAACTAACAAACATAACAACACTTATTGAGTATATGGATCAATAATATCAACTAAGATACATAAGCCAGGCAGCTGTACTTTTTTTTCTACAACAGCATCCTTTGTTTAGCCAAGCTACTACAGCATCTTGGCCCTTTCCGATGCATGCCACTTATGGTCCATCTATACTACTGTTATTGATGAATGCACATTCAGCCTGATTGTCATATTTGTAGGTCTAGCACAACAATCAAGATGAAATGTCTCCGAGTCTGATCAATTAAGGCAGACTTGTGCTCAAATAAAATTACAAACCAAAAAACAAAAACAATTATTACATGATCTCTAAAACAAATGGTTTGATTGATTACATGAACAAACAACACAAAGGTTATTCAACGATGGAAAGAACATTTCACCTATGATTTACCAAGTGGGAATTTAATATCCTTTTTTCCTTCAGGACCTTAACAATGCAGTCAGTCTCAGCTTGCTTTGTTTTGAAATCCACCAAATATTTAATGGTTTTCTTGAGTACTGCTTGTGGTTGTGATGTTTGCTTCCTCAACATGTCAACTTCATCTCTAAGTGCAGAAGCAGAATCTCTTTCTACCACTAGTTTAGCCTCTAGAGAATCAGCAGTTGGCAATTCATAATGCATGATTGGGCCAGTGCCACTGCTGTGGGATAATACAACGTCCATGGGGACCTCGCTCTTTGATCTTGGGCTAACCTGTTTTGCCATTAAAGTTCCGATTGGATTCAGAAAAGTTGAAGTTAGCAAAACATCTCAATTGGGAGTTATAACAGCAAACCAGTTAAACAAACAAGGAATTAAAGAGTTTCAGTTGGATGCTGAAAAGTAGTTATTAACATCATTGTAACCCATTGTTGCAGCAGCAAAGCAGTTAAACAAACAAGTACCTATTTAAGTTCTGGCAAAAAGGTAATTCTTAACAGTAAGTATCAAACACATATATAGGCGCAGTCTATAATAGGATTAATAGGTTGTGGCATTATGTAATCAGTAGTAAACTAAATTAAGCCAAGCAACGTAATTGAACAATTTTGCAATATGTGGCTAACTAAAATTCCGAGAAGCAGGTAACTGAACTTATGCTAGATCTTTGTACAGGCACACTGCAACTTCTTTTTCACTTACAAGGTTGTACGAAGGAGTCCATGGCATCAATTGCTTGGATACGCAGTCCCGATACTTCTTTCTTCCCACACTGCATTGGTAAGTCAAATGGTTTAACTGGTAAGATGGTGTGTCCTTGATATGTTATATGAGGACGTGTAGTCAGACTAGTTTTAGCCACACACATCACACTGGCTTTTACAGTATATTTCATGCAATTACATTTGGCATATCGAGATCTAAGCAATCTACAATAGGATGAAAAGACTGGCATCCTTCACATTACTGGCAAACTCAGTTCATAGAAACAAGCAATTCATCCATTCTATGGGTAAACCAAAAGCGCCACTGGAATATTTTTCACTACCCCAATCATACACGCAAAAAGGGGTTGCGCCACCATAGGGGCTGGTATGGGCGGCCGCCTCGGGTGGCTGGAAAGTGTGCACCTAGTTTGAGTCATCCAGGTTGGCCCAGCTAGTTTTGTTCGTCCCAACGCATGAGCAGGCAATGTAAAAAATGAAGAAAAAAATTTCAATTTGGATGGGCCAATAACATAAGTGCAAGGCAGACCCTATAGCAGGCTCGCGGCCCAAACGAGCGCCTCCCATATCGATCGACAGCAGGAAAAATCCCAATTCGTTCGCTCCAGCCTCCAATCTGGTTCACTCCTAACCTAGCCGCCGCTGGATAGACCAACACAGCACTTCCTTGCGCCCTCGTTGGAGGGCGGTCATCGGGCTTCAAGTGAACGGAAGGACAAGAAGATGAAGATCCAACCCTGGGTGTAGCCTGCATGGGAGGTAGCAGCGCCAGCACGGGCATGGCATCGAGCTTGCGCAAACGGACAGTCGCAGCTTGCAAGACTAGCATGCGCAACGAGCAGGTGCATCACATCACTGGTTATATCTAATTCAACTATTCAATTTCTGGCCAATAGTTAAACCTGACGGTGTTGTAAAACTTCTTGTATGTAGGGAATCTATGAGAAAATGAAACCAATTTATGCTTATTTTATAACTCCCCCAATCAATACTGAGTTGACTGAATATGCTGTATCTAATCAAGTTTCTGGTGCAAACATACAAGCTCACGTTGTTCTTGAGCCTGAAGTGTCTAATGAACAGACTGCTAATGAAGGATTTGATGCAAACATTTTACATGCTCCTGGTGATGAACATATAGTGTCTAGGGATCTAATGCAAGCATTTTGCAAGATCCCATTGAAGGATTAAGTGTCTAATGATGATCTGCTATGTTGAGAGAGACATAGAGATTTGTAGGCATTGATGACAAGCAAATTATAGTGCATTTCATGGCTTGAGGAAACGTCGAGGCCATCGACCAGAAAGTCCCCGTATCATGACAACGTAGCATAAATACTTTTCTAATCTGTTGTTTGAAACTATTGGCATACTTGTGCAGGATAGATATATTGATATGCAGTTTGCGCACTGGTTATAGGTGAAATTACACTTTGATATTTTCAGCCAGAGAACGAATAATTCAAGCAGGTACAGACCATGTTTGTAGTACTTGTACACCATGTTGCATTTTGTGTTTATGGTGCTTGCATCATTTAGTGTTTATAATCTGAACTACTTTGGATCATTAGCTAGTTTTCAAAGTGCATGTTGCTTCACATTTCTCAAGTTATGTTGATTTCCGGAGTGCAAGTGCTAGTGCCTTGTATTTTTTAAGTTAAATGTTCGCCCCTGGTAACTTGTATTCGTGGATCCGCCACTGAGACACAAATCATACACGCATGCCAGTACAAATTAAATGAATGCAGGGACTTACGCTAGCTCATTGTACAGGCTCACTGCAGCTCTGCTTGCGCTTGGTATGTTCCATGTACAAGTCCATGTGACCACTTGCTTGGATGTGCAGGCCTTGTGCTCCTTGCATCCCCCTCAGCATTTTTGACATGGTGAATGGTTGATCAAATAAGAGGAATCGACCTTGTTGTTGTACCGGAGGACAAATACTCACAAGGTTATACGGGTGTGCAGGTTGTGTACCAGATCCTGTAGCGCCGTCATGCTTCACTGAAAAATGGTTTTGCTTGTTTCAGATGTTATCGCCAGAAGAAATAAGAGTTAAAGTCAGAGTTGCATAGGCATTTAAGCTAAGAGAGCAGTGAAAGGATATCCAAACTCGTCGGAACAGTGCACAAGGGAGTGATGTGTGGATATCTAGTTCAGGCCGGCGTTTGGGTATGCTCGCCTAGCTAGAGTGCGGGTCACTTCAGAGCCGTTGAGGGTGATGCACTAGCGTTGGCTGGCCGCGCAAGGATGCAGATCTTGAGTGGCAGCGGAGCGCTACGATGCGGTGGACGAGACCGTTGGTGAAGCCCCAACAGCCTCGGGGGGCGGAGGTGCAACTATGTGCTCGGTGAAGTAGCCTCGGTGAGGATGGAGACAGCGTTAGTGAAGCGCACCTGATGCGGTGGAAGTCAGTGTTTGTGAGGCACATTGGTTACAGCGGCCGACGTTGTCGGTGGATCACCCGGTGCGGTGGACGAGGGCATAGATGAGGTAGCTCCGGTGTGGTGGTGAAGCGCGACCGTCCTCTTCGTCGTTGTCGTTCGGCACAGAGGTAGGGAAAGAGACGAGACGAGGGGCGATTCGAACTTTGCTTCGGTTGGCGGCGAATTAGGGATTTGAGCAATCTGGGCGTGGAAGGGGATGATGGAGAAGGGAGATTTTGCAGGGCTGGAATTGGGGCCGCCAGATATTTCAATCCGAAACATGGAAGCGCGAACTTATTTTGTCGTCGTCCTTTTTGGGGGGGGAGGGTGGGTGGCTGGGTGCTAAGAGTCCATCCGACACACGCAACCACCACGACACGACCCTGGTCTGCCTGGTGCGCCTACATTTGAGAATGCAAATGAATCTTCTTTCATTTGCAAACTAATCTGTATGTATTACCATACCCGTGTTTTTCTTGCAAATAATTAGTCATTCGAAACGAGATACTAAAAATTAATTAATGAGGAGTTGTTACAAAAAAAATCAAAACGGTATCCACGGTATCCACGCTAACATGGATTAGAGTGTGTGTCACATAATTAGTTATTTGAATTAGAGTGTGTGTCACATAGCGACCTCCAATTCTAACGTGGATTTCGCATTTCACTGTATCCACGCTAATTTTTTAATACAAATTCATATGTATGTCATGAACACAATGGTAATGAGAAAACTTTTGGATGGATTCAAACATATGACCTACAAAATAGCACAACAAATTGAGTCAATGTCAACTTTTCGAAACCTAGTATGGCACGAATTCGAAATAATTACCCATATGTAGGGTCCTCAGTTCAAATCTTACAATGTACACCGAATTGAAACATCGATATTAAGTCTCGTACTATCTACATTCAAACGTTGTTTTTAGCCCCCCCCCCCGGGCACACGCACTACATACTTCCTGTATCGGTCAATCTTCCTGTCCTAACCACCTTAGCAAGCTATCGGTTTCCACCACACGTTCATTATTTATTTCCATGTTTCGATCTCTAACTCTCTCAACTACACAACACCCTTTTTCCACTCTGTTACCAAATGTATTTACCTCACACACCCGCCATTGCACCCCATGCCGATCTCTCTCTCCCTATCCCTCCCACCCTCTCGCGCTAGATACATGCATTGCCTATCTAGCCCCCCAACCTCTCATGCGCACGCACGCACGTTGTCTATCTAGGTCACTCCCTCGAGACTGTCTCACTCTTTCTTCCGTACGGCGGGCCACACTCGCTCAATCTCGCTCTCTTTATCTGGGTCTCGATTAACCTTGTTTTCTTTCACACACAAATGATATATCTCCCTGTTCGGGCCTCGATCGACACACTCTATACTCTCTCACGTAGATTGTCTATCTAGGTCAGTCCGTCCAAGCCGCCCCCACTCTTTCGACCTCATGGCGGGCCATGCTCGCTCAATCTCTCTTTGTCTATCTCTATCTATCTATCTCCCTCTCTTTCTCTTTGTATGTCTCGATTGACCTCGCTCTTTCTCGGACAAAAACGATATATCACCATGTTTGAGCCCAATTCGACCTATTCACATTGTATACTCTCTCACACACATTGTCTATCTAGGTCACTCTCTCCAACCTGTCTCACTCTTTTGATCGCATGACGACCCACACTCTCTCAATCTCTCTCCATTTATATATGTAATCGATTGACCTTGCTTCCTCCCACGCACAAAATGTATCTACATGTCTGTGACTGGATCTTCTCTCAAGCTCTATCTTACAGACCTCACCCTTGCCAAAACCTCAATCGGACAATATCTCTCTAGAGCATATATATCTGTTCAATGAATGTCGGACCACACTCACTTCGTCTCTCTATCTATATGTCTCTCGATTAACCTTGCTTTCTCACGCCGTATCTTCCACACATTGAAGCTACCTCTCCATCCCTCGCAAAGCCGAAGCTATTTATATTGCAAGGGGCACTCCAACCTTGGATTAATTTGTGTAGGCATTTATTCTGTTGGGTTTAGATTATATTTTCATAGCATTCGGCCCACAACTACTCCAAACACTGTTGCAACCCCCGCACCTCCCCCCGTTGATTTCCCACTGGCTCGGTCATCGCTCTCTCGCATGTCCTTTCTAGCCTTCAACGTCGCACCATGGTATTATTGCAAAAAACTCTATTGTTCTCTTTAATAATTATAAATAAGCTACAAAACTACACATCGATAATCCACTTGGAATGGAACAAATATCGACCCACAATTAAAGTGCTAAAAACTACACACCATGGGGCCCACCTGTCATGAAACAAATTTGGACCCATATACAAATTAAAAAATAAAGGACGAGGATCGAACAGGCGACCAGGGCCTTCAAGCTGCACGTCAATAGGCAACATACCTAGAACAACAGTGTCTGTTGTACCCCCCCTTTGTTCATATAATGTTTTTATATTACCATAGCCTATTTAATGGGTAAGATGTAATATTATCTTTAGTACATTAGTGGGACCGGCTCGTTAGCACATACTATTCGCCTTCACTTACTGGTGGGTTCCATGTGTGCTCTCTCTCTCTCCTCCCCTTCTGCGTTTAGATGCACACGCAAACACGAAGAACTCGCGGGCGATGTTCCCATTGACCATATATGGATGCGTTCACAAGTTACGTCACCAGTTTCATGTACTAGTAGAACTAGTCAATGTGTACGTGCAATGCACGTTAATTTGGAAGTATATTAAGTGCATGTGGATATTAAGTAGGAAATTATTTGTGTGTTATTATGTGATTAGCACTATTTTGGCATGAAATTAATTGCACGCGAAATGTGTTGAGCGCTGACATTGAAGCAGTCTAGGTCGTTGGATGACAAGGAATACATGTGGCTTGATGACGTTTTATATTTAATTTCATACGGCTCTAGCAGAACAATCAATCGATCAAACCATAGATTTCATTCAGTCTGACTCTGACTTTAAATTATACGACGATCGATCTAAAACAAATGGAAAATGATAAACATTCGGATTTTAAGCATGGCAATCCAAACGTTTTTCATGGCAAATTTAGATTACGCAGCGGCGGCAGGGGCGTCTTGGGTGGGAAGCGGCTCCTCTGCCGTGCTCTGTGTGTCTTCGGGACACTAACCGATGGCGACGGCGGCGTCTTGCACCGTTGTTGGCATACTCCTAGATGTTGACCTAGCTTCAAGGAAGGCCAAAATGTTCTAGACTTCGGAGCGAGACAACTGGCGGGAGGAGGCGACTGGCGTTGGTGCAAGGAAGCGGTCGATGGCGGCCATCCATGCCACTGAGCGGGGCAGTAGCACCCGCGCGGGGACAGGCGCTGGCAACAGCGCGGCGGAGACATTTGTGTGCATGGGCAGCGGCACGGGCACGCACGTCAGTGCACGTGCAGGCGCATGCGCTGGCAAGTGCACGGGCACCAGCATAGGCGTGCGCGTCAATGCACACGCAGGCACATGCACTGGCAAGTGCACGGGCGCGTGAAAGTCGGCGGGGACCTCGTGGAACCTCGTGGCATCAAGCTCGGCGACAATGTGTGGCTCCCAGCCCATCAATGCCACGGGGATGGGCGTTGGCGCAGTCGGGGCGGCGGGAGCTGGAACGGGAGCAGGTACAGGCGCGGCGTCTCCCGCAAGGCCAGTTCAAGCTCGTCCCAAAGCGCCATATGTTCTTGAGACTCCGGCTGGGTGTCTTCCTCAGGAAACTGGAAGACTAAGGGCAGACCATCGTGATGCGACATGGTGTACGTTTAGTTCAGGCTAGTTGGAGGTAGACGACAGGAGAATCGGAGAGGAAGAGAGAAGATTGTAGCGATACCAGGTAGTGCGGGGTTGATTTTAAACTGCGGCGCCGACGACATTAAAAGTGGGAGCAGTTGGGACGAAGGTGGGCGGCGAAGCCTGGTCAAAGGGCTTTCCTCCCAGTGAGCCTGCACAGCAGTCTGCTCGCACGCCTCCCTGTCAGCCGGCGCAGCGGTCTGCTCGCACGCCTCCCGTCGACTCACACGCTTGCTCGGACGGCACCTGTCGATGAGAAGCGGGACTCGTGGTGGCATGTAAATGCCCATGGTTTGAATAGTGAAAGCGTTCACCTTAACATGACAGGTCTTTGTTCCAAAATACCCTAGCTCTTCATTTGTGCAACTTTTCATAAGCAGCTTGTCTCAAATTGAAGAAAAAATTACGAAGGAATATTTGTGCCATATCACGGGACCATGCTCAGTTTCAAGAATTTCTGGTCACTTTTGGATTTTCTGAAATTTAAAATCCAAGATTCAAAACAATATCATAACCCGCATCACGCAATAAATTTTCAAGCCATACATCTGTCCTGTTGTATTTCCTAAGAAAGTCAAACATTTTGCTTAGTTAGACTTCAGACAAGTTATATATGCAGAGTAAAAGGATAATCCCTCCGTACCAGTGCATTGCCTGATATATTAACTCAAGTACTAAGCACGAACAAACTGGCACAATTCTGTGCTCATCCCGGTGTATTAGTAGTACTAGGCAATGCAGTTGACGGATGACCTTGGGGAGGACCGGGGGAATTGAACCATGCTCGGCACGGTAGGTAACGTTGTCTAGTTACTAAAGCATCCCTCCATTTTTCATCGGTAGTCAATATGGACCGGGGACATGAGGGGATTTTCCTAGGGCTGGAATTCTGGCCGCCAGATATTTCGAGTCGAAACACTGAGGCTCGACTGGTTGGGTTGCCTAATGTGAGTACCACGCACGCCACCAGAAGGACACGAGCCCGTCATTTTAGGATCAACATGAGCCAAGGTCTGGCTAGTACGCCGTTAGCTCCTACCATTCGAGAATATGAAAGGAATCTTTTAAATTGCCGAACAAAACTATGTGTATTACAATGCCCGTATTTTCCTTGCAAATTCTAATCTCAACGTGGTAATTGATTTATGACGAATTCTTGAATTAGATGAGTTTGTGATATAGTGAACTCAACCTGGATTTCACATTTCATGGTATCCCTAGTAAGTTTTTCATTGCAAATTCAAATTTAAAAGATGAACAATATGGAGGTGAGAAAACTTTGTATATATCAAGCATATGACCACACACACACACACACACACACGAATACAACAACAATCCAATAAGTATAGTGCATCTATTTTTCCAAACCATGCATGTATAACACGAATTCAAAAATACTCCTTTTGTTCCTAAATATTAGTCTTTTAGATATTTCAACAAGTGACTACATACGGAGCAAAATGAGTGAATCTACACTCTAAAATATGTCTATATACATCCATATGTGCCAGTCCATTTGAAATATCTAAAAATACTAATATTTAGGAACGAAGGGAGTAAAATGTAAGACATGCATGGTCCTCAATTCAATATTTAAAATGAACATGAAACTGAAACATGAACTTTAAGTCTAGTACTATAGTACATGCAAATATTGTTTTTAGGCGGAGCTCTGTAGATTGTCGGGGGTCAACCCCTCGACCTTAGATAAAATTGTGAAGCTCCGTTTAGGGTTGTTTAGATTATATTTGTCCCCACCCTCCCAAACACCGGTTGGTTGTGCACCCCCACCACTCCACCCCGGGAGAATATCATGTGCCCCCATACCTTAGATGCTATATGTTGATACGAGTTGCTTGGAGCTTTTAGATCTGAGATATAGCAGCTCACATGATGTCTTAATATTTTTACAGGAAACCTTGAGGTGTTTGAGAATTGCACACAATTTGTACAAAAACTACTCAGATGCCCTTGGATCCCATATCCAACGACCTCGAAGCTCGTATCACCGTAGCATCTAAGATGAAGGAGGACGTCATATTCTCCTGTATGTAAGTATATCATGTGCTACCACACCTTAGATGCTTTAGTGATACAAGCTCTTCACAGCCGTTGGATTTGTGACGCAACAACTCCTCAGTGGTTCGAACAGTTTTTTGCTGAAAAGCCCCCAAAGATTTCGGCCACTTCTTACAAGCACAAAGACTTCTCAGATGCCATTGGACCTCAGATCAAACAACCTCGAAGCTCGTATCACCGTAGCATCCAAGCGGCGATAGCACCTTATGTTTTCTTGCACGGGAGAATATGAGGTGCTCCGTGATATGAGTTCACGGAGATCTAACGGCCCACAGTAGGAGGTTTGAATGTTTTTTCAATATACGGCTGAGAGAGTTTGGGAATTGCACACAAAGTACAAGTACTACGCATGTGCCATCTGATCACTGATCATACGACCTATGTAACGCCCCGGATTTGATGCGCCAGGTGTCTGCCAGTTATTCACCGTCGTTACCATGTCATTTGCTTGCGTGTTGCATTTTATCATGTCATCATGTGCATTGCATTGCATACGTGTTCGTCTCATGCATCCGAGCTTTTTCCCCGTTGCCCGTTTCGCAATCCGGCACTCCTATGTTCCCCGGTGCCCCCTTCTGCCTCTTTTCATGTGTGGGTATTAAACTTTCTCAAAATGGCCCGTGGTTTGCCAAGCGGCCTTAGTATAGCGCCGGTAGACCGCCTGTCAAGTTTCGTTCCATTCGGAGGTCGTTTGATACTCCAACGGTTAACCGGGTAACCGTAAAAGCCTCCTTCTCTTTGCAGCCCAACACCCCTCCAAAGTGGCCCAAAACCCATCTAACTCCCCTCCATGCTCTCGGTCGTTCGATCACGATCGCGTGTGTCAGGACCCCGACTCAATGCCACATCGATCTAGCATGTAACACCTCATATCACTTTGCGGCCTCACGCACGGTATCCCCACGGGTGTCGCCTTACCTTTGCCCGGGACCGTTTGCGCCTTTTGGCACACGTATATGATGGTGTCGCTAGCATCCATATGATAAGGAGCCCGGCTGACATGGCTAGTCGTAAACCCAAAGTGGCACTAACTTACAGGGACAGGCATCCATGACCCAGCATCGAACGTGTCGGTCATCAGCGAGTGAATCCAGGCTGTAGCACTGGGCTAACAGGACTCCGGTGAACCGGGCTGTAGAGGGCTAACAGGACTCCGGTATTCATCGCGTGACATTTCCCCGAAGGGACAGACATAGGATCGAAGAAGGACACATGCCGGCCAGCCTAAGTGTTCCGGAGCAGTAGCAAGCTACCAGGGCTCAGTGGAAGCACTAGGAGACATTTCCCGGTAAGAGAGGCTACTAAGAATAAACAACTAGATAGTCAGATCCCACACATAGCAATACACATTACACGTACGCATAACATGCAAGTATGTGCTGTACAACATGGCATCACAGCATAACTCAACAATCATATAGATAAAGGCTCAGAAGAGCCATCATAGCATTTATTGCAAACAGGGGTCACAAAACCCATCATACAGAGCATACAAGCAACAAGCGGAAGCATTACATGTCTGGGTACAGACACCTACAAATGAAAAAGGCTGAAGAGCCTGACTATCTACAACATCCGATCAAGATCGTAGCTGAGGTACAAGCTACTCGTCGAAGTCCACGGAACACTAATAAGACCGAAGTCTCCGCTGCAAAAACATAAATAAAGCAACATGAGTACAAAGGTACTCAGCAAGACTTACATCAGATCCTATCATACATGCATTTGTATCAAGAGGGTAATGTGGGGTTTAGTTGCAGCAACCCAGCTTTGACTCTGTGGCTATCCTGTTCTACGACTACCAGAAACTCTTGAGGTGATATGGCGCACACGAGTCCACTAATCACCACACAATACACTACTATGGATTCATCCCCATCTCCCTACGAGAAGGCCATCCATAGCACTCACACTTGTCTTGAGCATTTTAGAGTATCCACTTCAAGTTGTCTATGTACCATGTAAGCACCCAAGAAGTCCATAACCGCGGACCCGGCTATTCGAATAGATCATGTTAACCCTGCAGGGGTGTACTTCTTCACACACGCTCTCGCCACTTACCGCCATGTACACGTCATGTATCTCAGCAACCTTCAAGCGGAAGCCTGGCGAGGGTGTCGGCCACGACCTGACTAACCACACAAGACTCTAGTCCAGGTTTATCGCCTATTCGGGTTCCATCTGCAAGGAGATCCGGCCGGGGTGTCGCTCACGGCCCCAAACGATGTGAGCAGGGTTCCCAAGCCCACCATCCGGATGCCACTTGGTACACCGTGCCACGTGTGCCTAGTCTGTCCCAATCCCACCCTGCCGGGTGCCACTTGGTAGAAAAATAGCACTACCTACAAACACCAGAAACTAGTTGCGACTCCTGGACAGAGACCAAGTTGGTTAATAAGTCGAGAGGGGTCGAGTTACCGGAACCCAATGTGTGGTAGTATCGAGTCATTGGACAACATACACAGAACTCAGTGCTTAAGGACGGTTCTAGTGAGACAACCCACCATGTACTCCTACATGGCCTCTCACCGCTACCTTTACCAAATCGTGTTCACACACTTCACTCTCAGCATCAGAACATATCGTAACACTCCAATTCATTCCCAATGAACCAGACCTGACACAACTCTAAGCAATAGCAGGCATAGCATGGTAGGAACACAACAATGGCTTCAATCAACTCCTACACATGCTAGTGGGTTTCAACTATTTACTGTGGCAATGACAGGTCATGCAGAGGAATGGGTTCAACAACCGCAGCACAAAGTAGCAGATGAATCGTTGTTGTCCTAATGCAATAACTGAGAGCAGGAGCGAGAGAGTAGGGTTTTATCGAAATGAACAAGGGGGTTTGCTTGCCTGGTAGATCAACAAGGAAGGCACTGCTTCATAGACAGGCACTCTGGAACAGACTCCGGAGCAGGACCTATCGAGAAGGAACAGTGTCGGCAATCAATACACAAACATATGCAACAATATGATGCATGAACATGGCATGAGGATGTGAGGTTGTTTGAGCTAATGCAACTAGTAATCATTTGGTTTGAAGTCCATTTGAACCATAAGCTCAAATGCAATTCTAAATTAAGTCTCTTAATATGCCATAATGTGTTTTCCCATATTCAGCATGTATAAGTTGGTTTGTCATGCATGAAACTAGTACAGATGGATAGATTGCATTTTTCTGATAATTTTTCATATATAAATTATTTTAATCTGAGCTACGGTTGATTTGATATGAATTTTTGAAGTTTAAATCAATTTCTGGAATTTCCTGATTTATTATAATTCCAGAAAATATATATTGCGCCAGCATGACGTCAGCACGACGTCAGCAGTCAACTGCAGCTGGCTGGGGTCAAACCTGACGTGTGGGGTCCACACGTCAGTGACAGGAGGTTAAACAGGGTTAGTTTAATCCTAATTAAAAAGGTTAGTGGCGCTGGGGCCCACTGTCAGTATCAGGGGGGTTAGTTAACGGTGATTAGCACTAAGCTAACCACCTGGCCGACGGGGCCCACTCGTCAGGCCGGCGAGGTCGTCGGCGGCGACCTCTGGACGCGGCGGCGTCCGTGAAACAGGCCACGGGGGCGGCATCGGAGGGCACCGGGGCGTAGCCCGGGCTCTCGCGCATCTGGCGTGGCAGGTGGGAGGAGCTGGGGAGGCCGGGGCTCACCGGAGCAAAGCTCGCGGCGGCAGCCGGAGCTCGGCTTCGATCAGGAACGGGCTGCGGGGCACGGGGAGGCCACCTGAGGGGCTCGGTGGCACCCTCGTGGCACCGGGAGCACGATGGGGTGCTCGGTTTGGGCGGAGGCGGGCCGAGACGACGGCGGCGGCATGGACGGCGGCGGGAAGCTTCGGCCGTGATGGGGAAAGGGCTACGGCGTGCGGGTGACTAAGCGGAGAGGGGGAAACGGTGGCGGAGCTCACCGCGGTTGCAGCGGGCGTCGAAGCGGGCTCGGGGACGCACTGGAGACGGCGGGGCAGCGATGGGGATCCACGGCGGCCGACGATGAAGAAGACGACAGTGTCGGTGATGGAGCGCGTCCCTGGTCACTTGGCTCGTTGAGGACGATGCGGACGACGAGGCGGAGCTTCTAGGCTCGGGCGGAGGGCGAGGGGAGGCCGGTGGCCACGGCTACGGTGGACGGCGGTGATGAGCTCCGCTCGGCTGCGCGCGAGAGAGAGAGCAGAGGAGGGGGGAAGGAACGAGAGAGAGTGAGAGGGTACGGGGGGCGTGGCGTCTCCCGGGGCATCCAGACGAGGAGGGGAGAGGGCAGGCAGGCAGGGAGGCTGGTGGCGTGGCGCGGCGGAGCGCACGCGCGTCGGGCACGCTCCCATCCCCCTGTCGAGGACGAAGACGACAGAGGAGGCGGCCAGTGGGCTGGGCCGGCGCTGGCTGCTGCTGGGCTGCGCAGGGAGGAGGCCCAGGTAAGTCTTCCTTTTTATTTCTGTTTTCTTTTCTATTTTTCTGACATTTGTTTTGATTTAATTAAAATATTAAATCATTTTATTACCTTATGCCAATTTTTGCAGGAGCTAACTATATTATTCCAGAGCTCCCCAACAGGTGGCATAATTTTTGGACATATATTAATATATATAACTAATATATTTCCAATGCAAATATTTATGCATTAATTCCAAATGCCCAAAATAAATACCTATGAGCTCTTAAAAATATTGGTTTGATTTTTATCTCTGTCCAATATTTTCAGAGAGCAACATGAGCATTTTCTTGGACCCTTTTGGAGAAATTTTTATTTGGGTCATTTTCAAAAATGATTCTGAGGGTTCCACCAATCCTCATTTCAAATTTAAATGAAAATTTAAACATGATGCACAAATGACTAGCTAGTCTAGGTCATACCAGACTAGGGATGTGACAACTCGCCCCCACTTGAAAAAAATTCATCCCGAGATTCAGGGGTCGACGGAAAGAAAGCGGGGTACTCCAGTCGAAGACGATCTTCTCGCTCCCAAGTAGCTTCTCTCTCGGAATGATGAGACCACTGAACTTTGAGAAACTTGATGTTCTGACGTCGGTTAACATGCTCGGCTTGATCAAGGATGCGAACCGGGTACTCTCGGTATGTGAGGTTATCTTGGAGATCAAGCGTTTCGTGGTCCACTCCGTGGATGGGATCCGAGAAGCAACGCCTGAGTTGAGAGACGTGGAAGACATCATGAACTCGAGAAAGATGTGGGGGTAGTTCCAGTTGGTAGGCAACCTCTCCTCGTTTAGCGAGAATACGAAAAGGACCAATGTAACGAGGAGCCAACTTGCCCTTGATACCGAAATGATGGGTACCCTTCAAAGGAGTAACCCGAAGGTAAGCTTGGTCGCCAATTTCATAAGTCATATCATTATGATGACGATCATACTGACTCTTTTGACGAGACTGGGTTGTTTTCAAATTCCCACGAATAATGCGAACTTGCTCTTCTGCCTCCTGGATCATGTCTGGTCCAAAGAATTGTCTTTCACCAGTTTCTGACCAGTTCAAAGGTGTTCGACATCTTCGTCCATAGAGAACCTCAAAAGGAGCTTTCTTGAGGCTGGATTGATAGCTATTGTTATAAGCAAACTCGGCAAAAGGAAGACATTTCTCCCAATCCATACTGAATGAGATAACGCAAGCTCTAAGCATGTCTTCGAGAATTTGATTGACCCGTTCCACCTGACCACTCGACTGAGGGTGGAAAGCGGTACTGAAGGAAAGATGGGTTCCCATGGCAGTTTGGAAACTCTCCCAGAAATGAGAAGTGAAAAGACTGCCACGGTCTGAATTGATCTCTAGTGGAACACCATGGAGTGATACTATTCGAGAAATGTATAAATCAGCAAGCTGACTAGCAGTGATATTCTCTCGAACAGGTAGGAAGTGAGCCACTTTGGAAAGACGATCAACGACTACGAAGATAGCGTTATTCCCTCTTTTGGTGCTGGGAAAACCGGTGATGAAGTCCATACCAACTTTATCCCATTTCCATTCAGGAATAGCTAAAGGCTGAAGGGTGCCAGCAGGTCTTTGATGCTCTGCCTTAACGCGACGACAAACGTCACATTTAGCAATGAACTCAGCGATTTCTCTCTTCATCCTAGTCCACCAGAACCTCTGGCGTAGGTCCTGATACATCTTAGTGCTACCGGGATGAATCGTGAGAGGAGATTCATGCTCCTCCTTGAGAATCAATTGCCGAAGATGTTGCTTCTTGGGGACCACCAGGCGGTTCCCAAAGAAAACAACACCTCGATCATCTATAGAGAAACTACCAGCAATACCCTTGGCAATGTTTCTCTTGATCCGGGTAATCCCTGTATCATGCTTCTTGGCTTCTATGATAAGATCCACAAGGGTAGGTTTCGCCACCAAGGTAGAAAGGAATCCGTGAGGAGCAATGTGAAGATTAAGCTTATAGAATTCCTCATGGAGAAGTGGTTGGCCTTGCTGCAACATGAGATTGTTGCAATAGGATTTATGGCTTAGCGCATCAGCCATGACATTGGCTTTGCCTGGGGTGTAGGTAATCCCTAGATCATAATCTGTGATCAACTCCAACCAATGTCTTTGCCTAAGGTTCAGATCCGGTTGGGTGAAGATATACTTGAGACTCTGGTGATCGGTGTAGATCTCGCAACGTTTACCAAGAAGGTAATGTCGCCAGGTCTTAAGTGCATAGACTACGGCTGCAAGCTCTAGATCATGTGTAGGATAATTATCCTCATGTGGATGCAACTGTCGAGATGCATAGGCAATCACATGACGATCTTGCATAAGAATGCAACCTAGTCCCTGTCGTGAGGCGTCACAATAGATAACAAAGTCCTTTGTAAAATCCGGTGGCACAAGTATGGGAGCAGAAGTCAGGTGTCTTTTCAGTTCCTGAAAACTGTACTCACACTATGGGGACCACTCAAACTTTTTATCTTTCTTGAGAAGTTCCCGTGAGGGGTTTGGCTACTTTGGAGAAATTTTCAACAAAGCGGTGACAATAGCTGGCTAGACCAAGGAAACTCCTAACTTGTTTGACTGTTTCAGGTGGAGTCCAATCGAGAACAGCCTGAACTCTCTCGGGATTGACAGCAATGCCCTTACCAGAGATTACGTGGCCTAAGTAGGTCACTTCTGGCAACCAAAATTCACACTTGGAGAACTTGGCATAAAGGCGGTGCTCTCTGAGTTTTTCTAACACAAGTCTAAGATGTTCGGCATGCTCTTCCTCGTTCTTCGAGTAAATAAGAATATCATCGAGGTAAACCACGACGAACTTATCTAAGTACTCCATGAAGATCGAGTTCATCAAGCGGGAGAATGTGGCTGGGGCGTTGGTTAGGCCAAAGGACATGACGGTGTACTCGTACTGGCCATAACGAGTGACAAAAGCTGTCTTAGGAATGTCCCCGTTTCTGATTTTGATTTGGTGGTATCCTAACCTCCAATCCATCTTGGAGAAGACTGAGGATCCAGCGAGCTGATCATACAGGTCGTTGATCCTGGGGAGCGGATACTTGTTCTTTATCGTGACCAAATTAACGGGACGATAATCTACAACCATCCGGTCCGTACCATCCTTCTTCTTGACGAAGAGGACGGGGCAAGCCCAAGGAGAAGAACTAGGACGGATGAAACCCTTTTGCAAGGACTCATCAAGTTGTTTCTTAAGCTCGGCTAGTTCTAAGGGTGCCATCTTGTAAGGTCTCCTAGAGATTGGAGCTGTTCCTGGGATAAGATCTATGACGAACTCTACATCTCTGTCAGGTGGAACACCTGGCAGTTCCTCTGGAAAGACATCCGGAAAGTCACGGACTACCGGGATATCTTCAAGGTCTGGAAGAGGGCTGGCATTAAGAGAACAGAGCTGACGCTTTGCAACTCTAGTGGAGACGGTGACTATCTTGCCAGATGGGTGTGTAAGCTGAACAGATCTGGTGTAACAATCAATCTTGGCATGATGAGCTGTCATCCAGTCCATACCCAAGATGATATTAATATCTGAGGACTTGAAGGCTACAAGTGATGCAAGGAATACAAGTCTGTCAACAAGGATTTCGTTACCATGGCTTACACTAGAGGTTTGCCATTTGGATCCAGGAGTTTGGATGACTAGCGGAGTTGGCATATCACAAAATGACAGATTGTGCAAGTTAGCATAGCTTTCAGAAATGAAGGAGTGAGATGCTCCAGTATCGAATAGAACTGACGCTGGGTGAAAATTGACAAGGAGTGTACCAAGAACGACATCCGGATCATCATGAGCGTCTTTAGCTGAGACGTGATGCACACGTCCACGTTCAGTGGGGGCTGACTTGATACTGATCATCTTGCGTGATGGCTTAACACAGCCAACAGTCTTCTCGGGCTGGGGTGGAGCATAACTAGTCTGAGAGCAGTCACGTGCATAGTGTCCTGGCTTCCCGCATGTGAAGCAAGTCCCTGAGGTTGGACGTGGACCCGCACTGACAGGCGGTCTACCAGTAGGCCTGGGTGGAACATACGACTGAGCTGGGGAAGGCACCACATGAGATGACCTCGGTGTATAACCGGAAGGAAGAGCGGAGTTTGGAACCCAAATCCGGCGCTTCTGGGAACTAGAGCCAGAGGAAGATCCCAAATCACGGGTGTGCTTACGAGACTCCTCGTAAGTGAGCTGAGCTGTCTCTGCATTAATGGCTTTGTTCACAAGAGCTTGGAATGTATCACAATGATGCAGGTGGAGATCACGACGCAACTTGGGATTGAGACCCTTTCGGAACCTAGCCTGCTTCTTGGCGTCCGTGGACACTTCTTCTATGGCATAACGGGCGAGGTTCTCGAACTCTCTGCTGTAAGCATCAACAACCATCTTATTCTGGGTGAGACTACAGAACTCTTCTCTCTTGCGATCGATGAGGGCCTGGGGAATGTGATGCTCACGAAAAGCCTCAACGAAATCCCTCCAGGTGGGAGTCTGGTCAGCTGGAAGCATAGCCTCATAGTTCTGCCACCAAAGACTAGCAGGACCTTCCAGGTGATATGTGGCATAAGTGACCTTGTCATCTTCAGCTACGCTCGCGGAACGCAGCTTATGAGTGATGCTACGGAGCCAGTCATCTGCATCGAGTGGCTCGATGGAATGATGAAAGGTAGGTGGGTGCAAGCGAATGAAGTCATGAATGGTCGCAGACTTATTGGACTGATGTGCGGTATTCTCCTCGATACGTGCCAACAAACGGTTAGACTCACGCTTGTTCCTCTCCATTTCTAACATGAACTCTGTCAACGAAGGCGGGTCGGGAGGATCCTCATCTCTACCATCTCCATGGTTCTGGCTACGAACAATAGAACTTGATGACATCCTGGTAAAACGAAACCAGAGACGGAATCAGCATCAACTATGGACTGTAGAATGTAGGACAAGGAATTAGTATCTCCCGAACTCCTAGGGAAAATTCAGGCAGCATAACGGCAGTAAAATGCTCAGAATGAGACATCCTGCTAAAAATGGGGTGGTAACATACTCATCATCATTACTCAAGGTTCTGAGATCATACTAAACAGACTACACCGGAAGTACTCGAAAACTGGGGTATGACTGATCAACCAATCCTATGGGACTACGGAGTAGTAACACGTGATCCTGATAGACGGAAGAGAAGCCTAGTTCCTTAATCCCGTCGGAAAGATAGGACGACTCAGATCAGAAGGCCACGAGGTATAAGGAGTAAAAAGAGCCTTACGTTCCAACCCACAATCAATTCCCTTACATAACTAAAGATTTTCTAGACTCAACTTTGACCAGTTTGGCTTGGTAATCCTACAGGCAGTCAGGCTCTGATACCAACACTGTCAGGACCCTGACTCAATGCCACATCAATCTAGCATGTAACACCTCATATCACTTTGCTGCCTCACGCACGGTATCCCCACGGGTGTCGCCTTACCTTTGCCCGGGACCGTTTGCGCCTTTTGGCACACGTATATGATGGTGTCGCTAGCATCCATATGATAAGGAGCCCGGGCTGACATGGCTAGTCGTAAACCCAAAGTGGCACTAACTTACAGGGACAGGCATCCATGACCCAGCATCGAACGTGTCGGTCATCAGCGAGTGAATCCAGGCTGTAGCACTGGGCTAACAGGACTCCGGTGAACCAGGCTGTAGCGGGCTAACAGGACTCTGGTATTCATCGCGTGACATTTCCCCGAAGGGACAGACACAGGATCGAAGAAGGACACATGCCGGCCAGCCTAAGTGTTCCGGAGCAGTAGCAAGCTACCAGGGCTCAGTGGAAGCACTAGGAGACATTTCCCGGTAAGAGAGGCTACTAAGAATAAACAACTAGATAGTCAGATCCCACACATAGCAATACACATTACACATACGCATAACATGCAAGTATGTGTTGTACAACATGGCATCACAGCATAACTCAACAATCATATAGATAAAGGCTCAAAAGAGCCATCATAGTATTTATTGCAAACAGGGGTCACAAATCCCATCATACAGAGCATACAAGCAACAAGCGGAAGCATTACATGTCTGGGTACAGACACCTACAAATGAAAAAGGCTGAAGAGCCTGACTATCTACAACATCCGATCAAGATCGTAGCTGAGGTACAAGCTACTCATCGAAGTCCAACACTAATAAGACCGAAGTCTCCGCTGCAAAAACATAAATAAAGCAACATGAGTACAAAGGTACTCAGCAAGACTTACATCAGATCCTATCATACATGCATTTGTATCAAGAGGGTAATGTGGGGTTTAGTTGCAGCAACCCAGCTTTGACTCTGTGGCTATCCTGTTCTACGACTACCAGAAACTCTTGAGGTGATATGGCGCACACGAGTCCACTAATCACCACACAATACACTACTATGGATTCATCCCCATCTCCCTACGAGAAGGCCATCCATAGCACTCACACTTGTCTTGAGCATTTTAGAGTATCCACTTCAAGTTGTCTATGTACCATGTAAGCACCCAAGAAGTCCATAACCGCGGACCCGGCTATTCGAATAGATCATGTTAACCCTGCAGGGGTGTACTTCTTCACACACGCTCTCGCCACTTACCGCCATGTACACGTCATGTATCTCGGCAACCTTCAAGCGGAAGCCTGGCGAGGGTGTCGGCCACGACCTGACTAACCACACAAGACTCTAGTCCAGGTTTATCGCCTATTCGGGTTCCATCCGCAAGGAGATCCGGCCGGGGTGTCGCTCACGGCCCCAAACGATGTGAGTAGGGTTCCCAAGCCCACCATCCGGGTGCCACTTGGTACACCGTGCCACGTATGCCTAGTCTGTCCCAAGCCCACCCTGCCGGGTGCCACTTGGTAGAAAAATAGCACTACCTACAAACACCAGAAACTAGTTGCGACTCCTGGACAGAGACCAAGTTGGTTAATAAGTCGAGAGGGGTCGAGTTACCGGAACCCAATGTGTGGTAGTATCGAGTCATTGGACAACATACACAAAACTCAGTGCTTAAGGATGGTTCCAGTGAGACAACCCACCATGTACTCCTACATGGCCTCTCACCGCTACCTTTACCAAATCGTGTTCACACACTTCACTCTCAGCATCAGAACATATCGTAACACTCCAATTCATTCCCAATGAACCAGACCTGACACAACTCTAAGCAATAGCAGGCATAGCATGGTAGGAACACAACAATGGCTTCAATCAACTCCTACACATGCTAGTGGGTTTCAACTATTTACTGTGGCAATGACAGGTCATGCAGCGGAATGGGTTCAACTACCGCAGCACAAAGTAGCAGATGAATCGTTGTTGTCCTAATGCAATAACTGAGAGCAGGAGCGAGAGAGTAGGGTTTTATCGAAATGAACAAGGGGGTTTGCTTGCCTGGTAGATCAACAAGGAAGGCACTGCTTCATAGACAGGCACTCTGGAACAGACTCCGGAGCAGGACCTATCGAGAAGGAACAGTGTCGGCAATCAATACACAAACATATGCAACAATATGACGCATGAACATGGCATGAGGATGTGAGGTTGTTTGAGCTAATGCAACTAGTAATCATTTGGTTTGAAGTCCATTTGAACCATAAGCTCAAATGCAATTCTAAATTAAGTCTCTTAATATGCCATAATGTGTTTTCCCATATTCAGCATGTATAAGTTGGTTTGTCATGCATGAAACTAGTACAGATGGATAGATTGCATTTTTCTGATAATTTTTCATATATAAATTATTTTAATCTGAGCTACGGTTGATTTGATATGAATTTTTGAAGTTTAAATCAATTTCTGGAATTTCCTGATTTATTATAATTCCAGAAAATATATATTGCACCAGCATGACGTCAGCACGACGTCAGCAGTCAACTGCGGCTGGCTGGGGTCAAACCTGACGTGTGGGGTCCACACGTCAGTGACAGGGGGTTAAACAGGGTTAGTTTAATCCTAATTAAAAAGGTTAGTGGCGCTGGGGCCCACTGTCAGTGTCAGGGGGGTTAGTTAACGGTGATTAGCACTAAGCTAACCACCTGGCCGACGGGGCCCACTCGTCAGGCCGGCGAGGTCGTCGGCGGCGACCTCTGGACGTGGCGGCGTCCGTGAAACAGGCCACGGGGGCGGCGTCGGAGGGCACCGGGGCGTAGCCCGGGCTCTCGCGCATCTGGTGGGGCAGGTGGGAGGAGCTGGGGAGGCCGGGGCTCGCCGGAGCAAAGCTCGCGGCGGCGGCCGGAGCTCGGCTTCGATCAGGAACGGGCTGCGGGGCACGGGGAGGCCACCTGAGGGGCTCGGTGGCACCCTCGTGGCACCGGGAGCACGATGGGGTGCTCGGTTTGGGCGGAGGCGGGCCGAGACGACGGCGGCGGCATGGACGGCGGCGGGAAGCTTCGGACGTGGTGGGGAAAGGGCTACGGCATGCGGGTGACTAAGCGGAGAGGGGGAAACGGTGGCGGAGCTCACCGCGGTTGTAGCGGGCGTCGAAGTGGGCTCGGGGACGCACTGGAGACGGCGGGGCGGCGATGGGGATCCACGGCGGCCGACGATGAAGAAGACGACGGTGTCGGCGATGGAGCGCGTCCCTGGTCACTTGGCTCATCGAGGACGATGCGGACGACGAGGCGGAGCTTCTAGGCTCGAGCGGAGGGCGAGGGGAGGCCGGTGGCCACGGCTACGGTGGACGGCGGCGATGAGCTCCGCTCGGCTGCGCGCGAGAGAGAGAGCAAAGGAGGGGGGAAGGAACGAGAGAGAGTGAGAGGGTACGGGGGGCGTGGCGTCTCCCGGGGCATCCAAACGAGGAGGGGAGAGGGCAGGCAGGCAGGGAGGCTGGTGGCGTGGCGCAGCGGAGCGTGCGCGCGTCGGGCACGCTCCCATCCCCCTGTCGAGGACGAAGACGACAGAGGAGGGGGCCAGTGGGCTGGGCCGGCGCTGGCTGCTGCTGGGCTGCGCAGGGAGGAGGCCCAGGTAAGTCTCCCTTTTTATTTCTGTTTTCTTTTCTATTTTTCTGACATTTGTTTTGATTTAATTAAAATATTAAATCATTTTATTACCTTATGCCAATTTTTGCAGGAGCTCACTATATTATTCCAGAGCTCCCCAACAGGTGGCATAATTTTTGGACATATATTAATTTATATAACTGATATATTTCCAATGCAAATATTTATGCATTAATTCCAAATGCCCATAATAAATACCTATGAGCTCTTAAAAATATTGGTTTGATTTTTATCTCTGTCCAATATTTTCAGAGAGCAACATGAGCATTTTCTTGGACCCTTTTGGAGAAATTTTTATTTGGGTCATTTTCAAAAATGATTCTGAGGGTTCCACCAATCCTCATTTCAAATTTAAATGAAAATTTAAACATGATGCATAAATGACTAGCTAGTCTAGGTCATACCAGACTAGGGATGTGACAGTGTGGCCGAAAACCGTGCTCCATTTGGACTCTCCTACCTCCCTCTACCTATAAAAACGTACCATCCTCCATTTTTCGGATCAAAACCCTAGCAAATCGCCCTCCGCCGCCACCGGACGCGTCCGCCCCATGCCGGACACGTCCGCGCCCGCGCCCGCAGCCAATCGTGGCTTGCCACGTCACCCCGCCGCCGTCTCCTCCGCGTCGGCCCTCCCGGCCCAGATCGGGGCCCGCCGAGCCCATCGGGGC
>NC_041381.1:237687605-237699713 GCF_002162155.2 Triticum dicoccoides | reverse complement strand
CGCGCCACCCGCGCTTGGCCGCGCCCGGGGCCGCTGCCGCCGCCCGCCACTCCGGCGAGGTCGGGCCAGCCGTGCCGACCTCCTCCCCGCGCCCCTCGCCGTCCCTTGCCGGATCCTGCCAGATCCGGCGAGGGCCCGTCCTCCCCGACCTCTCCCGCAGCTCCGGCGCCCGTTCCCCCAACTCCGGCGAGTCTCCGGCGCCTCGAAGTCCGTGCCCTTAGCCCCCAGATCCAAATCGAGGTTGACTTTCCCCCTCCGAAAACGCTTAAGTCCCGAATATTTTGTCATAATCATGCCATGTTCATCGCATCGTATCTCTGCATCTATAGCTCCGTTTTGTGTGTGTAATATGTCAAATTGTTCGTCTCCACGAGTACATTATTTCATTCCATTGCATCATATTCATTTGAGTCCATCTTGATGCATGAATCATCGTTGCAAGCGTTCTTCATGATGTTAATCTGCTGAAACTGTTATAACATGCTCATTTATCATTTTTGCCATGATTGATGTGTGCATCCTATGAGGTTGATGTCTACATGTGTTGATCTATGCTATGTCTTCTTTACAGAGGTGCTTACCATGTATTTTTTTGATCAATGTGGTGACTAGCACAAGCATGCAAACTAGGCATCGTGCTGTTGCTGATTTTAGTCCCTGTTCTGCTGTTATTTTGATGCCATGTAAACTTGATGCTACAGAGAGATCCATGCATATTTTGAAATACTTCAGTAAGGGTGTTTTGAACATATGGTTGTCCTATATCCATTCATGCCCTTGGTTGAAATTATGGAGTAGTATAGCATGTCAGTTTCGTGCTCTACTTTTGCTTCAAAATGTTTCCTGGCAGATTGTTTACATGTTATTCAATTTTGCCAAGGTTGTTGTAGTTGATCCTTGCATGCTATGAACTTGTTCTTGACTTGTTTTGTTTCATAAACATGTCTTCTTGCTGATGCTATGCTTATCTTGTCATGCAATGACTTGTGGTGAGTGAATCGAGCTTGTTAAGTAGGGTACTTGTTGTTGCTGTTTTGCTAGGCTGAATCTGTTATTTCGTGATGCTATGTAAATCTGCTTCTACAAATCATTCCATGCATAATCTGGAGATGATCACTAAATATGTTTTGTTCTACATGTCATGCTCTATCCACTCATGCCCCTGGTTGCAATTATAGCTTGCTGTAGCGTGTTCATATCTTGCTTCAAAGTTGCTTGATAATGTTGCTGTCAGACTGTTAACATTAAGTTCAGTTGTTGCCATGATTGTTGCTAGTGTTCCATGCACCCTATGAACTTGCTATTGCCGTGCTTAGCTTCATAAATATGTCTTCTTACTGTTGGTTGCCTTGCCATGCCATGTATTGCTCTGTGGTGATTGTTTCAAGCTCACAAACATGCCTACTTATCGTTGTTCCTGCCATGTTTGAATCTGTAATATAACTTGCCATGTTTACATGGGTGCCATCATATTTTCTGATCCTTTTTGGCTTATGGTCAGTAAAGGACATTTGATATCTGCATTTAGTAGTATCATTTAATGCCTTTGTTTGACATGATAAGTTCCTGTAACATGTTGTTTGATAGCTCTAAACATTGCAACCTGATGTTATTTTCTGCAAAGTCTGAACTGTTATTATTTGCAATCTTGCCATGTGTGTTTCAGCATGTTCTAGTGATTTCTGGAGATAGCTCAGTGTTTATGTTTTGTTATGCTTTACCTATACATCATGTCCATGCCTTTTGTTTTCATGTTGAGATGCTGTAGCATGTTGTTTTAGTGCTTGCAATATGCCTAGTTGCGGTTTTGGACAGCTTGTCCTTTAAACTTGTATAGTGTGTGTTGAACCGTTGCTCCGTTTTGAGTGTGCTCTATATGAAACTTGCTTAGTTTTGCATGTAGTTTCATATTATCATGTTGCATCCATGTTTTGAGGTGTTTGCTTGATGTGTGTATGCATTTTGCACCAATGCCATGTTTAACTTGTTTTGCTCATATCTTCTAGGTCGTAGCTCCGAACTAAATGAACTTTATATGTAACTTGACTAGAATCTCGTGTAGATCATCTTTGTGCATCTTAACTTGCTGTTTAACAACTTGAACATAATGTTTATTCAGATCTGGACCAATTTCGAAACTTGCATATGAGGACTTACTGGAATTGTTATATGTTGTTCCCGGCCTCATTTAAACTTGCCTTGATGTGCTATTCTTGTTTGCATCATCTCTTTTCATGAGTAGCTTAATGTAGCCTTGTCATGCATCATGCTTGTTGTGCATCATGCCTTGTATATGTGTGGTTTGTTTACCGTGTTGTGTGCTTCTTCTCGATAGTTCCCGTTTCGTTGCGTTCGTGAGGATTGGTTCGTCTACGCTTGGATCGTCTTCATCCGTTCGTCTTCTTCATGGACTCGTTCTTCTTCCTAGCGGGATTTCAGGCAAGATGACCGCTACCCTGGATCTCACTACTATCATTGTTATGCTAGTTGCTTCGTTCTATCGCTATGCTGCACTACCTATCACCTGTTTATCA
The DNA here is from genome assembly GCF_002162155.2 of Triticum dicoccoides. NCBI lineage: Eukaryota > Viridiplantae > Streptophyta > Magnoliopsida > Poales > Poaceae > Triticum > Triticum dicoccoides. The sequence continues at coordinate 237,697,179 of NC_041381.1, read as the reverse complement.
AGCCATCCCAAATTGCCATGAACCTCTAACCTTTGACACCTTTCCTATGCAAATCGTTGCTTGGCTATGTTACCGCTTTGCTCGGCCCTCTTATAGCGTTGCTAGTTGCAGGTGAAGTTGAAGATTGCTCCATGGCGGGCAGGATTTTGTTGGGATATCACAATATCTCTTACATTATTAATGCATCTATATACTTGGTAAAGGGTGGAAGACTCGGCCTTTTGCCTGGTGTTTTGTTCCACCCTTGCCGCCCTAGTTTCCGTCATACCAGTGTTATTGTAACGCCCTCGATGCGGCTATATCTCCCACGTGTCGAAGCACGACTTAGAGGCATAACCGCATTGAAAGCAATGTCGCAAGTGAGGTAATCTTCACACAACCCATGTAATACATAAGGGAAAGAGATACATAGTTGGCTTACAATCGCCACTTCACACAAATACATGAATAAAGCATTACAACAACCAAATACAATCAGGGCCCGACTACGGAGCCTAAATAAAAGAAGAACCCCAAATGCGACAAAGGTCCCGACCGACCCCAACTGGGCTCCACTACTGATCAACTAGAACGAAACACCACAAAGGACAAGATCTTCATCGAGCTCCTCCTTCAGCTTGGTTGCGTCATCTGCACTGACTCAACGGCACCTGCAAGCTGGTTTTGGAAGTATCTGTGAGCCACGGGGACTCAGCAATCTCGCACCCGCGAGATCAAGACTATTTAAGCTTATGGGTAAGGTAAAGGTATGAGGTGGAGCTGCAGCAAGCGACTAGCATATATGGTGGCTAACATACGAAAATGAGAGCGAGAAGAGAAGGCAAAGCACGGTCGATAAAGGTATGATCAAGAAGTGATCCTGGACTACCTACGTCAAGCATAACTCCAACACCGTGTTCACTTCCCGGACTCCGCCGGAAAGAGACCATCACAGTTACACACACGGTTGATGTATTTTAATTAAGGTCAACTTCGGGTTTTCTACAACCGGACGTTAACAAATTCCCATCTGCCCATAACCGCGGGCACGGCTTTCGAAAGTTCAAATCCCTGTAGGGTGTCCCAACTTAGCCCATCACAAGCTCTCACGGTCAACGAAGGAATAGACCTCCACCCGAGACATTCCGATCAGACTCGGTATCCCGGTACAACAAGACATTTCGACACGGTAAAACTAAACCAGCAACACCGCCCGAATGTGCCGACAAATCCCGATAGGAGCTGCACATATCTCTTTCTCAGGGCACACTCAGATGAGCGCTCCGTACAACTAAAACCAAACCTCGAGTTTCCCCGAGGGGGCGCTGCACAGGACTCTAGTTCGGACCAACACTTAGACAAGCACTGGCCCGGGGGGGTTAAGATAAAGATGACCCTCGGGATGCGCGACTCCCAAGGGAAAAAGGCTAGGTGGCAAATGGTAAAACCAATGTTGGGCATTGCTGGAAAAGCTTTACTTAAGGCGAACTGTCAAGGGGTTCCCATAATAGCCCAACCGCGTAAGGGACGCAAAATCCGGGAACATAACACCGATATGACGGAAACTAGGGCGGCAAGAGTGGAACAAAACACCAGGCATAAGGCCGAGCCTTCCACCCTTTACCAAGTATATAGATGCATTAATTAAGTAAGATATATTGTGATATCCCAACAAGCAAATAAATGTTCCAACAAGGAACGGTATCTCCATGTTCCAACAAGGAACAAACGTCAATCTTCACCTGCAACTAACAACGCTATAAGAGGGGCTGAGCAAAGCGGTAACATAGCCAATCAACGGTTTGCTAGGACATTGGTGGGTTAGAGGCTGAACATGGCAATTTGGGTGGCTGACAAGCAAATGGTAGGCATCGTAGCATTGGCATGGCAAAAGAGCGAGCAAACTAGCATAGCAAAGATAGTAGTGATTTCGAGGGTATGATCATCTTGCCTGAAATTCTGCTAGGAAGAAGAACGAGTCCATGAAGAAGACAAACGGACGTAGACGAACGGATCCTCACAACCTCGACGTTATCGGAACCAACCCGAAGAAGTAAACACCGGAAAAGAAGCACACAACATAGTAAACAACCACCACAACAACATGGCACGATGCACAATCAAGTATGATGCATGTCCGGTTTAATGAAACATGGCATGGCAAAGTGCAACAAACAACACTACAAATTAAGTGGAGCTCAATACGCAACGAGTTGCATATTGATGAAACACCACGACACGTTATTTAGTTTGATCTCGTTTATGTACTCAACAATATTAAATGTTGATTAACATGGCAAGAGGTGAAGCAAAGTAAAACTACCTATCTAGTCAAGTTTAAATGAGGCCGGAAGCAACGAACAACAATTCCGGAAACTCCCCATATGCATATTTTAGATTAGGTCCTGTTCTGCCCTAAACACAATTTTAGGGTTGTTAAACATGCAAAGTAAGGCCACCATGTTAAACTAGGCAAAATTCTACCCCATTTACATATAAAGTTTATTTAAATCGGAGCTACGGTTATTTAGCTATGAAATAAAGCATTTTAACATGGCATTTGAGCAAAATTAAACAAACAGCATTTTAAGCATTTTAGCATGGGATGAAAATGGCATATTATTAATCTAGATGAAAAACTAAGCATTTTTCATGTTTAAATTATTTACATATGATGCATAGTTTGTGAGTTATTAAATGCATGAAGTTGAAGGACTTTTCTGTAAAACAGTTAATTCACTGGATAAAGGCTAAAATCATAGATCTGTAAAAAAACAAATCGGGCCGAAATATGCTGGGCCAGCAGTGCACAGGAGAGGGATCTGGAGGGGGCTGCTCACCCTGGGCCTTGGGCCGGTTCGGAGGGGAGGCGAGGCAGGAGGGCGCGCTGGGCCTGGAGGGAGTTGGGCCGCGCGATGAGGAACGAGGCGAGGCCGGATCTAGCTTGGGCCAGCTGGATCGACCGAGGGAGGGGATGCGGTCAACGCGCTCGATGCAGCGGAAGCAGGGCGCTGTCCTCTGCTCGACAGGGAGCAGAAGCAGAGCAGCGGCATCGGGGATCTCCGGCGCGGTGGCGAAGGACGGAGGACGTGGAACCGGGCGCGAAGGAGGGACCGATCTGACCGGCGGTGAGGTTCTGCGGGCATGGGGCAGAGGCAAACCGGCGGCCACGGACCTGGAGATTCCTGGCGGGGCTCCTGTGTTCCCTGCGAAAGAGAGGAAGCAGGGAGATGAGAGGGAGAGAGAGAAAGCGAAGGAAGGGAGAAGAGACAAGGGCGCGGGGTGAGGGTGCCGGCCTGGAGCTGCTGCTGTGGTGGCGCTCGACGGCGGCGGAAGGGTGGCCGCGCTCTGGTGGTTTGGACGCCGGTGACGGGGCTGATGGGGTGGCCGTCGGGGTCCTTGGCCCAAGCGCAAACGGGCGTTGTGCTCGCACGGGGAGAGTCGAGGACGGCCCCTTGGGCGTCGCGGGTAGCAGAGGAGGCCGAGGCTTCATGGCCGGAGTACGGCAGCGGCGGGGAAAGTTGGGGCGAGGTGCTCGGGAACGAGCGAGCAGAGGAAGGGGCACGGCTGCGGTGGATCGATGGATTTGAGATTATGGTGGTGGCTGATTGGTGAATCGGGAGGAGGCTGCGGGATTGGTCCAGTGAAGAAAACGATGGAGGTGGGTGGCGTTGTGGATGCACGGATTTGATGGGTGGCGGCGGCTGATACGAGGAGGGAGGAGGCTGCAGGAAACGAGGTGGATCTGGATCAGGGAAGAACCCGAGGAAGAAAGGTAGGTGGCGGCGCGATGGGACAAGAGGGCTAGAATTTAGGGTTGCTGCGTAGGGGATTGGTCTATATATAGAGCGCTGGATTTTTGTTAGGGGCTATTTCGTCCCGATCGAAATCAGACGGTTCGGGAAGAATAGGCTAGGGAGCCCAAATAAGAAAACAGTGACGTTTTGTAGACGTTTGGGGATGATCCGGATACAACGGTGGCGACAGCTCGGTTCGGGTCCGGGACAACTTTCGGGCGCGCGCGAGGTGGGTCGTGGGCTGACGAGAGAGGTTAGGTAGGGCATGGTGGTGAGTAGTGACTGTGTAGACGGTCTCGAGCTGAGAGAAGAGAAGAGAGGGAGGCCCGGCGACTATTTCCGGAGACCGAAAACGTCCGACGTTTTGACCGGCTACTATTGCCGCTATATTTATCCGTTGGGGCGTCAAACGAACTCCGATTGCGATGAAACTGGACAGGCGGTCTGTCTACACTATAATAAGACCACACACCAAATTTCAACCCAATCCGAGAACATTTTCCGGCCACTTATAAAATAATATTTCGGACATGCCGCGGGCGCATGCAAGTGTGTCTGGGCTCAGAACGGACAACGGACGGAACGAGGAGACCGGGACGGATGCAAGTTTTGAAAACATGATGATGCAATGCACATGATGACATGATGAAATGCAACACGCAAGCCAATGACAAGACAACAACAACGAATAACTGAACGACACCTAGCACATCGGTCTCGGGGCGTTACAGTTATGTTCCCGGATTTTGTGTTCCTTACGCGGTCGGGTGATTTATGGGACCCCCTTGACAGCTCGCTTTGAATAAAACTCCTCCAGCAAGGCCCAACCTTGGTTTTACCATTTGCCTCACCACCACCTATACCCTTCCCTTGGGTCGGCCAACCCAAGGGTCATCTTTATTTTAGCCCCCCAGGCCAGTGCTTGTCTAAGTGTTGGTCCGAATCGGGCAGACTGCGGGGCCACCTCGGGGCAAGTCAAGGTCTGGTTTTACTTGTAGGCTGACCTATCCGGTGTTGCCCTGAGAACGAGATATGTGCAGCTCCTATCGGGATTTGTCAGCGCATCGGGTGGCTTTGCTAGTCTTGTTTTACCATTGTCGAAATGTCTTGTAAACCGGGATTCCGAGTCTGATCGGGTCTTCCTGGGAGAAGGTATATCCTTCGTTGATCGCGAGAGCTTATCATGGGATAAGTTGGGACACCCCTGCAGGGTATAAACTTTCGAAAGCCGTGCCCATGGTTATGGGCAGATAGGAATTTGTTAATGTCCGGTTGTAGATAACTTGACACCAGATACGAATTAAAACTCATCAACCGTGCGTGTAGCCGTGATGGTCTCTTTTTGGCGGAGTCCGGGAAGTGAACACGGTCTTTGGGTTATGATTGACGTAAGTAGGAGTTCAGGATCACTTCTTGATCATTGCTAGCTTCATGACCGTTCCTTTTGCTCTCTTCTCGCTCTTATTTGCATATGTTAGCCACCATATATGCTTAGTCGCTGCTGCAGCCTCACCATTTTACCCCTTCCTTTCCCTTTAAGCTTTGCTAGTCTTGATACCCATGGTAATGGGATTGCTGAGTCCTCGTGACTCACAGATTACTACAACAACAGTTGCAGGTACTGGTTATGCGATGATCATGATGCGAGAGCGATGTTTGTTTGTCTTGGAGTTCTTCTTCTGCTTCTTCGATCAGGGGATAGGTTCCAGGTCGGCAGCCTGGGCTAGCAGGGTGGATGTCGTTTGAGTTTCTATTTGTGTTTCATCCGTAGTCGGATGATGCTCTGATGTATTGTGATGTTGTATTCGTGTGGCATTGTATGCCTTATGTATGTATCCCCATCTATTATGTAATGTTGATGTAATGATATCCACCTTGCAAAAGCGTTTCAATATGCGGGTCTATCCTTGGTGGGACCTTCGAGTTCCTTTTGGATAGGGTCGCATATTGGGTGTGACAAGTTGGTATCAGAGCCTCGACCGACCCTAGGAGCCCCCCCTGATTGATCGTGTAGTTTGGCCGTTGTTGAGTCTAGAAGAAAACTATTTTCAGAGTCTAGTTATATTGGAGAGTAGGAATTCTTTTTACTCCTCTGTCCCTTCGTCGCTCTGGTAAGGAATCTTAACATAGGTGTTTTGAATTACTCCTCTTCCCCTTCAAATTTGCTTTAGGATCACGCAGTTAGTTTTTCGTTCGTTGGTTCTCTTCTCTTTTCATCCGGTGCATTTCTCGTCAAGTCAAATCGAGCCTCTTCATCTTTGAGTTCAATCCTCAGTTGTTTTCTTTCCCTCCTGCCCACCCTTCTTCTTCTCGGAACCGGAGTCCATAATCGAGTATCCATCCTACTCGTGCGAAGTCTTTGTTTTCTTTCTTCAATGATTTCAACCGGTGTTTTTTCTTCAAGATATTCGTCGATTTCCCCTTCCAAGGTGCCTTTGTTTTCCCGCCCTCCCACCCTTTTTCTTCCCGGAGCTTGAGTCTGTTTCGACCATCAATTTTATCCGTACGGAGCCTCTTCAGTCTTCCCTCAATTATTTTAACCGGTGAATTCTCGTCTCGTTCGTCATTCTTCATCCCTTTATTTTTCCGGTGCACCCAATTCAAGTTTTTCGGGTTAATCATATTCTTTTCCTTCGATCAAGTATTCTCCCTGCTCGTTCGTTTCTCGCCAGTTTATCCTTCCGGAGTGTTCAAGACTTCTCAGGAGATTCGTTTGTGTTCCAATTAATTCGAGGTTGTCACCTCATTCAAATATTTCAATTGTTCCGGTGCATCATCCATCTCGTCAACAATCCTTTTTCAACGGTGTTATCTCTTCAGTGGGCCCTAACCCACAGGTCTTTTTCCAGGATCTTACCTGACTCTTCTAATTCCCCAGAGTTATTCTCAATTCTTTTCAAGTGTGACGTAAGAATGAACTTCATCAGTCAGATACCTTTCCAAGATCGATTTCAAATCATTTCATTGTTGGCTCAACCTCTCTGCTTTTCATTCTACCGGAGTATCTCGGTATTTTTGGTGCTGTTTCTCGTCGTCATTTGAAGATCGAAGAAGAGTTTTTCCTCTAAATCTTGCCCGTTCTCCCGAAGATTCATGGTTCTAGCTTCTTGTTATCCTTGAGAATTATTCCATTTGTCAGATTTTTTTTCATCCATCCGGAGTATGTCAGGAGTTGTTTTTCCATTTCTTTTCACCGGAGGCCATCATTCCAGCTATCGTTCTCTATTTATCCTGGTGCTTCGTTCAAGTATTCTTTATCAGCTTGTTGTCTCTTTGTTCTTTTGCATCTAAATCCCCTCAGGCATATTTGTTCTTCTAATTCTTCCTGGTGATTCAGTCTCTTTCATAAGTCATTTCAGAATTCTTACGGTGGTTCGTTCAAGATTCTTTTTTCTTTGCTATCATATTAATCCATTCCTTCTTTCAATCCTACCGATGGTTCATGAAGACCTTCTCAAGTTTTGTGCTATGGTCCCCCTTAATCCTTTTCAAGAAGAATAAGTGGTATGCAAAATGCATTGTTGGTCATCAATTTAATTTGATGAAGGATAAGCATGCAATAAATCTTATTCTTATTTCATCCAAGTGATGAATCTCTTCCTTTGGAGTTTGTTCATGATGAATAAATTCTAGTTCCAAGTGTTTTCATCTTATCGTTTCCGGAGTTCAAATATCCTCGTTCATTTCGTTGGATCTTCCATCGAAATCATCGCAAGGCTCATCTTATTCTTTCTTCCTTCATTCTATCTCATCATCCTTTTGTCACCAGAGTTCTTCATGGTGGTTCTTCATGATTTAATTTCTTGTTCAAGAGTTCATCAAGATTTTGTTGGTGGAGTTCAAGTATCTTTTCTTCTCGCGTCCCGAAGCACAAATAATTCTTCATTTTCTTCTGAAGTGGAGTTTTGCATTTCTTCGTTCTTCTCAGATATTCAAGCATTTGGTTGTGGCATAATTTCACCTCAAGTTTTGAGTTGTATTTGATAAGTCCACAACAAGACTATTCTTTTCGTTGTTGATTTTCTCAACAACTTCATTCAATCTTTTCTTCTAAGGTTGCTTTCTATTTCATTCGTGGCACAAGTTGTCATTTTCTTCTCCGTTCTATTCATTCAACTCTTTTAATTCTTTCCGGAGGTTTTGTGTCATGTCTTCATCAACTATCATTCCATCCTCTCAAGTTCATGTTCTTTTCCTTCCATTTTCAGCCGGAGTGCTGCCTAAATCCTTTTAGTCTTATTCGATTCTTATCTCGTTCTAACCGGAGTGGTTTCAGAGTCTATCTGATTCCATGAGCTTTTGATTCTCGTCATTCTCGTCGTTCCTCTCTTCTTCTTGAGTGCTCTCGATTCCTTGCTTCTTCTCTTGAGTTCTTGTTTCACCTCATCCTTTTTCCCTTCCGTCTCGGTCCTAAGATCTCGGGACGAGATCTCTTGTTAGTGGAGGAGTGTTGTAACGCCCCGGATTCGATGCGCCAGGTGTCTGCCAGTTATTCGCCGTCGTTGCCATGTCATTTGCTTGCGTGTTGCATTTTATCATGTCATCATGTGCATTGCATTGCATACGTGTTTGTCTCATGCATCCGAGCTTTTTCCCCGTTGCCCGTTTCGCAATCTGGCACTCCTATGTTCCCATGCGCCCCCTTCTGCCTCTTTTCGTGTGCGGGTATTAAACTTTCTCGGAATGGCCCAGGTTTGCCAAGCGGCCTTGGTATAGCGACGGTGGACCGCCTGTCAAGTTTCGTGCCATTCGGAGGTCGTTTGATACTCCAACGGTTAACTGGGTAACCGTAAAAGCCTCCTTCTCTTTGCAGCCCAACACCCCTCCAAAGTGGCCCAAAACCCATCTAACTCCCCTCCATGCTCTCGGTCGTTCGATAACGATCGCGTGGCCGAAAACCGTGCTCCATTTGGACTCTCCTAGCTCCCTCTACCTATAAAAATGTCCCCTCCTCCATTTTTCGGATCAAAACCTGTCACATCCCTAGCTTCTGGTAATGCTCTAGGCTAGCTTCGTGTGTGCATCATGTTTAAATTCTGAAATTTGAACTGAGGGAAATTGGAAGCCTCAAAACCCTAAATAAAAGAGGGGCAAGAAACCCTAAAATTGCAATCAGTAAATCCAAAATGCCCTAGAAATAGCTCTGACAATTTTGGCAAGAGTTATAAATCAAACCAAAATTTTGGGACATTTCTAAGGAATTATTGGGCTCTGATTTTAAATCAATATTTTATTTGAATTTGGAGTTATATTCATAATATATAATGAATATATTTTCAAATAACCTGAGATATTTTTGTTATGTGTGGAGAAGTCGATTAAGTGACTTAAAAATATCTAGGGGAGTTTTGGCACTGTTTTCAAATTCTGTTTGAATTAAAATTCAGTGCCAATTAAATAAAACAGAACAAAATAGAAATAAAAGAGAGAGAGAGAAGGAAGTTACCTGGCCTTACCGTGCAGCCCACCAGAGCCTGGCCCAGCTCCATCTGGCCGGCCCAGCCGACCCAGCCCACCTCCTCCCCCTTGTCCTCTTCCTCCTCTGCCAGGAGGACGAACAGAGGCGAGGCGTGGCGCGCGCCCGAGAGGCCTCGGCCACCTCCTGCTTCCCCCCCTGGCCACCTCCTGCCTGGTTGCCTCCCTCCTCGACACCCGGAGACGCCACGCACTCACCCTCGCCCCCTGCACCTCTCCTCTCTCCCCCTGGACCCCATTCCCTCCTCTGCTTCCCTCTCGCGCACACCACCGAGCGGAGCTCGCCGTCATCATCGCCGTACCCATGGCCACCGGCCACCCCT
>NC_041381.1:237679146-237687365 GCF_002162155.2 Triticum dicoccoides | reverse complement strand
CCTAGCCTCCCCGACGCCTCCCAAAGCTCTGCCTCGACCTACTCTTCCTCCCCACCCCCCCAAGCAACACCCGGAGCCCTGCAGTGACGCCATCACCGCCATCTTCGTCGCCACGGCCGGCGATCGCCGCCGTTCGATTCACCGCCGACAGGTCGCCCCCGAGCCCACTAAGACGCGCTCTGCAACCACAGTGAGCTCATGGACCGATTCCCCCTCCTCTCCTGCTCACGTTCTTGCTCTAGCCCCGTTCCCCACCTCCGCCGAAGCTCGCCGCCGCCACGGCCGACGAGCTCCATGCTCCTGAGCTCGTCCGCTCGCCCGAGCATCACCAGTGTGCTCACCGCGCTCCTGCGAACCCGAAACACCCACGAGTGCTCCCTGCCATGCCCTATAGCGCCATCTCCGCGGTTGCCCGAACTCCGGCCGCCGCCTTTGAGCTCGCCGCTGTCGATATAGGTCACCCCCGGCCTAACTGACCGCACCACTCGACGCGCGGGATCTTCAGCGTCACGTAGCTGCCCTCCGCCGGCCATTTGGTCACCGGAGGAGGAATTCCGACCCCCTCCGCCGTCTCGGGCTTCACCGGCGACGAGCCGTGGACCAAGTCCGGCGAGTTTGACCCCAGTTGGATGCCCTGACTCAATGACAGGTGGGCCAGCCCTGTTAGCTAATTAGGATTAGTACTAATCGAATTAGTTAAACTAATTACCCCCCCCCCTGCTGACACTGACATGCGGGCCCAGGATCTAATTAAAATTAGGTTAGTTAGTTAGTCACTGACGTGTGGACCCCACACGTCAGGTTTGACCCGAGCCAGCCCAGTTGACCCTGCTGACGTCACTGTGACGTGGGGCTGACGCAATAAGTATTTTCTGGATTTAAAAATAATCAGGAAATTCCAGAAAATAGCTAAAACTTCAATAAATCATAGAAATTCAACCGTAACTCCAAATTAAATAATTTATATATGAAAAATTATCAGAAAAATTCAAGGAATCCATCTGTACCATTTTCATGCATGTTAGAACAACTTATCACTACTGTTTAGGACAAATGAATTAAATGGCATTTGAATAATCACATATGGAGTTTGAATTTGAATCTTGTATTCAAACCAACTTCATTTAATCTGTTGCTAGTTGCATTAGCTCAAAACACATTCATATTGCCATGTCATAGCATGCATCATTTTGTGCATTGCATTGATTGTGTTCTTCTTTGTTGCCGGTATCTGTTCCCTCCCGGTAGACGATGTTCCGACGATGTGATCGATGACACTGATGAAGACTCAATGTTATCTTCAGAAGTGCCAGGCAAGCAAAACCCCCTTGTTCATTCCAATAAAATCCCACTCTCTCGCTCCTGCTCTCTTTTACTGCATTAGGACAACAACGACATATTTGATACTTGCTGCGGTAGCTGAACCCTTTATCCTTTGCATGACCTGTCATTGCCACAGTAAATAGATGAAACCCACTAGCATGAGTAGGAGTTGTTTGAGCCATGATGTGCCTACTCATTCATGCTTGTTTGTCATGCCTGCTACTGCTTAGAGTTGAGTCAGGTCTGATTCATCGGGGATGAATCAGAGGCGTGTGAACATGTCCCAATATGTGTGAGCTAAGTGTGTGAACACGATTTGGTAAAGGTAGCAGTGAGAGGCCATGTAGGAGTACATGGTGGGTTGTCTCATTGCAGCCGTCCTCAGGAACTGAGTTCTGTATTTGTGATCCATGATCAGTTACTACCACACATTGGGCTCCGGGCGCTCCAAGCCCTCTCGACTTATTAATCAACTTGATCTCTGTCCAGGAGTTGCAACTAGTTTCTGGTGTTTGTAGGCAGTGTTAGTAGTCTACCAAGTGGCACCCGGTACAGGTGGGCTTGGGACAGACTAGGCACAGTGGCCCGGTGTACCAAGTGGCACCCGGTTGGTGGGCTTGGGAACCCTGCACACATCGTTTGGGGCCGTAAGCGACACCCCGGCCGGATCTCCTTGCGGATGGAACCCGAATAGGCGATAAACCTGGACTAGAGACTTGTTCGGTTAGTCAGGTCGTGGCCGACTCCCTCGCCCGGCTTCCGCTTGAAGGTTGCCGAGGTACATGACGTGTACAGGGCGGTAAGTGGCGAGAGCGTGTGTGAAGAAGTACACCCCTGCAAGGTTAACATCATCTATTCGAATAGCCGGATTCCTCGGATATGGAAACTTGGACCCCTTGCATAGTTCATAGACAAGTGAAAGTGGATACTCTAAAATACGCAAGATAAGCGTGAGTGCTATGGATGGCGTTCTCGTAGGGAGACGGGAGCGGATCCATAGTGGTGTATTGATATGGTGAATATGTGGACTCGTGTGCGCCACCTCAAAAGAGTTACTTGCAGTCGTAGTTCAGGTTAGCCACCGAGTCAAAGCTGGCTTGCTGCAGTTAAACTCCTCCCCCCCCTTGTTGATAATGATGCATATGTAGTTAGTTCTGATGTAAGTCTTGCTGGGTACATTTGTACTCACGTTTGCCTATTTTATGTTTTTGCAGAGAGACTTCAGTCTCACTAGTAGTTCCGTTTGGACTTCGACGTTTAGCTTGTTACCTCAGCTACGATCTTGTGCCCTCGGCAGGATCTGGTAGATAGTCAGGCTTTGAGCCTTTTTCTTTTATAGTTGTCTGTACTCAGACATGTTAAGCTTCCGCATGTGCTTTGACTTGTATGCTCTGATTGTTGGGTCATGAGACCCATGTTTGTAATATCCCGCTCCTCGGAGCCTATTGAATAATTACTTGAGTTGTAGAGTCATGTTGTGATGCCATGTTGTATCTGCACATATCGAGCATATTGTGTGTATGTTGTTGAAATGCTTGGTATGTGTGGGATCTGACTATCTAGTTGTTTATCCTTAGTAGCCTCTCTTACCGGGAAATGTCTCCTAGTGATTCCACCGAGCCATGGTAGCTTGCTGCTGCTCCGGAACACTTAGGCTGGCCGGCATGTGTCCTTCTTCGTTCCGGTGTCTGTCGCTTCGGGGAAATGTCACGCGATGAATACCGGAGTCCTGTTAGCCCGCTACAGCCCGGTTCACCGGAGTCCTGCTAGCCCAGTGCTACAGCCTGGATTCACTCGCTGATGACCGACACGTTCGATGCTGGGTCATGGATGCCTGTCCCTGTAAGTTTGTGCCACTTTGGGTTTACGACTAGCCATGCCAGCCCGGGCACCTTATCATATGGATGCTAGCGACACTGTCATATACGTCTGCCAAAAGGCGCAAACGGTCCCGGGCAAAGGTAAGGCGACACTCGTGGGAATACCGTGCGTGAGGTCGCAAAGTGATATGAAGTGTTACATGCTAGATCGATGTGGCATTGAGTCGGGGTCCTGACAGCGTTGGTATCAGAGCTTGACTGCCTGTAGGATTACCAAGCCAAACTGGTCGAAGTTGAGTCTAGAAATTCTTTAGTTATATAAGGGAATTGATTGTGGGATGGAACGTAAGGCTCTTTTTACTCCTTATACCTTATGGCCTTCTGATCTGAGTCATCATCTTCTCTTCTACGGGGATTAAGAACTAGGCTATCTCTTCTTTCTATTAGGATCACGTGTTACTAATCAGTGGACTTATAAGATTATTGGATTTAAGTCTCAGTTCAGTTCCTACTACTTCCGTATGTTAATTGTTGATCTCGAAACCTTGATATTGTGCTTCTGAGTGGTTATGCCACCATTTTTGTGAATGTCTCAAATCTTTTCTGAGCATTTACAGCCGTTATGCTGTCCGAGTCATCCCAGGTTTCTAGGTAGTCTGATGCATTTGCAAATCCTTTCTTCCCGTTTCAATGTTCCCATGGGCCAGATTAACCACACTAATCAGTGAGTTGAGGTACTCCGTTACCTTGACATATATGTTGGAGATATTATTATGACCCTAGGTGTCTTAGGGGATCACCTAGTAATCCAGTCGTGCCTTGTGTTCCCAGTGTGATGATTCTGGCTATCATTCTCGAAAGCATCCCGTGATGCTACTTAGTAGTAGGTATTCTACTCCTTGGGTTGTGAACCCGAGATTCACCCTACTTACTTCATGTTGATAGTAATTGCTAGCTCCCTTAGGTTATTAGTAACCTTTGCGATAGCCCTTGGAGTCCGTGGTATCTTCTTCTTCCAAATACCATGAACCACTTATGGCAGAAGTTCCTCGTTGGACTGAACGATCACAACCAGAATGCTCTTGATGAGTTCTCCATTATATATTGTGACTCTGCCAGTTCAACCTTTCCGCATAGGTTATCCGGAAGAAACATGTTGAGCTCTGCTCGACATACTAATCTATGCATCCACAACTCAGAAAACATATGTTCCTTTGGGTTGTCCCTCGTTAGTTGTCTTCTGACCCTCGTCTATCAATTGATAGTCAAGAGTATGTGTGCAATCGTTCATCGATGCCTATTATTCTTGTGGTCCGTCAAGCCATTCTATTCAGGATGACTAGGAGAAACAAACTCCAGTACCTCATCCATATCTAGGATTGGGTCAAAACAATTGTACTCCACAGATCAAAATGCCAATCCAGCTTTGCTCTGTTCTACCTTGGAGTATTACCATCTTTTATATCGGGACTATGGTAGGAATTGCACACCATCCTATGAACTCTTGGTACAGTGATACTTCTTGCCATCATTGTTCATTCCTCGGTTCCTGTGTTATTGTAACCGGAATGCCGACAAGTGAATCGTGGTGTGTGAAATCAATACTGCTAGCAACTCTGTTGCTTGGTAGTAAATGGACAATATTTTCATTCTTAGCACGTTGGTTTTTGAATCACCATTCTAAGATAGATTGTGCTACCTAGTCCTTATTTCCTGGTGCACTCTTTGATTGATGAGTTAGGATTTTTGGCAATCCCTCGCCCTTTTTATCATATCGTCTTGCCCTTAAAAGCAAGATTGTTCTCGGGTTTAGTAACATACCGGTGGTTCGTGATTTTCCGAATATCTTCTCGAAAGTATCACTAGGTTGTCACCTGACCGCTATGTTGAGCTCGTGATCAAGTTGGTTTCTTGTGAACCACCTTCTCTCCAAGAATCGGTGTTAGATATCCCTGAGCTAGTTGGTTAAGCTAAACGACAACTTGGAGGGTTGGAAGATAAAAGCTTGCCTGACTTAGTTCGTTCCAAAGGGATATTCTTGTGTAGTGTGTGTTGAAGAAAGATGATATCTTCATCGATTGGTCCCTGTGATCAGTTGCTGGACCTATTGTCTTATCAATCCTTTGATTTGAGTGTGGGCTATCGTCAAATCAAGTTAGAACCAACGATGTTCGTAATGTTGTCCTACTCGTGGTTGATCCCTCGAGCATACACCATTATATCTTTTGAGTCTGACCAATGCTATCACCGTGTTCACATGATGGTGGAAGTCCAGTGATATGGAAATTCCGATGAGTTGCTGTTGGGCCCATCAGCAGCATTTTGTCTCCCCCATGATTCATGTTGAACATCAACCTAGTGTTGGAAACCTTGTAAGCAATGCCTTCGTGTTCCGTTCATGAAGCATATGTTGGATGGAAGAAGTGACTTCCTCGAATTCATGTGCATTTGGTGCAAGTTGCCACCATGAGTTTGAGAAAGTTTGTTTTATCTCCTCTGGTACCATCTCAAGTCAATTACGCATGTGCAAATGTATTCTATGGTTTGGTAGATTAATTACCTCCACTCCATATGTATTCCCTAGCACACCAAGCCACTAATTGAATTGTTCAAGGAAAAGGAGTTGCTGTGCAAATACTAGTTCATGCACAAGATTCCTATATCCTCAATGATGGTTCCCTACCAGAACTCGGTAGTGTTCTATTGTAAGACTACCATGTGATCATGTTTGTCTGGAACAACGTGTTCACATGTTTGTAGCAGAACCAGCTCATGTTTTGGAGCTTGCTATCGTAGTTCATTTCCTGAGGATCTCGCAACGTCATCTCGTCGATTTGTGTTGCAAACTTTCATTTTTCTTCCTAGACTCGATGAGTCTGGATTATCCTGACACCAACCAGATCTGAGTCTCAGGCAGATATGATGGTTGGAATATTTCCCAAGAACTATAATATTGGTCCCTCGATAACCGGTAAAGTGGATGTCGTGGCCAACACACCCAGCCGGAAGACCTATTATTGTAGTATCTTGTTTGAGGAAGTTGGCCACCTCCCCATAAGGATTTCGTAGGATTTACCTCCGTAACTGTTCCTTATGGATTCTATTGCTCCCGAAGTCCGACCTTTACTTGATGTCCTAGTTATCAAACCATATCTATGAATGGGTTACACTAGCACGTCAAGGAGAACATTAGAAGCGGAGTGCTAAATGTCTCTCGGTCGATCATCCAGATTTTGTTTCCTTGGCCTCGCTAGGGTGAAATCTGAGTTGATGTTATCCTCCTTTGCGTCTGCATCATCCATCATTAGCCATCATGGTAGTATGTTGTGTTGCCAGGATCCTTGACACGGATGTTGGTAAAACCTTGATGAATATGGGAATGCTCAAGTTCTTGAGAGCACGCACAAGCGCTAGGTGTTATCATCGGCACTAACTGGGTTTGCTCTCCCCTTCCTCGGCTATACTATAACTTTTCAAACAGTGGATTCACCCTCTATTGTTGGGTTCTTCCCCAGTTACCAGAATCATTCCCAGCATTTGCATTTTGTTCCCAGCTTACACCGCCAATGTGCCATTCTACCATGGGTCTCTTCCATTTCCGGTGATAAGCAAAATTCATCCATTACGTTGTCTTCAACAAGGTAATCCACATCAATCAAGTCCAAGTATGCCATTCTACCGACCCCCTCCAAACGATTGGTCGAGAATTGCCTTAAATTGGTATAAAGAGTTTCAATGATCTCGGTATCAAAAGTAATTCTTTTTGCCACTTAAGGGGATATATCTTCGAGTCACCTTCCCTAAGGTGCATCATTATGGTGCCATATCAATTCAACTCCTCGCTACGTTGACAACCGATCGCCACATTCTTAAGTCTGGAATTGTTGTCTACCTAGTGAACCTCGTCATCTGCTCCACTCCATCTCCTCAGATGTATGCTTCGTGTCTCAGCTCGAGAGATGTGACAATGTCTCATCCCATGAGTTGATCCTGAGTTGTTCGGTCTTCGAGAAAATCAATCCTTCTAGAGTTTTCCTTTCCTCTTCATGTCATGTTGGCAGGATTTTCTCAGAGCAAGACGACAAGAAAAAGATGGTGTTCAAATCAACGTTCATTTGAAGTGCAACCTGGATCGTGAAGATTGTACTAATTTGCGTTTCCCCTTCATCCTATCCTACGCTTGAATCTCGAGACGAGATTCTTGTTTAGTGGGGGTGAGTTGTCACATCCCTAGCTTCTGGTAATGCTCTAGGCTAGCTTCGTGTGTGCATCATGTTTAAATTCTGAAATTTGAACTGAGGGAAATTGGAAGCCTCAAAACCCTAAATAAAAGAGGGGCAAGAAACCCTAAAATTGCAATCAGTAAATCAAAAATACCCTAGAAATAGCTCTGACAATTTTGGCAAGAGTTATAAATCAAACCAAAATTTTGGGACATTTCTAAGGAATTATTGGGCTCTGATTTTAAATCAATATTTTATTTGAATTTGGAGTTATATTCATAATATATAATGAATATATTTTCAAATAACCTGAGATATTTTTGTTATGTGTGGAGAAGTCCATTAAGTGACTTAAAAATATCCAGGGGAGTTTTGGCACTGTTTTCAAATTCTGTTTGAATTAAAATTCAGTGTCAATTAAATAAAACAGAACAAAATAGAAATAAAAGAGAGAGAGAGAAGGAAGTTACCTGGCCTTACCGTGCAGCCCACCAGAGCCTGGCCCAGCTCCATCTGGCCGGCCCAGCCGGCCCAGCCCACCTCCTCCCCCTTGTCCTCTTCCTCCTCTGCCAGGAGGACGAACAGAGGCGAGGCGTGGCGCGCGCCCGAGAGGCCTCGGCCACCTCCTGCTTCCCCCCTGGCCACCTCCTGCCTGGTTGCCTCCCTCCTCGATGCCCGGAGACGCCACACACTCCCCCTCGCCCCCTGCACCTCTCCTCTCTCCCCCTGGACCCCATTCCCTCCTCTGCTTCCCTCTCGCGCACACCACCGAGCGGAGCTCGCCGTCATCGTCGCCGTACCCATGGCCACCGGCCACCCCTAGCCTCCCCGACGCCTCCCAAAGCTCTGCCTC
>NC_041381.1:237675241-237678611 GCF_002162155.2 Triticum dicoccoides | reverse complement strand
CCACGGCCGACGAGCTCCATGCTCCTGAGCTCGTCCGCTCGCCCGAGCATCACCAGTGTGCTCACCGCGCTCCTGCGAACCCGAAACACCCACGAGTGCTCCCTGCCATGCCCTATAGCGCCATCTCCGCGGTTGCCCGAACTCCGGCCGCCGCCTTTGAGCTCGCCGCCGTCGATATAGGTCGCCCCCGGCCTAACTGACCGCACCACTCGACGCGCGGGATCTTCAGCGTCACGTAGCTGCCCTCCGCCGGCCATTTGGTCGCCGGAGGAGGAATTCCGACCCCCTCCGCCGTCTCGGGCTTCACCGGCGACGAGCCGTGGACCAAGTCCGGCGAGTTTGACCCCAGTTGGACGCCCTGACTCAATGACAGGTGGGCCAGCCCTGTTAGCTAATTAGGATTAGCACTAATCGAATTAGTTAAACTAATTACCCCCCCCTGCTGACACTGACATGCGGGCCCAGGCTCTAATTAAAATTAGGTTAGTTAGTTAGTCACTGACGTGTGGACCCCACACGTCAGGTTTGACCCGAGCCAGCCCAGTTGACCCTGCTGACGTCACTGTGACGTGGGGCTGACGCAATAAGTATTTTCTAGATTTAAAAATAATCAGGAAATTCCAGAAAATAGCTAAAACTTCAATAAATCATAGAAATTCAACCGTAACTCCAAATTAAATAATTTATATATGAAAAATTATCAGAAAAATTCAAGGAATCCATCTGTACCATTTTCATGCATGTTAGAACAACTTATCACTACTGTTTAGGACAAATGAATTAAATGGCATTTGAATAATCACATATGGAGTTTGAATTTGAATCTTGTATTCAAACCAACTTCATTTAATCTGTTGCTAGTTGCATTAGCTCAAAACACATTCATATTGCCATGTCATAGCATGCATCATTTTGTGCATTGCATTGATTGTGTTCTTCTTTGTTGCCGGTATCTGTTCCCTCCCGGTAGACGATGTTCCGACGATGTGATCGATGACACTGATGAAGACTCAATGTTATCTTCAGAAGTGCCAGGCAAGCAAAACCCCCTTGTTCATTCCGATAAAGTCCCACTCTCTCGCTCCTGCTCTCTTTTACTGCATTAGGACAACAACGACATATTTGATACTTGTTGCGGTAGCTGAACCCTTTATCCTTTGCATGACCTGTCATTGCCACAGTAAATAGATGAAACCCACTAGCATGAGTAGGAGTTGTTTGAGCCCTGATGTGCCTACTCATTCATGCTTGTTTGTCATGCCTGCTACTGCTTAGAGTTGAGTCAGGTCTGATTCATCGGGGATGAATCAGAGGCGTCTGAACATGTCCCAATATGTGTGAGCTAAGTGTGTGAACACGATTTGGTAAAGGTAGCGGTGAGAGGCCATGTAGGAGTACATGGTGGGTTGTCTCATTGCAGCCGTCCTCAGGAACTGAGTTCTGTGTTTGTGATCCATGATCAGTTACTACCACACATTGGGCTCCGGGCGCTCCAAGCCCTCTCAACTTATTAATCAACTTGATCTCTGTCCAGGAGTTGCAACTAGTTTCTGGTGTTTGTAGGCAGTGTTAGTAGTCTACCAAGTGGCACCCGGTACAGGTGGGCTTGGGACAGACTAGGCACAGTGGCCCGGTGTACCAAGTGGCACCCGGTTGGTGGGCTTGGGAACCCTGCACACATCGTTTGGGGCCGTAAGCGACACCCCGGCCGGATGTCCTTGCGGATGGAACCCGAATAGGCGATAAACCTGGACTAGAGACTTGTTCGGTTAGTCAGGTCGTGGCCGACTCCCTCGCCCGGCTTTCGCTTGAAGGTTGCCGAGGTACATGACGTGTACAGGGCGGTAAGTGGCGAGAGCGTGTGTGAAGAAGTACACCCCTGCAGGGTTAACATCATCTATTCGAATAGCCGGATTCCTCGGATATGGAAACTTGGACCCCTTGCATAGTTCATAGACAAGTGAAAGTGGATACTCTAAAATATGCAAGATAAGCGTGAGTGCTATGGATGGCGTTCTCGTAGGGAGACGGGAGCGGATCCATAGTGGTGTATTGATATGGTGAATATGTGGACTCGTGTGCGCCACCTCAAAAGAGTTACTTGCAGTCGTAGTTCAGGTTAGCCACCGAGTCAAAGCTAGCTTGCTGCAGTTAAACTCCTCCACCCCCTTGTTGATAATGATGCATATGTAGTTAGTTCTGATGTAAGTCTTGCTGGGTACATTTGTACTCACGTTTGCCTATTTTATGTTTTTGCAGAGAGACTTCAGTCTCACTAGTAGTTCCGTTTGGACTTCGACGTTTAGCTTGTTACCTCAGCTACGATCTTGTGCCCTCGGCAGGATCTGGTAGATAGTCAGGCTTTGAGCCTTTTTCTTTTATAGTTGTCTGTACTCAGACATGTTAAGCTTCCGCATGTGCTTTGACTTGTATGCTCTGATTGTTGGGTCATGAGACCCATGTTTGTAATATCCCGCTCCTCGGAGCCTATTGAATAATTACTTGAGTTGTAGAGTCATGTTGTGATGCCATGTTGTATCTGCACATATCGAGCATATTGTGTGTATGTTGTTGAAATGCTTGGTATGTGTGGGATCTGACTATCTAGTTGTTTATCCTTAGTAGCCTCTCTTACCGGGAAATGTCTCCTAGTGATTCCACCGAGCCATGGTAGCTTGCTGCTGCTCCGGAACACTTAGGCTGGCCGGCATGTGTCCTTCTTCGTTCCGGTGTCTGTCCCTTCGGGGAAATGTCACGCGATGAATACCGGAGTCCTGTTAGCCCGCTACAGCCCGGTTCACCGGAGTCCTGCTAGCCCAGTGCTACAGCCTGGATTCACTCGCTGATGACCGACACGTTCGATGCTGGGTCATGGATGCATGTCCCTGTAAGTTTGTGCCACTTTGGGTTTACGACTAGCCATGTCAGCCCGGGCTCCTTATCATATGGATGCTAGCGACACTGTCATATACGTGTACCAAAAGGCGCAAACGGTCCTGGGCAAAGGTAAGGCGACACCCGTGGGAATACCGTGTGTGAGGTCGCAAAGTGATATGAAGTGTTACATGCTAGATCGATGTGGCATTGAGTCGGGGTCCTGACAAAACCCTAGCAAATCGCCCTCCGCCGCCACCGGACGCATCCGCCCCATCCCGGACACGTCCGCGCCCGCGCCCGCAGCCAATCGTGGCTTGCCACGTCACCCCGCCGCCGTCTCCTCCGCGTCGGCCCTCCCGGCCCAGATCGGGGCCCGCCGAGCCCATCGGGGCCCGGTCACCGCCGCCGCCCGGCCCGCGCCGCCCGCCCGGTCGCCGCCGCCTACGCTCGCCGGCACCTCTGCCAGCGGCAAACCCTGCCCCCACGCAGGTGC
>NC_041381.1:237640901-237674668 GCF_002162155.2 Triticum dicoccoides | reverse complement strand
CCGCGCGCCGCCCGCGCTTGGTCGCGCTCGGGGCCGCCGCCGCCGCCCGCCGCTCCGGCGAGGTCGGGCCAGCCGTGCCGATCTCCTCCCCGCGCCCCTCGCCGTCCCTTGCCGGATCCGGCCAGATCTGGCGGGGGGCCGTCCTCCCCGACCTCTCCCGCAGCTCCGGCGCCCATTCCCCCAACTCCGGCGAGTCTCCGGTGCCTCGAAGTCTCTGCCCTCAGCCCCCAGATCCAAATCGAGGTTGACTTTCCCCCTCCGAAAATGCTTGTCCCGAATATTTTGTCATAATCATGCCGTGTCCATCGCATCGTATCTCTGCATCCGTAGCTTCGTTTTGTGCGTGTAATGTCAAATTGTTCGTCTCCACGAGTTCATCATTTCATTCCATTGCATCATATTCATTTGAGTCCATCTTGATGCCTGAATCATCATTGCAAGAGTGCTTCATGATGTTAGTCTGCTGAAACTGTTATAACATGCTCATTTGTCATTTTTGCCATGATTGATGTGTGCATCCTATGAGGTTGATGTCTACATGTGTTGATCTATGCTATGTCTTCTTTACAGAGGTGCTTACCATGTATTTTTGTGATCAATGTGGTGACTAGCACAAGCATGCAAACTAGGCATCGTGATGTTGCTGATTTTAGGCCCTGTTCTGCTGTTATTTTGATGCCATGTAAACTTGATGCTACAGAGAGATCCATGCATATTTTGAAATACTTCAGTAAGGGTGTTTTGAACATATGGTTGTCATATATCCATTCATGCCCTTGGTTGCAATTATGGAGTAGTATAGCATGTTAGTTTCGTGCTCTACTTTTGCTTCAAAATATTTCCTGGCAGATTGTTTACATGTTATTCAATTTTGCCAAGGTTGTTGTAGTTGATCCTTGCATGCTATGAACTTGTTCTTGACTTGTTTTGTTTCATAAACATGTCTTCTTGCTGATGCTATGCTTATCTTGTCATGCAATGACTTGTGGTGAGTGAATCGAGCTTGTTAAGTAGGGTACTTGTTGTTGCTGTTTTGCTAGGCTGAATCTGTTATTTCGTGATGCTATGTAAACCTGCTTCTACAAATCATTCCATGCATAATCTGGAGATGATCACTAAATATGTTTTGTTCTACATGTCATGCTCTATCCATTCATGCCCCTGGTTGCAATTATAGCTTGTTGTAGCTTGTTCATATCTTGCTTCCAAGTTGCTTGATAATGTTGCTGTCAGCCTGTTAACATTAAGTTCAGTTGTTGCCATGATTGTTGCTATTGTTCCATGCACCCTATGAACTTGCTATTGTCGTGCTTAGCTTCATAAATATGTCTTTTTACTGTTGGTTGCCTTGCCATATCATGTATTGCTCTGTGGTGATTGTTTCAAGCTCGCAAACATGCCTACTTATCGTTGTTCCTGCCATGTTTGAATCTGTAATATAACTTGTCATGTTTACATGGGTGCCATCATATTTTCTGATCCTTTTTGGCTTATTGTCAGTAAAGGACATTTGATCTTTGAATTTAGTAGTATCATTCCATGCCTTTGTTTGCCATGATAAGTTCCTGTAACATGTTGTTTGATAGCTCTAAACATTGCAACCTGATGTTATTTTCTGCAAAGTCTGAACTGTTATTTTTTGCAATCTTGCCATGTGTGTTTGAGCATGTTCTAGTGATTTCTGGAGATAGCTCAGTGTTCATGTTTTGTTATGCTTTACCTGTACATCATGTCCATGCCTTTTGTTTTCATGTTGAGATGTTGTAGCATGTTGTTTTAGTGCTTGCAATATGCCTAGTTGCGGTTTTGGACAGCTTGTCCTTTAAACTTGTATAGAGTGTGTGTGTTGAACCGTTGCTCCGTTTTGAGTGTGCTCTATATGAAACTTGCTTAGTTTTGCATGTAGTTTCATCTTATCATGTTGCATCCATGTTTTGAGGTGTTTGCTTGATGTTTGTATGCATTTTGCACCAATGCCATGTTTAACTTGTTTTGCTCATATCTTCTAGGCCGTAGCTCCGAACTAAATGAACTTCATATGTAACTTGACTAGAATCTCGTGTAGATCATCTTTGTGCATCTTAACTTGCTGTTTAACAACTTTAACATAATGTTTATTCAGATCTGGACCAATTTCGGAACTTGCATATGAGGACTTACTGGAATTGTTATGTGTTGTTCCCAGCCTCATTTAAACTTGCCTTGATGTGTTGTTTTTGTTTGCATCATCTCTTGTCATGAGTAACTTCATGTAGCCTTGTCATGCGTCATGCTTGTTGTGCATCATGCCTTGTATATGTGTGGTTTGTTTACCGTGTTGTGTGCTTCTTCTCGATAGTTCCCGTTTCATTGCGTTCGTGAGGATTCGTTCGTCTACGCTTGGATTGTCTTCATCCGTTTGTCTTCTTCATGGACTCGTTCTTCTTCCTAGCAGGATTTCAGGCAAGATGACCGCTACCCTGGATCTCACTACTATCATTGCTATGCTAGTTGCTTCATTCTATCGCTATGTTGCGCTACCTATCACCTGTTTATCAAGCCATCCCAAATTGCCATGAACCTCTAACCTTTGACACCTTTCCTATGCAAACCGTTGCTTGGCTATGTTACCGCTTTGCTCAGCCCACTTATAGTGTTGCTAGTTGCAGGTGAAGTTGAAGAATGCTCCATGGCAGACAGGATTTTGTTGGGATATCACAATATCTCTTACATTATTAATGCATCTATTTACTTGGTAAAGGGTGGAAGACTCGGCCTTTTGCCTGGTGTTTTGTTCCACTCTTGCCGCCCTAGTTTCCGTCATACCGGTGTTATGTTCCCGGATTTTGCGTTCCTTACGCGGTCGGGTGATTTATGGGACCCCCTTGACATTTCGCTTTGAATAAAACTCCTCCAGCAAGGCCCAACCTTGGTTTTACCATTTGCCTCACCACCACCTATACCCTTCCCTTGGGTCTGCCAACCCAAGGGTCATCTTTATTTTAGCCCCCCCCCCGGGCCAGTGCTTGTCTAAGTGTTGGTCCAAACCGGGCAGACTGCGGGGCCACCTCGGGGCAACTCGAGACCTGGTTTTACTCGTAGGCTGACCTATCCGGTGTTGCCCTGAGAACGAGATATGTGCAGCTCCTATCGGGATTTGTCGGTGCATCGGGCGGCTTTACTGGTCTTGTTTTACCATTGTCGAAATGTCTTGTAAACCGGGATTCCGAGTCTGATCGGGTCTTCTTGGGAGAAGGTATATCCTTCGTTGATTGCGAGAGCTTATCATGGGCTAAGTTGGGACACCCCTGCAGGGTATAAACTTCCGAAAGCCGTGCCCGCGGTTATGGGCAGATGGGAATTTGTTAATGTCCGGTTGTAGATAACTTGACACTAGATACGAATTAAAACTCATCAACCGTGTGTGTAGCCGTGATGGTCTCTTTTCGGCGGAGTCCGGGAAGTGAACACGGTCTTTGGGTTATGATTGACGTAAGTAGGAGTTCAGGATCACTTCTTGATCATTGCTAGCTTCACGATCGTTCCTTTTGCTCTCTTCTCGCTCTTATTTGCATATGTTAGCCACCATATATGCTTAGTCGCTGCTGCAGCCTCACCATTTTACCCCTTCCTTTGCCTTTAAGCTTTGCTAGTCTTGATACCCATGGTAATGGGATTGCTGAGTCCTCGTGGCTCACAGATTACTATAACAACAGTTGCAGGTACAGGTTATGCGATGATCATGATGCGAGAGCGATGTTTGTTTGTCTTGGAGTTCTTCTTCTGCTTCTTCGATCAGGGGATAGGTTCCAGGTCGGCAGCCTGGGCTAGCAGGGTGGATGTCGTTTGAGTTTCTGTCTGTGTTTCATCTGTAGTCGGATGATGCTCTGATGTATTGTGATGTTGTATTCGTGTGGCATTCTATGCCTTATGTATGTATCCCCATCTATTATGTAATGTTGATGTAATGATATCCACCTTGCAAAAGCGTTTCAATATGCGGGTCTATCCTTGGTGGGACCTTCGAGTTCCTTTTGGATACGGTCGCATATTGGGCGTGACAACCTAGATGCTCGTATCACCGTTGCGGGTAATTAGGCTACGGGGAGCACCTAATATGCGCAACGGGGAGCCGTTGGATCCAAGATGTAGCGGCACACACGAGGCCTGAATGTTTTATTTGCAAAAAAACCTTTGGAGAGTTTGGAAATTGCGTATAATTACAAAGACTACTCCCTAGCCATTGGATCTCACTTCCAACGACGTAAAAACTCGTATCACCATAGCATCTAAGCTGCGGGGTGGATGTGATATTCTATGTCGCTGTCATTTTTGTTCGTAAACTTGCAAAATACGTGTAACTCGTGTCATTACTTGTCTAACCGCGCAAAGTGTTTGTTCAAAAAAACCATCCTACACTAAAATATCGGAACAACATACGGGGGTCCCACTTGTCATTAATCAAATTGGACCTAAAACTAACAAATCTCAAATACGAGATTCGAACTGGCAACCTGGACTACAAATCATAAGTCGATAGCCTGAAACAACAACGGTTGTTGGCTTTGTCCCATGACTTGATTTTATACAGTATTACATTGAGTAGAGTAGAGGGAGTGCCTCGTCAACACGTGCATGACCATTGACTCACTTACTGGTGGGTCGCAGGTCTGCGATCTCTCTCTCCTCTCCATCGTCTAACCTTTGCACGAGCACACACGACGAGTGGCGCTAGCTTGCCGTGGTGTTACTCTAACTAAAAAAATCTTGGAAAATAGAAGAATCGCCTAGAACAAGAGACATTGTGGCTGGTTGGGACGGAGCTAACCACACAGATCCTCCGTGCCACGTTAGCATGATGAAGCTGTGTGGCTAGTGGGGTGTTTTCGACCGACTGGCTGGGTCCCGAGGTCGAACCATAGGTACATACAGTATATTTTTACACGCACATTTATCCTCCATGCCGAGACGTGGCACACCCTACCGCGCGGTTTCGGGGTCCTCCCGAGTGGTGCACGCATATATTCTTCCTAACGTGGGACGCCCTACCGCGTGTTTTTTGGGTCCTCCTTGGTCATAGCGCCGAAGCAAGTAAATGAGTCGTCAAATCACGAACGACCACCTTTCCCGCCAAGTACATCAGTGAAGCACGGTGGCTAGCTAGTTGGGCTTGTTCGACCGATTAGCTAGGCCGCCGTCACATTTGGTTTTTCACCCCTTTTTTATCTCTTTGTCGGCAGGTAAATTTAAATATCCACCGCGGTGTTGCTCTAGTATTTGGGTGCGGCAGGATTTTTAATTTTTTGATTAACGGGAGCAGGCATGGCAGGATTTTAATTTTTTGATTGACGGGAGCAGGCGCACGGCAATTAGTCACGATGACTCCGCTTGTAAAACCCACTACTCCCTGATGTGAGAAGTCGTCGACTGGTGTTTTACCATGGTGAAAACCAAAAGATTCCCTGCTCCTCGGCTGGCTCCCTCTGCCTTCCCATAGATTGCATCGCCTTTCAGCCATTTTGCCCCCTTTGCTTCCTCTCCCCATTGCTTCTACGTGATGCCATGGCGGCACAGCAGATCACGGAGTCCGAGGTGAGGCGCCTGACACAGGAGCTCCAGGCCAAGGATGCGGAGCTTAGGGCCAAGGGCGTGGAGCTCCGTGAGCTCAAGGAGGAGAGGACTTCCATGCTCCTCCGTTATGTGCGGGAGTTCATGGAGCTTCAAAAGCGGTAGGCGTCCACCACAAAGATGCTCGAGGCATCGGCGGCATCGCTGCAGAAAGCGGGAGATATGATAGGCCGTCAGGGGGGCGGCTGGAGCGCGAGTGGGACGATCGTAACGAGGTCCAGGATCACCTCAGCCACTTGGTGAACCAAGTTGCCACGCACGTGATGCGGTTGCGCGATGCCTACCGTCGTGCCAGCGCGACCATGCCAGCCGTCGGGCTAAACCCGTTCGACCACCAGGTCGACTTCAACGAGCTGGGGCTTCCTGACCTAGTCTCCTTCACCTATATCTCCGAGGAGCTAAGCCGTCTCCGCGCAATGGTGGGGGCAGAGCTGGACAAGAAGGGTTTGCGGGCTGCCGTCGCCGTTGCCAGGCGAATCCTTTCAGGGCTCTGTCACCAGAATCCATTCGTGCCATTGGATGACGTATTTGCCGAGCTGGCTCCCGTCGACCGGGAGCGGGCTCTGTGGTGGTTGCACCCTTCATCACCAACATCGTGCGCCTCGAGAAGCAGAGGGACTTCGGTGGTGTTTAGGCGCCCTCTGCATGGGCATGTCCATGTCCCAGTGCAACATGACCGTTGGATCAA
This sequence comes from Triticum dicoccoides, assembly GCF_002162155.2. Taxonomy (NCBI): domain Eukaryota; kingdom Viridiplantae; phylum Streptophyta; class Magnoliopsida; order Poales; family Poaceae; genus Triticum; species Triticum dicoccoides. The sequence continues at coordinate 237,668,373 of NC_041381.1, read as the reverse complement.
ACTCAGACGGTGCAGATCAGTCACTGTAGCACAAAGCATGTGGGTGTGTTTGGTTGCAATCTCATCTCAATATAGTTGTTCCCTCTTCATGTATTTTTGTTAACCTACTAGTGTGGACTCATGCACCCTTCATGCACTCTGCCAAACACCCAAAAGTGGGTCGAGAAGGGAACTTTTTCTCCCATCCCGTGCACCCTTCATACACCCGGCCTAACATTGATTCATGCTTCATATGGTTCATGTTTCGTGTAGTACTGTAGCACCGTACTCTCCATGCGCTGTAGACCTAGTTCTGTTAACATTGATCTCACCGTTCATTCTCGATCGGACAGTTGAAAAAGCGGTACTATGTTACTACATTACTGTTCATATAGTTGACATGCGCACAACATCATTTGTTATCGTCATATCTTACTACACTAGCAACAAGATTATGTAGTGATGATGTATGAACCACTGCACATGCCTAGTAGTAGGAGCACTATGTATGTTCAAGTGGCTGCCGTGTTTCACACTCATCCGTTGTAAGAGTGGAAACGCTTGCTGTAATCATTTTTTTCCTTCAGAAAAATAGTGGACACGCTCTACCATGCGGATCCTCCTCCAGTCATGCACTAAATTACTCACTTTCGCCGACATGTGGGACAGCCAGCATCGGGGTCCACCAGACATGCACTAAATTACTCCATAGTAGAGTGACGGTAGACTACCCTGGTCGAATGCCGCAGTAATGCCCAATGAGCCGTCAAATCACAAAACCCCCTCCTTTCCAGCAATAAGTTAGACGGACGAAGCAACCATCATTTCACTCTTCTCTCTCAGCTTCCTCTCTTGAAGAAAACCCCCACTCGCTTCACTTTTCCCTCATCTCGTTCCTCATTTCACTCTTCTCTCTCAGCTTCCTCTCTTGGATGGATGCTGGAGCACCGGCCGACGTGATGTCTATGGCTCTGGCCAAAACCGTCGAGGCTCATGGTACGAAGAAGTGCAAGCACCCCGCCAAGACTACGGCGGACAAGCTCAAAGCCATCGCCCTGTCCAAGACCCCCTCTCCAGGATCCCTCATTAAGCAAGTCCAGGTAATATCTCTTCTTAACGATCTTTTTCTCGATCTTGATCGTGTTTTTTCATCTAACACGCAGTACTAGTACTAGTAGTACAACTTTCTGGGTGATCTTGCATGTGATTTTTGTGTGCCAAATGATGGTTCTAAATTCCTCTTTTGACCAAAACATGCGAGAGGTTGACACTGATTACTTATAGATTACTTTCAGCTACTCCCTCTGTCCCAAAATTCTTGTCTGAGATTATCTAGGTACGGATGTATCTAATACTAAAATGTGACTTGATACATCCGTATCTAGACAAATCTAAGACAAGAATTCTGGGACAGAGGGAGTACTTTATGAACATCAATGCTACCTTTGAAGAGGGTATATTTGCCTCAGTAACTAGTGTTATGGATATTGCAAGTAATCCCTCTGCTCTCATGCCTTTGAAGACATGTTCTAGTGTCTTTGTTCACTCATTTCTGTGCGTACATGTAGTCATATATGGAGTATAATATCGAAAATCATCTTATATTTCTGAACGGAGGTAGTAATAAAATATGGTTTCTGTTTGAATTAGAACCAGGTCCGCGGTGGAGATGAAGTTCTCAAAGTCATGCCCTGTGAACTGGAAGACCTGAGGATGAGTTCTACTGCTAAACTATCCAGTTGTTGTATCCTTGTCGCCACGTGTCCTGAACTAGTGTTTTCCTGTAGCATTGTTTTCATGCGTGTTCTCGAGGCTGTACTTGACCACAACAATTTCCTGGTTATGCCTTTGATTATGAAGGGTGAGGTTCTTGTAAAGCTTCCCAACAAATCTGATGCGACATGTCTTCATCATCATGTTTATGAGTGGAAAGACCACTCTGTTAGGTTATCCAAGGTTGAAGAGATGGTGATGGTGCAGGTAGACATCTCTCACGAAGTCCATGGCCTAGTCAGTTATGAAGGGTTCATCCCGTAGGTCGGTGGCAAGAAATAGTCTACATAGTTTAATTAGTGCAACTTTGCTTGTCTGTAGTAAGTACTATTGCTCGGTATTTGATTTGTGTTTGCGAACCCTGTATTGTTTAGTACTGCCGCTTTTGGTGTGTGGTCAGTCCTGAGAATAGTCTATGTTAATGTCTGTCCACTCAATTCATATGTATATTTTGTAGTATTCAGATAATCTTTTTTGTGAGGGCGGATTATCAATTATGGTTACACTCCAATATCTGTATGCATTGCAGGGTTTATCGCACCCACTAGGATTTCTAGTCCCATGGATGTTCGGTCCGTACGATTTGTCACGACCTTTGGACTGTCCTACTTGTGGGAGTAGGTGGGGTCCCTACATGCCACTCATAGTTGGACGATCAATCTTCTGTTAGTACTTCAACATAGTGATTTCCTGGTAAGGATTCACTCGTGTCACATCAAGTAAATCTTATTGATTCACTGTCTACATCTTATTGATTTAATGTCATATTTTCTTTCTTTTCCTGCAATTTTATGATGCAGGTTTTGCCATGTGACATTCATCACAGAATAAACCGTTTGGTTTGCTCTACAGTGGCTATTTTTCAGGTTTGACTTCTTATGTCGTGTCAGTAACGAAGGCATTCCCATCACTTATATTACTGGAAAAAATTGGATCAGTCTGTTGTATGAGTACAAGCTGAATCCCTATGATGAACTGCAGTTTAGTTTAACAAAGTGCCACAATTAGTCCTTCTCGCGTTTAAAAGAAATGAAGAAAAAAACTGGATCACGGTCATGGAGCCTAGTCAAGTTAGAAAGCTGATCATAGCAAACCAGACACGATTGCCGTTGTCTCGCACATCGGTACCACCTTCAGCAACGGATCAAGCACCGGTAGTTGCTCTAGCACTGACAACGGCAGCAGCTCAGGCTGATCCAGCTGAGGATTGGGCACCGACCGCGTCAGCGGATCGGGTTGATCTACCGGAGGATCGGGCATCGATACCGGCACCAGCTCTACAAGGAGCACCATCTCCGGCAGCAGCAGCAGCACTACCAGTCGCACCGGCACGGGCACCAGCAACGGCTTTGGCACCTGCACCAACACTTGCACTTGCATCTGCTCCGGCCCGTGCAGTAGTAACCGAACGAGCAGTTGCACCGGCAATAGACTGGGCTGCAGTTCGCACTTCCTATACCAAAGTCCTTACAAAAACCGACATGTCCACCTTCTTGGTAAGCATTGGCCGCCCAAGTGCTTCATTCTTTTTTATTTCCATGTTGTTTCACATGATTCACTGTGTTGATCTAACTATTTGTGTATGTCTTCTTGTTTGCAAACAGAGAATTCCTAGAGCAACGAGGGAGTCGTTCAACAATCCGGGTGACTGTGGCAAGTTTCTCTTACCATGCGCAGCCTTCGTGTGAATGAACCTTCTCAATATACCGTAAGTACAAAGGATGGTCGCATGATGATTGATGCTAAAGGATGGTCAAGGTTTGAATCTAAATCATATCTTGCGGTAGGGGATGATGTCAAAATTGAACTTTCTTGGCAAGGAGAGATGGTCCAAATCAACTTTGAAATTCTTCAGTAGTAGCACGCAACTGCCGAACTGGTCTATCCTCCGAGAGATTTTGATGTAATAATCTGGCATGGTGAAACAAGTGGCATGTGTGTATAAGTAGTACGACAGCATTATTTATCACATGGTATATTGTTGATAGAATTGCAACTCTCATTGTTGGTTAGGAACTGTCATTCGATTTCATTCCAACAGCTGCCCTGCTTTATTCAATTTTGTGTATTTGCCTTTTGACAGCATCTAAAACCAGCGATCTACCGATCGCTTGCAATATGAAAAGCGCTGAGGTAGAACACATGGGCCCCCAAACATGCAGGGTGGGCCTGCGGCCCAAAGTCCAGAACCATGAGCATGTGTGAGTATTATATTCTCAGCTGAACCCCCATAATGCCCGTGCATTGCACGTAACATCAAGATGCATTTGTATGAGTATTTTATCTTGTGAGAGAAAAGGATGATCGAGGGAAGGCCTTATTTGCAAATGTGGAGACGTGTGTGGGTACCTTTTTGCAAAATTGCCATAGTTTCCTTCCTATCCGTCAGATATAAATCGGACGGCCTATATTGCAGGATGGCAGGCACACCATCATCACCAACTCGTCTATACTGTGTTAAAAACAACTCAGTTTTTTATAATTATATATGTTATATATATTCCCCTTGATTTTTCTTATGTATAAAGTTGTGATATAAAAGATTTGTATATTTCTTTACAGAGGGAGTATCTCTCTGTCAAAAATATATTTATGTGTAACTAGTTACTCCTGTCTTTCTACTTCCTTTCGCTGATATGTGGGGCATCCGGCAACGGGGTCCACGTGCCATATGCACCAAATTAGAGTGCACAACTGCACGGTAGACACACCTCGGTTGTAGCGCCTTGTAATGCCTAATGAGCCGTCAAATCACAACCCCCCCCCCTTCCAGCTTTAGCAGTAAGCTGGACGGACAAAGCGGCAATATTTCACTGGGCCTAAATCCCCTTCTCCCTCGTCTGCTTGTTCAGAGAAAACCCCCTCTCGGCGATTGCATAGGGTTTTCTCATGGAGAACTAGGTACGAATTCTTCACCCATCCCCGATAAATCCAAGTCCCTTGGTCGTGGGTAATCCTAGGGTGGCAGCCTCCGCCGTTGATGCATTTTTCTTCCTACTGAATCTAGTGTGTTTCATTTGCAGTGCCCAAAGTGCGAGGACCCTACAGGTTTTTGCGCCCTCGGTGAGATGCCACACTTGTTCCTTCTCATCCTAACATAGTATTTTAAAATGCGCACAGTATGTTCCTAGAATCCTCTTTTCTATCCGGGAGGGTGGGGTTTTTTTGAACATGATGTTGACTAATTTGGAAAAAAAAAATTGACCGTGGACTAATTTGGAAATTTGGACTGCTATATTTGGATAAAAGGTACTACTAGTACGATGGTCAACACTGACGTGAAGGAGGAAATTATTTATAGATTTGGATAGGGAATACATTGTGTTCACATATTATTTTTCTTGCAGTGCATTATTTGCTCTGCTAGAACACATGTCTCAAGATGCTCGGCCTTGCCATAACTGAATACACCAGTTTAACGGTCACAGTGAAGACAAGCCATGGAAATAAGTTCCGAGTTGGGTTCATGAACCAAGAAGATCGCTGTTTTTTTTATGGCCAAACTTGGATAAACTTTCTCAAGTGTTATGGACTGAAAGTTGGCGCACTAATGTTGATGGAAATAGCAGAACCCGGTCTCATCTTCACTGCGATCTTCCACCCCGATGTTGTTCCAATTGTTCATCCATGTTAGTTTTGTATCTGGTTCTTGCTTGTTGCCTCGATTACTTCTTAATCTACCTATTCTGTCTAATTAATCACAATTTAACTTTAGAAGTAGCAACGAATCTCTCACGAAGATGCTACTTCTAACTAATATTTTCTTATAATTGGTGGCACGCGTACATTTTTTCAGAGTTAAGCAGGCTGCCCGTTTGTTATTTTGTAAGAACTCGGCTGTTACTGATTGCACTGAAGTTGACTAGGACGACATCCACAAGTTCCTACACTTTATTGATTGTCTTGAGGTCATTGTGGGGCGTTTCAATGGTGGAAGCCCACGTGGGATATGTGTGCCACTACTGCACTCGTTGAACAGGTCCAGCTGTGTCGAGAAACTTATGGTACGAGATGTTTTCTGTTATATATGTTATTCATAAACTATTGCTTATACACAGTTTTACAGTTGTGATCTTCTTGAAACAGAGACTGCCCAGTTCTATTGTTCCTATACAGATGCCTGGCCATGGTCAGGTCATACTTGCGCTTGCTCACAACATGATGTTTATGTCGACCTACTTCATTCCCCTTGGAGGTGAAAAGATACTTATTAATGGGTGGTCTCAAATAATGAAGGCCCGTCCATCCTGAAGAATAGGACAGAAGATTATGTTCCTACTTTTCCATGGCTCTAAAGCGAATGTCATGTTTATTGACCACATCGCTAGATGAAGCCGCTTTCAGAAGGTTGTGGATGCGCGGGGTGGCGCCTGGGCCTTGTCCTGGGGCTTGGCGGCCTCACCCTTGGTTAACTGTAGGCAAAGTAGCACTGTTCGAGGCGTGCTTTGTATGGTTGAACCTGTATAAGTACTCATACTGCTTTCAGCTATGGTTGTTAAGTACCCCTGCTGGTTTCAATTAAGGTTGTTAAGTACTCCTGCTGCTTTTATAGTCTATCGTGTTTCTTCAGTCCTGTCTTCCTCCAGCCGCCGAAACCAAACCAGCGGCAGCGGGGCCGCCTGCTTCCACCTCCCACGACTAGATGCTCCTTAGCGCACGCATCACCGCCCCCACCATCTCCTAAATCGTTAACGCTGACATCCAAGGCCTCGCCGTCGTCCTCCGCGTGCTTTGGTGTGCTCACCGCGGTGCCACCCTCTCACGTTGTCAACATGGGCAACAAACAAGAGGAATCGGCAGAAGTACATGGAGAGGATGATAGTAGGGGCTCACCACGTCAGCGTATGGAAAAAGAAAATGCTTCCTCCTAGTGGTTTCCTGACATCTAGGACCCATGACATTGTGAGCGTATATAGTCAATAGACAAGATAACAGCACAAGATCGGCTGACACCTGGGACGTAGCTGCTCGAGCAGTATTTTTTTTGTTATTGTTGAGACGGAGCAGGGTTTGAACTGGGTTGTGGCCTGTCTAGCCCAGGCTTATATTTTATGTTCACCATGTGGCCAGCCCAGCTATTTTTTCTTTGTGAAAATGAGCCCAATTTATTTTTTCTAAAGAATACCCAATCCAGGCCTACTTATTTTTCTATGCCCTGATGGGCTACAACTCTTTCAAGACGCCTGCAAATCTTGAAAGTAATATGAAATGGGTTGTAAATATAAAAACAGATGACAAATTGGCAATTACTTTATAATTTTTGAATTTTTTTCACATTTTCATATTCCAATTTCATTGGTCTTTAACCTAATTTAAATATATCTTCAAAGTACTTTAAATCTGGCTCGACATTTCGGTATTAAAAATAGTTTGGTCCTGGCCCTGGTACACGGAAATATGCGAAATTTCGTTTAAATTTTTAACCCTGGCCCTGGCCAACAAAAAAACGGACTGCAATAAATTGCATAAGAATTGCAATAAGCTATATATAAATTATTAAAAAAAGAGGGAATGATCTGACTTATGGGCCTATTAAGTTGACGCGTATGCGAGATTTTTTTAGTTATTATATACGTCAACAAACGATTCTAGCAGACGTAACTGTTGGATGTTAATCCAACGCCCGTCGTGTTTCTTCAATCTGTGATCTTCTTGCTCTAGCCGCCAAATCCAGCGTCGGCGGGACCGCCTGCTACCACCTCCCATGGTCGTTGTGCTACCGCGTAGGCCTCACCGCCCCTACTACTCCCACCGCTGGCCAGGGCATCCCTCTACTCACCCACACCCCCTGTTATTCTGCGGCGACAGCAGCCTCTGTCGGCATTCTGGGAACGGGGGTCCCTAGACTTGCCTACCTGCGGCCTGCGGCGTGGCTCGAGTGGTGGCCCAGTACAGCCCATCTTCATCAGCACAAGACTCAAGACCCTCGCGAGGGTCCAAGCCTCGCGGGGCGGATGACACACGACTTCCTCAGGAACGGCCTCGCCATGCAAGCTCGCGAGGAGGCAGAGAGATCAAGGCAGGGTACCTCGCAAGGTGCTCGTGACGCAAGCCATGACGATCTAGACCAGGCAGGCGCCAGGTAGGCGCCGGTCTGTGCAATGTCCTTGTTTCCTCTTTGGTGCAAAGAGGGCAAGCACAGGCGTGGAGTACCGAGGCATCAGGCAAAGGTTGCCATTTCAGTGCAACGAGACCAAGACCAGCAGAGCGGCAGGATGAAGGTCACCGTGGAGCCCAAGACGGCATCATCACCAGTGCCTTTGGCAGCCGAAGACCAACTTTAGTCAGGAGAACTTGTACTAGATGTTCCCCTTCAAAATGTCCGTTGTTGGCGCCCTTCCCGCTCAATATTTGGGAAGAGGACCAGAGCCTCTATAAATAGGACTAGCCACCACAGAGGAAGGGGAGAGAAGATCGAGTCCCCATCAGATCCATAGGCGATCGAGCTCACCCAAGTAGTTCATCGCACCAGCTCAAGAACACCTCTCACAAGGCTGCTCTTCCCTTTGTATTGTTCATCATCAGCCCCTGAGGCAATCCACCACACCACACACTGGAGTAGGGTATTAGACCACAACGGTGGCCCGAACCAGTATAAATCTTGTGTCCCTTGTGTTGTTCATCATTTTAGCTTAGATTCTCGCGAGGTTGTGGGCGTGAATCGGTAGGGGGAAGATCTTCGCGCGCACCCTAGAGTTCAAACCTTAAGGGTCTGCCGGAACCCAACATCCGACAGCCTCACACTGCAGCCGAACCAGTGAACCCTCATACTCCTCTCCGCGCGGGCTTCCACTGCCGCGTCTTCCCCGGCTCCGCGTCGTCCCCTTCCTAGGCCTCACCGTTGTCCACTACCCTGGTGTTGTGCGTGGAGAGGATGACAGCTGGGTCCACGGCGGCCGCAAGGAATTGGCTCCTTATTACACGCAAAATAATTATTCCTCCACCTGGCAGTAGGGACCCACCGGACGGGCCACCATATTTCGCGAAAAAAATGTTTCCCCTCTAACTGCTGGGACCCACCAGCTACATCTTCGCACGCAAGGAAGTGCGTCCATATTATGGGCAAAAAAATGATTCGCCCCCTAACTGCTGGGACCCACCAGCTACATCTTCGCACGCAAGGAAGTGCCTGACAGTCGGGACCCACCTGGTCCAAGCGTACGTAGAGTTGTCATTCTGGTCGCGAACGTGTACGTATATACTGGTTGATGTAGAGGCACGCACGTGTCATAGTAGAGGCGTGCATGTGTCGTAGTAGAGACGCGCAAGTAGCATATACATGTACGTACAATGGACAGGGTGCAAGAAAGTAAATACGGCCACGTACGTACATACAGGCGGGGTCTCAAACGCCTACTCGCGCATACGTACGGCCAGGGCTCGTGTACATGGTTGGGTCCGAACAGAGAAACTGCGTCGTCGTCGTGTTCATGGGAAGCCAACCGGCTGGGTCGGAATGGAATGCATCGTCGTGTTCTTCCGGAGGGCTCGGACGGAACAGCCGATGGAAACGAGGCCTGGCATATCGCAGAACGGAGGAAACGGCCTTGTGTTCGACCGGCCATGGTCGAAACGGGATCATGTTCATCGGGAGGGGTCTGGCGTACCGCAAAACGGAGGAAACGGACTTCTGTTGGACCTCCTACGGTCAAAACGGGGTCTTGTTGATCTAGAGGAGTGTGGCGTACCACAAAACGGAGGAAACGGACTTGTGTTGGAGCGCTATGGTCGAAACGGGGGTCCTGTTCATCGGGAGGGGTGTGGCGTACCGTAAAATGGGACTCCACAGGATACTGTTCCTCTCCACCGTCGACCTCCTCCAGCCTCCACGGGCTACTGTTCATCCACCGTCGACCTTCTCCAGCCTCCACCTGCGACTGTTCATCCATGGCCTACTGTTCATCCAGCCTCCACCGCGCGCTACTCCACCGGCTATTGTTCAACCAGCCCTCTCCACGGGGTCATGTTCAACCACCCATCCATGGGCTACTATTCATCCAGCCCTCCACCGGCTACTGTTTAACCAGCCCTCCACGGGGTCATCCTGTTCATCCAGCCTTCCACGGGGTCCTATTCATCCAGCCCCAACCTGCTCGATCGGGGTCCTGTTCATCCAGAGGCAACACCACGGGGTCCTGTTCATCCACCCCTAGTGGGAACTATCCATCCAAACCCCCCCAGCAACACTCACTGTTCATCCAAACCCCCCCCCTCCCCAGCAACGCTCACTGCTCATCCAGAGGCAGCATCGATCGGCTTCAGTTAGCAGCAGTAGCGAAGGAATCGCTCGATCGTCGGGTTCAGTAATGCGTAGCCTACAGTGCAAGCGCTCGGGTTCAGATAGGCGACGCATCACCCGGGTTCAGTTAGAGCCCAACGCCTCGCACCCACGCGCGTACGGTACAAAAACAATGCGCATCGCTCGGCCCCCGATCACCCACCATAACCCGGAACTCCCCGAAATTTTTCTCGCCCTCGCTTCTACCACGGTTTTTTCCGTCATGGACGGCCCAAAGAATGTCATGCAGCTGCGTCTCCGGCCCGCCCAGGACGAAAAGCCCAGTTTCTGTCATGACTTTTTGTCATAGAAGTAGGATCCCACCACATCTATGATGATACCGCGTTTTTTCACCATTATCGTCATAGAAGTGTCATAAGTATGACAGAAAAAAAATCGTTCGGCCCAAAATGTCATGGATGTGTCTTTTTTTGTAGTGCAAGAAGATTGCCGACTTCCAACCCTACTCCAACCTCATTGAGCTCGTGCATCAAGCTACTAAAGCGGAACGTCAAGTGCAAGATGACTTCAAGTATGCCAAGTACTCGTCCAAGAGCTATGGCTTCTCCAACACCCAAGCTTCAACGACTCCAACAACTTCTACCTCAACCAAGACATCTACAACCAACAGTGACAAGTCGAGTTACAAGAAAGCTTCGACAACCTCAAGTCCTCCTCCTGCTACAAGCAACTTCAAGCCGCGCGCTTCATCATCTACTCCAACCGATGAGACAGTCAAGACAAGCTCCTTCAAGTGTTTCACTTGCGGCGGCCGAGGCACAAGTCCTTTGAGTGTACCAAGAAGCACACCATGATCCTCAACGACGACGGAACCTATGACTCCATGAGTGAAGAGGACATGGAAGCCCTTGAGCAAGTGGCCATGCACCGACGCGTGAACAAAGATGAAGATGATCAAGTCTTTTGTGATGAGGAGTCGAGCCCCGCTCTCGTTGTCTCCAAAGTCTTGACTCTTCAACATCAACAAGACAAAGACCAAAGATGCCACATCTTCCACACAAAGGCCGGCATCAATGCAAGATTCGTCAATGTCATCATTGATGGAGGAAGTTGTCACAACTTGGTAAGTGAAGAACTATGCTCCAAGCTCCAATTGGTCAAGATGAAGCACCCGCACCCCTACAAGGTCCAATGGCTAAGCGATTCTGACACTATACAAGTTGAGCATACGTTCAAAGTCTCCTTCAAAATCGGAGCATATGAAGACACTTTGGAGTGTGATGTTGTCCTGATGTCCGTTTTCCACCTTCTTCTTGGTCGACCATGGCAATTTGACCGCAACATCATCCACAACGGGCGTACCAATCACTATAGCTTCGAGATGAAAGGAAAGGAATATGTGCTACGACCTATGTCTCCAAATCAAGTGATCACCAACAAGCAAGCCACCCATCATGGAGAAAAGAGTGAGAGAGTGATCCACCCAAAACAAAGTGAGCGCCACAAGCCAAAATCGAGTGCATCCACGATGAGCAACAAGAAAAACTTAGTCCTCTTTGCCACCAAAAGTGAGATGAGATAAGTGTGTGAGAACCCATCCAGTGTTATGCACTATGTCCTTGTGTGCAAGGACGAGGCACCAAAAACTAACACCTCTCACAATCTACCTTTAGTGTTGTCTTCTGTTTTGCAGGAATTTCAAGATGATTTCCCCGATGAGCTACCTCCGGGTCTACCTCCACTACAAGGCATTGAGCACCGAATCGACCTCATCCCTAGAGCACCTCTTCCTAACAAAGCTCCCTACCGCGTCAACCCCGAGGAAACTAAGGAGATCCAATGGCAAGTTCAACAACTAATCGACAACGGTCAAGTACATGGAAGTTTGAGCCCTTGTGTCGTTCCGGTCATACTTGTTCCAAAGAAAGACAGTACTTATAGGATGGTTTCCGATTCCCATCCCATCAATCCTATCACCGTTAGATATCTCTATCCTATTCCACGCTAATATGATATGCTTGATGAGCTTAGCGGAGCCGCCATTTTCTCTAAGATTGAGATTAAGAGTGGCTACTACCAAATACGCATCCAAGAAGGTGATGAATGGAAAACCGCATTTAAGACCAAATTTGGCTTATACGAAAGGCTAGTCACGCCAATGGGTTTATCTGAAGCACCCGATACTTTCATGCGAGTCATGCACTTTGTTCTTCGTCCCTATATTGGTGTATTTGTTGTGGTCTATTTTGATGATATTCTTGTCTTTAGCAAATCCCTCAAAGAGCATGTCACCCATCTTAGAACCGTGTTGCAAACCCTTAGGAAAGAGCGCTTTTTACTAATGTGGAAAAATGCCTTTTTGGTGTTGATAAGCTTGTTTTCTTGGGTTTTGTTGTGTCTTCTAAGGGTGTTCACGTCGATGAATCTAAGATCAATGCTATTAAAACTTGGCCCCAACCAACCAACTTGCAACAAGTGCGTAGTTTTCTTGGATTAGTCGGTTTCTATCGTCGCTTTGTGAAGGAGTTTAGCACCATTGCTACACCTTTACATTCCTTGAGTAAGAAAAATGCGCCTTTTGTTTGGGGACCATCCCAAGATACCGCATTTAATGAGCTTAAAATTTGCTTACTCAAGCTCCCGTGCTTGCATTACCCAACTTTGACAAACCTTTTGAGATTCATTGTGACGCTAGTGGTCATGGCATAGAAGGTGTGTTAACGCAAGAGAAGTGCCCCATAGCATATTTTAGTGAGAAACTTTCCAGAGCGCAACTCAATTACCCCATCTATGACAAAGAGCTATATGCTTTAGTGCGAGTTTTGCGTGAATGGGAACATTATCTTCGCCCACATGAATTTATCATTCATACCGATCATGAAATACTTAAGTACTTAAAAGGACAAACTAAGTTGAACAAGCGTCATGCAAAATGGAGTGAATTTATAGAGTCTTTTCCTTATGTCATCAAGTACATCAAGGGTAAGGAAAACGTAGTGGAGGATGCCCTTTCCCGCATATGCACGCTTGTCACTAAACTTGAATTGAATGTTATTGGCTTTCAGCACATAAAAGACTTGTATGTGAATGATCCTACCTTTGCTACTCCTTATGCTAAGTGTTTGACGCATACATCTTGGGAACAATATTACATCAAGGATGATTATCTTATGAGAGCTAACAAACTTTGCATTCCCGAGTCTTCTCTTCATTTGCTCCTTTTGCAAGAGGCTCATGGAGGCGGACTCATGGGACACTTTGGACGCGACAAGACATTCGCCACGCTCTCCAAGAACTACTTTTGGCCCAAGATGTTCCGCGACATCTCACGCTTCACCAACCGATGCTCTACATGTCGCAAAGCTAAGTCTAAAGCTCAAGCCCATGGTCTTTACATGCCTCTTCCTATTCCTTATCAACCTTTGGAATACATTAGCATGGATTTTGTACTTGGTTTTCCTAGAACTCAAAATGGAAAGGATTCCTTGTTTGCTATTGCGGACCGATTCTCTAAAATGGCTCATTTTATTCCATGCAACAAGATAGATGATGCTTCACATATTGTGAATATCTTTTGTAGGGAAATCTTGCACCTACATGGAGTGCCCAAGATGATCGTCTCGGACCGCGACGTCAAGTTCTTGAGTTACTTTTGGAAGACTATATGCGCCAAGATTGGAATCAAGATCTTGTTCTCTTCGGCATACCGTCCCCAAACCGACGGCCAAACAAAGGTGACGAACCATACACTCTCCACTCTACTTCATGTGTTGATCAATAGGAACATCAAGGAGTGGGAGGAGTGTCTACCCATCGCCGAGTACGCCTACAACCGCGCAAGACATTTGACTACCGGCAAGTCCCCCTTCGAGGTCGTCTATGGCTTCAACTCGTTGTCCCCATTGGACATTCTACCTCTTCCACTACAAGAGCGCACCAACATGGACGCGAGTGCATGAGCAAGCTACCTCAAGAAGATGCATGAAGATACAAGGAACACCATCGAGCGCCAAGTACAATGACTCACGACCAAGCTCAACATCAACAAGCAACCCATGATATTCAACATTGGATATCTCGTGTGGCTACACCTTCGCAAGGACCGCTTCCCCAATGAACGCAAGTCCAAACTTCTACCTTGAGCTGATGGACCCTTCATGGTGCTAACACGCTACAACAACAATGCTTACAAGATCGACCTCCCATGTGACAAGTACAACATGAGCGACATCTTCAATGTCAAGGACCTCTCGCCATACCATGGTGATGAAGCTTTCGATCCGAGGTCGGACCTTTCCCAAGAGGGGTGAGATGATGTGGAGCATCCCACGATCGTCCCCATGGACGTATCTACATCTCCCACGACACCACTTGGACCAATGACAAGAGCTTGAGCAAAGGCTATCGAAGATAAGGTGAACTCGCTCCTCTCTAAACTCCCATTTCCTACTTACGAGACATGGATACTACCTCATGCGGAGACCCTATGTGTGATCAGGTATTTGGAGGAAAGCCATGGATCAACCACACCCAATGGACAAGACGGCGAGGACACCAGGTTCAATGGACAAGAAGAAGGACCGCTCGAAACTCCCAGTCATTGGACGACTGACGCTGACCGGACGTCCGACGCCTAGAGGCTCCAAATGACCAGCCAAGTCCCAACCTTTGCACGCTACAGCGGATGGACGTCTGACACCTCCCAGCGCCCGGACGACCGAGCCTCTCCGGACGACCGGCACCGACACACCTAAGCCAAAACATCATAAGAACGGAGACTTCCGAACGACCGAATGACCGGACGACCGACCCCGACTAGGCGACCGACAATTCCTGACCAGAGCTGAAACATCAGACGCCCGACCAGCACCGCACGTCTGGACCTTCGTGAGCCTTCAGACGACCGGTGACCGTCGGACGTCCGACGCCTGTGCGTCCGCCTGTATGTTGGGCCGAAGCCACTTACCCTTTCGTCCACTTAGACTATAAATAGTCCTCTCCTACCTCCTAGCTAGGGTTAGCATTGTGATAGCTCATTTGAGATAGAGCTTTGCTCATCACTCCGGATCTACTCGATCACGAGGGACCGACACCTCTTCGGAGAAGATCCACTTGGATTCAAGACCTCCTCTCGGAGAAGACCATCCTCAAAACCTCCTCACGGAGAAGAACTGGTTACCCTATGTATCGTCCCCTGTTGGATTCAGATCTTGTATCACTTTGTGTGATGTAGGGTAGAACCCTCGATGCCCGATCTTTCACGATTGGGGGGAATCCTACGAAGAACACGAAGAACACGAGGGGGAAACGAGGGGAAAACAAGGGGAAACACAAGAGAAATCACTCAACCAACAAGATCAATCACACATGTGCTAGGTCCTCGAAACACAAAAATATACACGATCCAAATCCAACAGAAGACGATACATAGGGTAACCGGTTGTTCCCCGTGAGGAGGTCTTGAGGAGGGTCTTCTCCGTGAGGAGGTCTTGAATCCAACGTGGATCTTCTCCGAAGAGGGGCCGCAGTCTCTCTCGAGGAGTAGATCTGTATGGATGACCAAAACTCTATGTCAAATGAGCTATCACCTATGCTAACCTTAGCTAGGAGGAGGAAGAGGTCTATTTATAGTCATAGTACAAAAGGGGGTCGAAGTGAACGGGTACAAGGGCATTAGCCCGAGGCTGCGGGCACATAGGCAATGGACGTCTGCTGGGGACCGGTCGTCCAGCGGCTCATGAGGGTCCGGACGTCCGGTCGTCGTCGGACTTCCGTTGTCTCCGTTCTATGATGGTGGTGTCGGACGTCCAGTCCCTTCGGACTTCCGCTAATTTCCCTTTTGTGGTGATGGTGCCAGTCGTTCGGTGCAGGCTGGTCGTCCACTCGCTGGGAGGTGTGGCCGGTCGTCCGGTCCGGGCAGACGTCCGCTCGTTGTAGCATGTGGCGGCTGGGACTTGGGCAGGCTGGGCTTCAGGTGCCGGACATCCGGTCTCGACCAGTCGTCCGGTGGCTATAGCATCTTCGGCGTCTCTTCTTCTTGGCCTTCATGCTTGGTGTCCTCGTCGTCTTGGCCATTGCATGTAGCTGTTCCGTGGCTTTCTTTTAAGTATCTGGTCACACATAGTGTTTCCGCTTGAGGTAGTAGCCATGTCTCATGTGTAGAAAGGGGTAGTTCGGAGAGGAGCGAGTTCACCTTATCTTTGATAGCCTTTGCTCAAGATCTTGTCATAGGCCCAAGTGGTGTCATGGGAGATGTAGGTATGTCCATGGGGATGATCGTGGGATGCTCCGCATCATCTCCCCCCTCCTTGGGAAAGATCCGACCTCGGATCGAAAGCTTCATCACCATGGTATGGCGAGAGGTCCTTGACAATAAAGATGTCACTCACGTTGTACTTGTCGCGTGGGAGGTCGATCTTGTAAGTGTTGTTGTTGTAGCATGCTAGCACCTTGAAGGGTCCATCGGCTCGAGGTAGAAGTTTGGACTTGCGTTCGTTGGGGAAGCGGTCCTTGCAAAGGTGTAGCCACATGAGATCTCCAATGTTGAATATCATGGGTTGTTTGTTGGTGTCTAGTTTGGTCGCGAGTCATTGCACTTGGCGCTCGATGGTGTGCCATGCATCTTCATGCAACTTCTTGAGGTAACTTGCTCGTGCACTCACGTCCATGTTGGTGCTCTCTTGTAGTGGAAGAGGTAGAATTTCCAATGGGGACAATGGGTTGAAGGCGTAGACGACCTCGAATGGGGACATGTTGGTAGTCCTATGTCTTGCAAGGTTGTAGGCATACTCGGCGATGGGTAGACACTCCTCCCACTCCTTGATGTTCCTCTTGATAAACAAGTGTAGTAGAGTGGAGAGTGTTCGGTTCGTCACCTCTGTTTGGCCGTTGGTTTCTGGATGGTATGCCGAAGAGAACAAAAGCTTGATTCCGAGCTTGGCGCATAGAGTCTTCCAAAAGTAACTCAAGAACTTGACGTCACGGTCTGAAACAATTGTCTTTGGTACTCCATGGAGTCGCAATATTTCCCTACAAAAAAGATTGGCAGTATGTGAAGCATCGTCTATCTTGTTGCATGGAATGAAATGTGACATCTTAGAGAATCGGTCCACAACAACAAACACGGAATCCTTCCCATTTTGAGTTCTAGGAAAACCAATTACAAAATCCATGCTAATGTCTTCCCAAGGTTTATAAGGAATAGGAAGAGGCATGTAAAGACCATGGGATTGAGCTTTTGACTTAGCTTTGCGACATGTAGAGCATCGGTTGGTGAAGCGTGAAGCATCATGGAACATCTTGGGACAAAAGTAGTTCTTGGAGAGCGTGGCGAATGTCTTGTCACGTCCAAAGTGTCCCATGAGTCCGCCTCCATGAGCCTCTTGCAAAAGGAGCAAACGAAGAGAAGACTCGGGAATGCAAAGTTTGTTAGCTCTCATAAGATAATCATCCTTGATGTAATATCGTTCCCAAGATGTATGCGTCAAACACTTAGCATAAGGAGTAGCAAAGGTAGGATAATTCGCATACAAGTCTTTTATGTGCTCAAAGCCAATAACATTCAATTCAAGTTTAGTGACAAGCGTGCATATGCGGGAAAGGGCATCCGCCACTACATTTTCCTTACCCTTGATGTACTTGGTGGCATAAGGAAAAGACTCTATGAATTCACTCCATTTTGCATGACACTTATTCAACTTAGTTTTTCCTTTTAAGTACTTAAGCAGTTCATGATTGGTATGAATGGTAAATTCATGAGGGCGAAGATAATGTTCCCATTCACGCAAAACTCGCACTAAAGCATATAGCTCTTTGTCATAGATGGGATAATTGACTTGCGCGCCGGAAAGTTTCTCGCTAAAGTATGCTATGGGGCACTTCTCTTGCATTAACACACCTCCCATGCCATTATCGCTAGCATCACAATGAATCTCAAAAGGTTTGTCAAAGTTGGGTAATGCAAGCATGGGAGCATGAGTAAGCAAATTCTTAACATCATTAAATGCAGTATCTTGGGATGGTCCCCAAATAAATGGTGCATTCTTCTTACTCAAAGAATGCAAAGGTGAAGCAATGGTGCTAAAATCCTTCACAAAGCGACGATAGAAACCGGCTAAACCAAGAAAACTACGCACTTGTTGCAAGTTGGTTGGTTGGGGCCAAGTTTTAATAGCATTGATCTTAGATTCCTCTACATGAAGACCCTTATAAGACACAACAAAACCCAAGAAAACAAGCTTATCAACACCAAAAAGGCATTTTTCCACATTAGCATAAGGCGCTCTTTCCGAAGGGTTTGCAACACGGTTCTAAGATGGGTGACATGCTCTTTGAGGGACTTGCTAAAGACAAGAATGTCATCAAAATAGACCATAACAAATACAATAATATAGGGACGAAGAACAAAGTGCATGACTCGCATGAAACTACCGGGTGCTTCGGATAAACCCATTGGCATAACTAGCCATTCATATAAGCGAAATTTGGTCTTAAATGCGGTTTTCCATTCATCGCCTTCTTGGATGCGTATTTGATAGTAGCCACTCTTAGGATCAATCTGAGAGAAAATGGCAGCTCCGCTAAGCTCATCAAGCATATCATCTAAGCATGGAATAGGGTAGCGATATCTAACGGTGATAGCATTTATGGGACGGCAATCGGACACCATTCTATAAGTACCATCTTTCTTTGGAACAAGTATGACCGGAATGGCACAAGGGCTCAAACTTTCACATACTTCACCATTGTCGATTAGTTGTTGCACTTGCCATTGGATCTCCTTAGTTTCCTCGGGGTTGATGCGATAGGGAGCCTTGTTAGGAAGAGGTGCTCCGGGGATGAGGTCGATTCAGTTCTCAATTCCTCGTAGTGGAGGTAGACCCGGAGGTAGCTCATCAGGGAAAATGTCTTGGAATTCCTACAAACACTAGATGGATTTTTGGTGCCTCGTCTTTGCACACAAGTACAAAGTGCATAACACTAGATGGGTTCTCACACACTTCTCTCATCCCACTTTTGGTGGCAAATAGGACTAAGTTTTTCTTGTCGCTCATCATGGAGGCACTCGATTTTGGTTGTGGCGCTCGCTCTCTTTTGGGTGGATCACTCTCTCACTCTTTTCTCCACGATGGGTGGCTTGCTTGTCGGTGATCACTTGACTAGGAACCATAGGTTGTAGCACATACTCCTTCCCTTTCATCTTGAAGATATAGTGATTGGTACGCCCGTTGTGGACGACGCTGTGGTCAAATTGCCATGATCGACCAAGAAGAAGGCGGCAAACGGACATCGGGTCGACATCACACTCCAAAGTGTCTTCATATGCTCCAAATTTGAAGGAGACTTTGACTGTATGCTCAACTTGTACAGTGCCGAAATCGCTTAGCCATTCGATCTTGTTGGGGTGCGGGTGCTTCATCTTGACAAATTGGAGCTTGGAGCATAGTTCTTCACTTGCCAAGTTGTGACAACTACCTCCATCGATGATGACCTTGACAGACCTTCCGTTGATGTCGGCCTTTGTGTGGAAGATATGGCATCTTTGGTCTTCGTCTTGTTGATGTTGAAGAGTCAAGACTTTAGAGACAACGAGAGCAGGGCTCGAATGCTCATCACAAAAGACTTGATCATCTTCGTCTTCATTCACGCGTAGGTGCCTGGCCACTTGCTCAAGGGCTTCCATCTCCTCTTCACTCTTGGAGTCATAGGTTCTGTCGTTGTTGAGGATCATGGTGCACTTGTTGGTACACCCAAAGGACTTGTGGCCTCGGCCGCCGCAAGTGAAACACTTGAAGGAGCTTGTCTTGACGGTCTCATCGGTTGGAGTAGATGATGAAGCTTGCGGCTTGAAGTTGCTTGTAGTAGGAGGACAACTTGAGGTCGTCGAAGCTTTCTTGTAACTCGACTTGTCGCTGTTGGTTGTAGTTGGCTTGGTTGAGGTAGAAGTTGGAGGAGTCGTTGAAGTTTGGGTGTTGGAGAAGCCGTAGCTCTTGGACGAGTACTTGGCGTACTTGAAGTCATCTTGCACTTGATGTTCTGCTTTGGTAGCTTGATGCACGAGCTCAATGAGGTTGGAGTAGGGTTGGAAGTCGGCAATCTTCTTGATGGGATGATTGAGTCCATTCAAGAAACGGGCCATAGTTTGCTCATCATCTTCTGTGACATTGGCTCTTATCATGGCTATCTCCACTTCCTTGTAGTATTCTTCAACACTCTTTGTTCGTTGCTTGAGGAGTTGTAGCTTCTTGAAAATATCACTGTTGTAGTAGGTGGGCACAAAACGTGCTCGCATGACATCTTTCATTTGAGCCCAAGTGGTGATTGGTGGTTCACCTCTTGCTTCTCGGCGCTCAAGGACTTGTTCCGACCATATGAGCACATAGTCTTGGAACTCAAGTGATGACATAGTGATCTTATTCTCTTCCTCATAGTTGTGCAAACAAAAGATTTTGTCGACCTTCAATGCGCATGATAGGTACTTTCCGGATCATTGCTTCCATTGAACTTGGGCATGGTGAACTTTAGCTTGCCGTATCGTTGCTCTTCATTGTATTGGGGTTGAGGGTGATGATGACGCCCTTGACATGGAGGATTATCAACCTCATGTTGCTCTTGGCGTGCGGGATTTCCATAGTCATCTTGCTCTTGTTGAACTTGAGGTTGTGGAGGAGCTTGTCGAGCTTGTGGAGGAGCTTGAGGAACTTGATGATGCACTCTTGGTTGGTAGTTCCGCTCATGGATTTCTTCGCAAAGTGCTTCCTCTTGATTGCGCCTATCTCGGTTGTGGTTGGCAATGGCTCGACTTGATTCTTGAAGGGCACGTTGTGCCTCAAGAGCTTGTGCTTCACGTTGTTGTTGTTGAAGATGTTGAGCCTCATCGTCTTGTTCATCTTGATGTTGTCACACTCGCTCTTCCTCTTGGTGACGTTGACGTTGTCATTCTTGAGCTTGTGAAAGAGGGACTTGGTTTGGTCGATGACGATGTGCTTGCTCGTCGAATTGCTCTTGTGAATGAATCCGTGTAGAGGATTGCGAGATGATTGACGGTCTTGACGTGCGGCTCGGCGTAGAGTGTTTGATGTCGGTGTACTTGAGACGGAGAAGGTGTCATCGGTGTGTCGACTCGAGTGGCTCCGTCTTGAGGATGACGAAGTGGAAGAAAGTCGGTTCACCAACAAGGCACGAATCTCGTCCATTCTTGCATCGTTCTCTTGTTTGTGAGCATCGAGCTTGTTGTCGAAGTAGTCTCTTGTTCGTTGTTCGGAGAGTCGCAAGTCGGTGGCGATATTGTCGATGCGGTCGTTCATTGCTTGTTTCTCTTGATGCAGCGCTCGTTGTGCACTGAACAGGTGGCTCTTGGTGATGTAGGATGACATGTCGTCGTCTTGCTCGATGAAGAGTGGGTTGGTATAAGAACTTGGCCTATCCATCATTCCAAACAAATATTTGAGTGGGAGAAAGAGAAGAACTTATACAAAATGTACCTTGACCGATGTTGAAGATGGATCAATGATCACTCAAATGTGGACAAGAAAATAGCACAATTGGTACCAATTCTTGTCAGTTCTCACACCTACACAAGTAAAAGCTTATGGTGGAGCTCGGTTAGGATGGTGGCACAAAATTTGATGCAATTGTTAGTGAGCTTCAATAATGTTGGAAAAGATTTGCAAATTTGCAAATGCAACAAGTAGACCAATAGCAAGATATGGTTCACAGAAACACACACGCAAATAGATAAGTGGGGTCGTGCAACCAAGGAATGAGCCAAAATGTGGGGACCACGAAAATGCTCTTGTTGCACAACACTAGAGAGACGCTAGCACGGTTGCACAATAGGCGGATACGGAACTTGTGCACAGCCTACTAAGCAAAAATGCAACGACTCCTATCCCAAGTATGCTATATGTATGGTATACCGATGGTATGATGCAAGATGATAGGATATGACAATCTTAATGTAGTATGATGATATGGTTCTTGCTTATAAGCTCTTTTCTTATCTTTCCCTCTTTTCTTAAAAGCTTGTTTGGCTCTTTCACTTTTGAGCTCTTTTCTCATGCAAAACTTCACGAACCAAGATAGAAATTATGTATGCGATGACAACTTTGTGACACAAAAGATGATACCAAGATATGCACCACTATGATATGGAGTATGATCACTAATGTGCACAAGTCACATTGCCGGCAATACTCAATGGCTAGTCTCGATGGGTAAGGAACCCAAAAAGTAAGACAATGTGGTTATCAATGCAATGGCATGGAATGACAAACACTACTAGGAAAAGGGATATAGATAATATGGACACTAATGGCGCACCACACATGTGTTGCGCCACTACTATATAGCAGTGGCACACCATGTGTTGGTACGCCATTAGTGTCCATCACACTAATGGCGCACCACACATGTGGTGCGCCACTACTAACAAACTTATTTTACCTTTCCAAAACTAGTAATGGCGCACCAGGGCACAGTGCGCCATTACAAGTTTTAACTAGTAATGGTGCACCACACACCCCGTGCGCCACTACTAACATTTTTTTCTTTTTTTTCAAAACTAGTAGTGGCGCACCATTCAAACTAGTAATGGCGCACCACATACACGGTGCGCCACTACTAACATCTCCTTTTTTGCAAAACTAGTAATGGCGCCCCACCTAACTGGTGCGCCATTAGTAACCAGGGTTAGTAATGGCGCATTTATAGGTGGTGTGCCATTAGTAACCTGAGACCAGCTAGATATTTTTGGACAGCCACCTACCACACTCACTTTCCCCACTTCATTTTCTCCACCTCCTCCTCCAAGCTTGTCTCGACTGCCTCCTCCTCCTCACCTCATTTGCACCATAGATTCACCCAAATTAAGTGGTTAAATTACCTTTTTTGATAGGTAAGTAAGGGGAAAGCTTTCTTTATGTTGTAGATCTACTTTTTTCTCCCTCCAACAACGTGCACATGCACTTTTCATGGCCTAGCTAGATCTATGTATGTTTGTGGTGTTGCATATGTTTGTGGTGTTGCATATATGTTTGTGTTTGCAGGTACCGGTATTTGAAATGCGATAGTTGCCAATATTTTGCCGGAATGTTGATTCATTTTTGTTACGGCGAGAATTTGGCACTATGCATTCTTTTTTTGTCCTTCTTTTAGGCAAAATCATGCCAAAAAATTTCTTGGTTCTAAAATATCATGTTGCTCTACCCCGCAGGTGACCATGGTCCACACGATGACCGAAGGCATCATGAATAGGTTTTTGAGCTCCGCGAAGGCCGAGATGCTTCAAAAGAACGAGACGGAGATAAGATGTCTGTATCGAAGATGCAAGCTGAGGAGCCTTATGGACCCGGATTCCGTACAGGTGCGGGACCACCTGCTCTTGCGTGGTTTCATGGATGGCTATTAGTGGCAAGGTGATGAAGATGATTATGAAGTCGTCCATGGGGGGCGGGCAAGAAATGAGGAAGGGCGGCAAGACAACCACGGCGAGGGCGGGCGAGAAGATGAAGAATCTCTAGGACATGATCACGAAGTAGATGCAGTACACAGTCATCATGTAGAAGATGCCGGACATGATGATGAGGAAGATGCCGGAGCAGACGAAGGGCATGATCATGAAGATGAAGATGCCGGAGCAGACGATGATGGACCATAGATGGGCTGGGTGCAGGACCCTCATATTCAAGAGCTGCTTCTCAAGCAGACGGATAACGCAAGAGCTGCCGCCCGAGAGAAAGCCAAGCTGGATCAACTGGAGATAGACACGGTCACTCCATTGTATGAAGGATGCAGGCCCGAGGATACCCGCCTGAAAGTAGCGCTCATGGCTCTGGAGATGAAGGTAAAACACAAAATGACCGACACATGCTTCAACGAGAACATGTCATTCTGGCACAAACGTCTTCCCAAGGGGAACAAGTGCCCGACCAGTTTTGAGGAGGCGAAGAAAATCGTGTGTCCTCTGGATTTACCGCACGTGAAATACCATGTCTGCATGAACAATTGCATCATTTATCAGGACAAGCACGCGGAGTCTACCATATGTCCGGTGTGCAGCGTCACTCGATACAAGAAGAGGAAGAAAGCTCCTCGAAAAGTGGTGTGGTACTTTCCGATCACTCCTCGTATGTAGCGGTATTTCGCGGACCCTAAGCTAGCAAAGCTCCTGCATTGGCACGCGGATAGGGAGGAGAAGAAGCGAGAAGATGACGCAAATGATCTGGAGATAAATAAAAAAGGCAAGATGTTGAGTCACCCTAAGGATGCGAGCCAGTGGCAAGTGTTGAACTTCTAACACCCAAAATTTGGGAACGATCCAAGGAACATCGTGCTGGGCGTGAGCACCGATGGAGTCAATCCGTTTGGCAGCCAGAGAAGCACACATAGCACTTGGCCTGTGTTTGTGTGGATGTACAACCTTCCCCCCTGGTTGTGCATGAAGAGGAAGTAAATTCACATGAGTATGCTAATTGAAGGGCCGAAACAACCAAGGAACGACATCAATCTGTATCTGGGGCTGCTGAAAGAGGAGCTAGACACGCTGTGGAAAATGCCAGCCAATACGTGGGACGCCGTAGAGAAAGAATATTTCCCTATGAGAGTCGCACTGCTCACGACGGTGCACAACTATCTCGGTTACAGATATGTCGCAGGGCAGGTGGTCCACGGATTTTCTGGATGTGTCAGGTGCATGGATAACACAACGTATCGCTAGCTAGATAAAGATCCCATGTCTTCGAAAACCGTGTTCATGGGACACCGAAGGTGGCTTCGCAATGATGACTCATGGAGAAAACGCAAGGATCTGTTCGATGGTGAAACCGAACCCCGAAGACGCCCGCGTACGAGGAGCGGCGAGGAAATAGACGAGCTATTGAAAAATTGGAAAGATTGCCCACTGCCGGGAAAGAAGCAAAAGGCGCTAGAGCCGGGAAAGAAGCGGAAGACGCCAGAGCCGCTACTGAAGGTATGGAAAATGAGGTCTGTTTTCTGGGACTTTTCGTACTAGAAGATCCACCGTGTGCCTCATAGCCTTGATGTCATGCATATCACGAAGAATGTGTGCGAGAGTCTGCTTGGTACCCTGCTCAACATGCCAAAGAGGACCAAAGATGGGCATAAAGCAAGGGCAGACTTGAAATCAATGGGCATCAGGGAGGAGCTTCACGCTAATGATGATGATGATGATGAGGCGAAGCAGGACACGGAAATTCGTCGCAAAGGCAAAAAGTCCAACAAGACCGAAAATGACTTCCCTCCTGCGTGCTTCACTCTAAGTCAGGAGGAGATCGAGCAGTTTTTCACCTGCCTCATAGGAGTAAAACTTCCTTACGGTTACGCGTGGAAGATAAGCAGATACCTAGACTCAGCGAAGCAGAAGTTCAGCGGGATGAAGTCTCACGACTGTCACGTGCTGATGACGCAGATACTTCCAGTTGCAATCCGTGGGATCATGGACGCGCACGTCCGTGAAACTCTGTTTGGCATATGCAACTTTTTCGACGTCATCTCTCGGAAGTCGGTTGGCGTGAGGCAACTCAGAAGGCTACAGGAAGAGATAATCGTGATACTATGCGAGCTTGAGATGTACTTCCCGCCCGCATTCCTCGACGTTATGGTGCATCTGCTGATCCATATTGTGGAGGATATCATCCAACTCGGGTTGGCGTTCCTGCACAGCATGATGCCATTCAAAAGGATGAATGGTGTCATCAAAGGATACGTTCGCAACATGTCACGTCCAGAGGGAAGCATAGCCAGGGGCTTTCTGACCGAAGAGTGCATCTCCTACTGCATGAATTATCTAGGCATCGAGAACCCCGTTGGTCTTCCCGTCAACAGGCACCTCGGCAGGCTCGCTGGATGGGGTCACCGTGAGGGTCGCCACGAAATGCATGTCGACTTCGATGGTCGACTCGCTGACTTTCAAAGAGCAAACCTAGTTGCGCTACAACACATAGACGTGGTTGATCCTTGGGTGGTAGAGCACAAAACCTTTATTGAGAATATGTACAATGACTGAGGCCAACAGAGGATGGAGATAGATATAATCAAAGAGCACAACTCATGTTTCACGCGTTGTTTCAAGGAGAAGCTTCTGTCGTACCCTTTACATGAGGATTCTTCCGCGGAAGAACAACTCATATTCGCCTTGTCATAGGGCGCCGAGCACAACCTGATGACGTATGAGGCGTACGATATCAACGGCTACACATTCTACACCGAGGGATAGGACATGAAGAGCGATGGTTATCAGAACTCCGGGGTAACGATGGAATCCTACGGCGGTAATGACAAGGACAGATACTACGGAAGGATCGAGGAGATCTGGGAGCTGAGCTACGCTGGAGAGAAGGTCCCGATGTTCCGTGTCAGATGGGCCAAGAGCGTCCTAACAGAAGACAGGTATTTCACCACCATGGTTATACCCGAAGCCAAATCCAAGACTGTGGGCGCAAACGTCACTGCGAAAAATGAGCCATGGGTACTGGCTTTCCAAGTGGACCAATGCTTCTTCATTATCGATCCGTCAAAGCCCAGTCGTGTTGTCGTGAGGAGAGGCAAAAGGAAGATCATCGGAATGGATGGAGTCGCCAATGAGCAAGACTTCGACAAGTACGGCGACCCGAAGATGGAACATGACGACAACGATGAAGTACCAGCATACACAGAAGCAGGACCACCCTACCTAAAGGACGTCCGTTCAAGAGAAGAACTCCATTTGCGAAAAATAAGGGCAAGAAGATTGTGAACAGATAGCTAGCTAAGATCAATTGTATTTAAATTGTAGCCTTCATTTCTCGATTGTATTTCGACATATTGAAATGATATTTCTTCTGTTCTAGTGTCCTCATGAATATTTATTTATGTTTATTATGGTATTGAATTTCTAACTCACAAAAAGTATTGAATTTGTTAATATTTTTTGAACTCATGAATATTTTTAAATTGTATGGGCACTTTTTGAATTCATGAATATTTTTTCAAATTTGATGATATTTTTTCATATTACCAATTCACAAATGAATGCAACTAAAAATCCAAAAAAAATATTGATGATATTTTTAAATAACAAATTTTGATGATATTTTCAAATAACAAATTTGATGATATTTTTTCATATTCATAAATATTTTCAAATAACAAATTTGATCATATTTTTTCACATTCATAAATGTTTTCAAATTTGATCGTCATTTTCTAAAAAATTATTAGACGCAACTAAAAATAATTAAAAAAAAGTTACTTATGGCGTACCCCTCGGTGGTGCGCCATTGCTATGCATATACTTATGGCGCACCCCTAGGTGGTGCGCCATTGCTAACCTTCCCTCCTCTATTCCTTTCTCCCTCGCCCCCCGCGCCAGATCCCCCTCCATCTCGATCACTATCCCCCCTCGCCAGATCCCCCTCGCCGCCGACGACCCCCCGCACCCTCCCCTGCTCCACCGCCGACGACGGCCCCCCGCACCCTCCCCCG
>NC_041381.1:237578986-237640321 GCF_002162155.2 Triticum dicoccoides | reverse complement strand
CCTAGGATTCAAGCCACCGCTGCCGGCCCTCCGCCGTGGCACACCCAGCCGGCCGAACCCTCCGCGGCCCCCTCTGTCCACTCCAGGAGTCGTGCCTCCTCCGTCTGCATCGAGTACGCCAACGGGTCGGCCGGGTTCGCCACTGCATCGATGCCACGATCCTCTTCTTCAACCGGAATACTAAAGAAGCAATCATAAGTGTAATACTTCCTAAATGTTTTACCAATTCACAAATGAATGCAACTAAAAATCCAAAAAAATTACTAATGGCGCACCGCTAGGAGGTGCGCCATTTCTATCCAAAAAAAGATTACTAATGGTGCACTGCCAGGAGGTGCGCCATTGGTATCAAACAAAATTACTAATGGCGCACCGCTAGGGGGTGCGCCATTGCTAACCCTCCACCCCCACTAAAATCCCCAATCTCCTTTCCCCAATCTCACATCTCTATCAGTCTCCCCACTGCGCGCCGCTGCCCCGACACTGCATCGCCGCCCCTACGTGCGCTGCCGCCCCCGCACCCCCGCCGCCTCCCTCTTCCCATCCTCCCCTTCCTCCCCCTCCGACCCCACCCCAACGCGTCTCTGTATCCACGTCGTCGAGCAACGAAGCAGGCCGGAGAACTCCAGCACGAGCGTCTACATCATCTCCGTCGGATTCCGCCGCCTCTCCTTCAAGTCCGGCCGGCCTGCTGCTCCTAATCCACCATCGGTGAGCTCCCCTCACTTCCCCTCTTCTGTTTCCCCTTGTCCCGAGCGCTGTAGACCCCTCTTTCTCTCGATCTGTTCACTTCTGAGCTTTGTATCCTGTGTGTGCCATGCCAGATCCTCCACGGGCCCATCGGGCTGGTGAGGTCGCCGGTGTTGGCCACGTTACCGCGGATCGGGTCGCACCTCTTCGTCACCTTGGGCATCCTCTAGAGCTTCCCTGAGGTGCAGTGTTCTTCTCCATGGCGCCCTTCTCTGTTCTTGCTTCGTGCATACCTCATCCTCTGTTTTCTTGCTCTGTTTTCTTGTACGGCTTTGCAGACGAGGACACACATCCTGGTGAACTCCTTGGTCATCAGCTGGTCCATCACCGAGGTATGCATGCTCCTGAATCCTGATAATCTAGGAATTATAGCTCTTCAAATTAACTATATTATCGAGCAGCGAGGTGCTGTTGTTGCTGTTAGACTAGCTGAAGATGTGCTCCTGAACTAATGAAATGCGACGGTGATATTTACATATGGATGTTATTGTTCCAAGCTGAGTTTCAAGATACTTGTCATAGGTGTATCACACAAAATTGCTGCAGCTTCATTCACTATACAATTGTGGGCTGAATACTTGTGTTTCAAGATACTTGTTGTAGGTGTATCACACAAAATAGCAAAATTCAGTTAAACCACTGTATCTAGAGTAAAATTCAGTTAAACTACTGATGTAGTGTGAAATTCAGTTAAACTACTATAACTAGGGTAAAATTCAGTTAAACTACTGATGCAGTGTAAAATTTGGTTAAACTACTGTAACTAGAGTAAAATTCAATTAAACTACTAATGCAGTGTAAAATTACCGTAATACATCATGGATTAGTGACCCGTCTAGATAAAGAGAGTCCATAATACATATGGCGTGGGACCAATGGTCCTCCTCCTACCTGCTCCAGAGTATGTACATATCAAGAAAGAGCAGAAAACAACAGAAAGTAGCACATATATTTGTTTAGCCTTTTGGGGGAAGCTGCAAAATACAAATTATATACAGCACAAAAGCAGCAGAAGATTTCTCAAAAAACAAATGCAGCAGAAAAACAACTCAAACAACAATTGGAAAATTTGTTCAGATAGAAGTGAGACCTTATGTTTTTCAGATCCAATAGCAACATGTATTTTTTTTCTTGGATCAACTAAAGAATGGTTTCTTTATGTGCCCTTCATAATTGATTTGTTAACTTGTGCCATAGAACTTACATATATAGTCCCTCTTGTACCACCTATGTTTGTGTTGGTCTGCTAGATAACTTGTTTCACTTGTTTTTATGCAAGCAAAACTTCTGCTTGACTGTTAAGTTGTACAATATGTACTTGTACTGTTGGAAGCTGATTAATTTGGCGCAATTTTATTTTTGTTTTGTCAAGTCTATGCACTGATTGAGTTAGATGAAAATGTTTAGTGGCACCAATTTCTGCAAGTCTGTTCAGTCAGCAGGGCTAGCACTATGGTCTTTCTGTTTCGTACAACTGCAATTTCATTTATGTTGTTATAAGTTTGTTGATGTCAGCATGAGTTAAGTTGGTATGCAGTAGGCACTGGTCTCATTCTTAGACCGACACACCCGTAGCGCGCATTCAGGCATCATTTGGTTGTTAGACTGTTTAGCTATGTAGAGTGAAATTCAGTTGTGCTAGCAAAGAGGAGGCCTCCAGATTTTTTTCTTTGCCTAGATTCAAGTATTACAAATCGTTTGATGTAATTCCTTCATTGGAAAATCATTGCTTAAACTATTTAGGCAGTAGTGTGCGGCGCAACTCTTTGCAAGATGTTTTTTGAGAAACACAGTACCAGCATGTCGATAATGATTTTGGCAGTAGTGTGAGGCAACAGTGTGCAGTGCAATTCCTTCATTGGATAATGATTTTGTAGGTACCCTGGGAGGCCCTTGAGTTTGCTGGAATGTCGATTAACTTCCGTTCCGTCAAATTCGGGTACTCCATATGTCCTATTTTCAGCAAAGGTCATGCTGAAATTTTCCGTGAATTTTAGCATGACTTTGCTAAAAATAGGACATATGGGGTACTTGCGACTAATGCATGGGCCAGGGTATCTTAGTACTTAATTAAGTAGGATCAACTGCCCCTTTATTCTTGCTGCATTAAACACATATGCTGAATTCATGTGTGGACAGACGAAACCATGAGTCGTTTAGAGCAAAGTGATTAGGCCCAAGTTACAATTCTTCTTCCCTTTTCTTGATAGGGTATATTATTAGAAGATGCCCATATATATCAGTCAACCTAGGGTGCCTCGGCATCGATAAACCCTAAAAGATGAAAACTTAATTAGCATTTAGGATGCCTTAGCATCGACAAACCCTAAATGATAACTCTTTCTGACTGAAGATTCTAAAAGGAGTTTCAGAAATTCACCAACAACTTTTGACTCTAGCTACTTAGTATCTATCTATCTATCTCTCTTGGATGGATAGAGGAAGAAGAAGGATCCAACTTAAGTGGTAAGCAATGGATAGTGTGTTGATCCAAACCCTAAATTATAAAACCTTGGCTTTTAGGGTGCCTCAGTGTCGATAAAAACCTAAATGATGAAAGCTTAGCCCTTAGCTTGTCCATTCTGTAGATTTCCAAAATTCAGTTTGTACCTCACACCGAAGCCCCAAGAAAGAAAACTGCAATCTGAAATAGATGATCAATTTTCAGCCCTTGGATTACTTTAGTATTATTTCACACACTCAGACACCCTTGCTTTCCATGTGTGTGAGAGAGATAGTGAGAGGAGACAAGAAGAAGGGGGTTAGGAAGAGACTTGGACCTTAGCAACAACACACTAATAGCGAATTCCTCGAGAATTAGGTTATTTGGTCAACTTAGAGATCTTGTTCCTTGACAATAACCAACTTTTTGACCAAACTTTTTTCCTATTTAGAGCGAACATGGCCCACAACGATGAGGCCGGCAGTTCGGGCAAGCAATTCTGGGAGCTGCCCCAGGAGATGGAGGAAGAACCTCACCGCTATGAGGACGCCGCGGAAGACACCGATCCTGACTACACAACCCCTACTGGCGTCGGGGATGACACCACTGATGGTGCCGCTAAGGATGCCACCACTGATGATGGCAGCGCACGCATAGATGGCAGCCAACCAAAGAGGCATTGGAAGGACCGGCGCCCGAACGTGCTCGGCACCATCAAGGAGGAATTTACTGAAGTGTCCTCCGAGGGGCATCCAACGGCACCCAAAGAATTAGTCAAGGGGTACGCGGTTCAGCTCGGGTGCATTCTTCGGAGCACCGTGTCGATCAACACCGAGAACCTAAGGCATAAGGACCAAGGGAATTTGCGCAACCTCCTCTCACGAAGCTGCACGAACGATACAAGTTCCCCGGTGACGTCACAAACACACGCCTCTTAGGGAATAAAGTGAATAGTGCCACCCTCACGAAGATGAGCATGGCCCTGGCTACTTGGAGAGGCGCGGTGAAGAGAATGGTTGAAAAAGGTGATAGTTATGAGAAGATCAAGGAGAAAAATCCTTCGATCAGCGAAGATGATACAAGGAGTTCAAGTTCAAGTGCGAGAGCAATGCAACCGTGGAATCAAGCCAGTGGGGGAAAGATATGCGGGACTTGAACTTAGGGGTCCACCAACTCGGTCCCGGCGGTTACAGAGTGGCGGAACCTATATGGACAAGGAGGACGCGGAGCGTGCCGAGCAAGGCCTACCGCCCCGCTTCGAGAAATACCGTGACAAGCAGACCAGGAACTATGTCAGGGCCCAGTACAAGGTGGACCCGGTAACAAAGGAGCTTACCACGGATCCGAAGACCAAGGCGCTTGAGCTTGTTCTGGTAAGGAATACACCCCCGCGTAATTAGCTCCGTATGGTTGCATTCTAATTAATGAAGCCAAATTTCTAAATGGTTCACATTCCTTCCGCAGGACACTGAAAGCAGTAGCGTGGGGTCGTTTCAGAGCTCCCCTTGGGACAACACTTTAAATAGGGCGTTGAACATAATGAAAAAGAAGGATAAGTTCAGTAAGCCGTCGTCAGCTGGTCGTGTGGCCGGCAAAGGCTTGTCCAAGAAATGGTCGTCATACTATAACACTGGTGGGCGAAAGGAGAGAAAGACCAGCTCGGAAAGCCAGTCGCGTGAGGTTCAAGAACTCAAGGCACAAGTGGCGCAGATTCTGAAGATGGTCCAAGAGCAAGTGCAACACCAACTGGGAACGACGCTCAACGCCATTGTGCCTACCTTGATTGAGGGGCTGCAGGCATGGATTGCGGGCGGCCAACAGGGGCCGCCCGCGGTTCCCAGCTTCATGGCCATCAACTCACACAACATGCAGGCGGCGCCATTGGTGTCTCCGGCAGAGGCGGTATTGGTGTCTCCGGCACCGGCGCGGGCATTGTAGCTTAATGCACCCGGGTGTGCGAAGAATACGCCGGCCGGCACCTTGGCAGCAAGCGGCCCCTCCAGCACTTACATGCCTACCATTGGCGGTGCCTCGACATTAGCCGACCTCGACGCCATCACAGTAACTAAGCCTCTCGGCTAATGACTTCATCTCCTTGCCTTTGACTGGGCATCCCTAATGCCCTACATGTTTTCGTAGGGCGCCGACGCCGATGTTCCATGCACTCTCCTGCATTTCATGGGAGGGGAGTTGATCGATGTTGCCTAGGGAAAAATCGTTCAACCGGGCAACCCTGTGTTCCACGGTAATTCGATGCCACCCACCGTGTATAGGGTTGAACTGGTTTGGGTGCTACCAGGCTGCGACAACTTGTTACCTCCATTTCGACCCGCTGGGGCCAACGAAGATGATGTGATGACCCTTAGCGCCTGCTTAAGCTCGCCGCTGCTTTGACCGAAGAGCCAGATTCGTTTGGGGGCGGGGGACACCACCCCACAGACAACACCGCCAGTTGTGCCAGCGCCAAGCCATGGCAAGAACGCCGCAACGCTACCTGACATGTCGGACATGCATATAGCACAGGATCCGGACATGCATATGGCACAGGATCCGAACAACAATGACGATGATGATGGTACATTTACCAACGCTGATAAGTACTTTTCCGAACATGGGTACGGTGACGAATTTTTGGGGCCTCCTTCTCAAGAACCTAACCCTGCAAAAGACGACCGCGATCTAGCTGGTACCGCAGAGAAACCCAATTGCAACAGGCGTCGTTTGGTGTTCAGTTCTCAGGAGATGCCTCCAGCTGCCGCCTTCACCGAGCCTTAGATAGCCGATGTGCGAAATATTATCAGCCCCATCACACTCAAGGAGGCGGTCTCTGAGCAGAACTCGATCCCATTACAGCAGAAGAAGAAGGGACGGAAAAGAATGAATAACAAGGGCGGTGCGAGCCAGTCGGCACCGAGTACAATCCGTGCTCAAGACGGGCCACCTTCACCTAAGGATATCTCGAGGAGGGTGCATGTGCAGGGTAGGCCGATGCTACCGACTAATCTGCTCAATGCTGCAACCGGTGCTATGCAGAGTCTGCATGACAGTGTTCTTTCTTTGGAGAAGTGGCATCCCTCCGAGAATGATGTGGCATACCCGGTTTTTGTGGCCAAGGTGCCGGAGGGCAAGGGCTTTGTGGATAGCGCCACCGAGGGTACGATTATCCTGCAGTTTGATGACATCTTCGCTATGTTTAACCTTCATCTGCTGCACTACACCTTCGTTCGGCTATTTTCGATGAGTATGGAGATGCGGATCATTAGAGACAAGACCCCGGACATCGTGATAGTCGACCCCTTCTACATGCGTGCCAAGATCTTGGGCAGCGCTGGGGACCGGCAAGTCGCGAGTTCACACCTCGAAGGCGTCATTCTGGCAAACCCAGATAAGGATAACTTCCTCGTGCCTTACTTTCCCGAGTAAGTCATCCCCTCACCGCCCCGTAACATATGATTTCTTAGATTTCGATCATTCTTTTTTTTCTAACATTCCGTAGTTTGTGCAGTGACACACATTGCACACTCATCCTCTTAAGCCCAAAATATTCCATGGCCACGTATTTTGACTCGGACCGTCAGTCGAAGAAAGACTACACAAATATCAAGAAAGTTCTTGATGATGTTCTCCCCGACTACGCCAGATCTGGAGGCACCTTCAGCAGGACAATTCGGGCACATCATCACTCTCCTCCATGACCAAAGGGAAAATCCCATGCTCGATCATCTCGTCATCGTCGCCGTGGATGAAGGCCGAAGATGGCACATCATCACTCTCCTCCATGACCGAAGGGAAAATCCCATGCTCGATCATCTGTCATCGTCGCCGTGGTTGAAGGCCAAAGATGGCACATCATCACTCTCACCTCCAAAGATGGAAGCATCATCCTTGCTCGCCAGCTTCTCGCTCGCCTCCAAAGCTTGGTCCTTGAGGGTCTCTGTAGTCGTACTTGTCGATGCACCATCTTGAAAAAGAGTCAAGGTAGACTCGGCATCATCAATGCCACAAAGAGGGATGGCGGTGAAGTCGAACTTGGGAGTATCATCTTGGAGCTCGTCGAGCTTGGAGATCATGGTGGTACTAGCCTCATGCTTGTTGTAGAGCTTGGTCGCCACAAAGTGTGCTTGGGGTGGAGAAGCCTTGGCCTTCATGAGTTCTTGTTCCGCCTTGAGAGCACCAATGTAGTAGCAGTCGAGGGACTTGTAGTTCTCAAGGAAGATAGTCTTGGAGATGTCGTTGTTCAATCCCATCATGAAGTGGAACTTCATCGAAATGGGGTCGTCCACACTGGCTCGTCACAAGTCAATCTTCATCTCCTTGAAGTACGCGTCGATGGACTTGGATCCTTGGATGGTGTTCTCCAATTGGCATAGAAGTTGTTCCGTGTAGGTTGGAGGCATGAACTCTCATCGCAAAGCTCTCTTTGTCTTGGGCCAACTGATGTTGTAGTACTCCGAAAGGTGCGTGAAGCCACCAAGTCGAGGCGTGGTCATGGAAGTTTCTTGTGGCACACGTTACTTGATCTTTGGGAGGAACTTTATGTAGCTTGAGGTAGTCATCCATCAAGCGCTCCCACTCGAGATACTCCTTGGGTTCTTGAGTCCCATAGAAAGGAATCGCATGGTCGATGTCGAGGTCGTAGTAGCTCATGGAAGTTGCGGACTTGAGCTTGGGTAGCTTCTCTTGAGTGTAGTCTTGGGGTGCTTTTTGGCGAAGATGTTGTACGTCCGTAGGCGAAGATGCCTTGAAGTCGCTTGGTGAGGATGCCAAGGGAGATGGTGAAGTCGTTGAGCAGTTGTTGGTGTTGAGATCATGACCTTCATGTTCTTGTTGGTGATGGCGTCGATGCCGATGTGATCTTGCCGGAGATGGTAGCTCGGAAGGATGTGCTCTTGGGTGTCTTCTCGAAGATGAGGAAGATTGCTTGTAGGACTTGATGAGGGCTTTGATCTCCTCCATTCGAGCTTGCATCTTGGCGTCGGTGGAGTTTTTCGTGGCATCGAACTCGTCGTTGTTGTTGTAGACCAAAGGTGAAATGCCTTGCCTATCCATCACAAGACTCGAGCAAAGGTGAGTAGGAAATGAGATAAACAATACCAAGTTACCTTTTCCCAAAGTTGAGGATGTATCCCATTTCACTCAATGTGAAATGAAAGAATAGTGGAATTGGTACCGACTTGATCACTCACACCTATCAAGTAAAGCTTATGGAGTAGCTTGGTGAGGATAGTGGCACAAAAATTTGATGCAAAATGTTAGCAAGAGTCAATAATGTTGAAAGAGATTCACAAATTTGCAAGTGAAACAAGTAGACCAATAGCAAAGCATGGCACACGAAACACACACACGGATAGATCAATGGGGTCATGCAACCAAGGAATGAGCACAAAATGTGGAATCCATGGAAAACGCTCGTGTTGCAAAACTCAAGAGAGACGCTAGCACGATTATGATACCAAGATATGCACCACGATGATATGGTATGTATGCTACGGGAAGTATGATCACTAATGTGCACAAGTCATGTTGCCGGCAATTCTCAAATGGGCTAGTGGTTATCAATGCAAATTGCAAGAGGAATATACAATGATGTCGTCGAGGTTACTGTCCATGGTGATGATGAGTGGTGGTATTGCCTATGTCGACCCGTTCCTAGTTAGCCGAAACACCCTAGGAAACGGAAAAACCGCAAACTCAAAATCTCCAAAAGCAAATGTCAAATGGTGGTAGCGGAAAGCGGTGGTGGTTTGCCCTTGGCAATGCGGAAATGGAATGATGGGCTATACACATGTCGGAGTTGAAGTTTCCATCCCTAAGTAGCCGAAACGCCTTAGAAGACACAAGACACAACTCAAACAAGCTCAATAATGCTATGGTGAACAAACTGGGTTAGGTTGCGGAAGTCGGTGGTGCTGTAGTTGTCGGATGTTGGGTTCCGGCAGACCCTTAAGGTTCGAACTCTGGGGTGCGCATGAAGATCTTCCCCCTACCAATCCGCGTCTGATCGCCTCGCGAGAATCTAAGCTAAACGATGAACAACATGAGGGACACAAGATTTATACTAGTTCGGGCCACCGTTGTGGTGTAATACCCTACTCCAGTGTGTGGTGTGGTGGATTGCCTCAGGGGTAGATGATGAACAGTACAAAGGAAGAACTGCCTCGCGAGAGGTGTTCTTGAGCTGATGCAGTGTTCTACTTGGGGTGGATTTTCCCGTCTCTAGATGATATTCTGGATTCCTTCTGCTGCGGTGTCTAGCCCTATTTATAGGGGCCCTGGTCCTCTTCCCAAATATTGAGCGGGAAGGGCGCCAACAATGGCCATTTTGAAGGGGAACATCTAGTACAAGTTATCCTGACTAAAGTTGGTCTTCGGCTGCCAAAGGCACTAGTGATGACGACGTCTTGGGCTCCACGATGACCTCCATCCTACCGCCCTGCTGGTCTCGGACTCGTTGCACTGAAATGGTAACCTTTGCCTGATGCCTCGGTACTCCACGTCTGTGCTTGCCCCCTTTGTACCAAAGAGGAAACAAGGACACTGCGCAGGTTAGCGCCCACCTGGCGCCCGCCTGGTCTCGATCGTCACGGCTTGCGTCACGAGCACCTCGCGAGGTACCCTTGCCTTGATCTCTCCGCCTCCTTGCGAGCCTGCCTGGCAAGGCCGCTCCTGAGGAAGCCTTGTGTTGTCCGCCCCGCGAGGCTTGGCCCCTCGCGAGGGTTTTGAGTTTTGCGCTGATGAAGGTGGGTCGTACTGGGCTACCGCTCGAGCCACGCCGCAAGCCGCAAGCAGGCAAGTCTGGGGACCCCCGTTCCCAGAACGCCGACAGTAGCCCCCGGGCCCAAGGCGCGCTCGGACTTGGCTTAGTAGAGAAGCAAAGGGGCAAGTGCGGAGCACCGCGGGCCCCATCAGCCTATGGCCTTGGGCGCCGCGTGGCGGTTGATTGGATGTGGGAGCCTCCGCTTCCCCACACCGCCTCGGCAACTGCCTGACTGACAAAAAAGCTGGCCCGGGGTTAGCCTTACTTTCATTATTCTCATCCGCCTTGCTTCAGATCCCCTTTCTTGCTCTTCGCCCTCTTGCTTCCGAAATCTCCCGATTTGCCGCAGCCTTTCATCTCCGGCGAGCAATGGCGCCCCGCAATACTGCGGCCGGGGCTCCACCAGCCTCGTACTCGCCGGCTTTGGATTCCCCCAACGTAACAGAGAAGAATCTCGCCCTCACGCGCCAGATGGCGGCGGCGCAGAGCAACAATATGGGGGAGACCACACTCCGGCCTGGCTCGGCCCAGCTGGAGGACAAGTGGAGCACCTTCTACCCCCTCTTCACGAGCGC
This sequence comes from Triticum dicoccoides, assembly GCF_002162155.2. Classification (NCBI taxonomy): domain Eukaryota; kingdom Viridiplantae; phylum Streptophyta; class Magnoliopsida; order Poales; family Poaceae; genus Triticum; species Triticum dicoccoides. The sequence goes on along the minus strand of NC_041381.1, from coordinate 237,629,796 downwards.
CGTCATTGCTGGTCTGGTGCCTCCTTTCTCTGAGTTCTTCCTTGCCGTCCTTCGCCAATATCAGTTGCATGCTCTGCATCTCCACCCCAACTCCGTTCTCCTCCTGACGATCTTCACCTACTACTATGAGGCGCACGTCGGGGTGATGCCCTCCGTGGCCTTGCTGCGCCACTTCTTCTCCCTTCGGGTCACTGGCGCCAATATCTCAGCGTGCGCGAGCTTTGTCGCGTACTCCAAGGCTAATGCCATCTCGAAGGCCGGGAAGAGGGCCGACGGCTTCCGGAGCAAGTGGGTCATGGTGGACGCCAGGTGCAACAACCCCCTGCTGGAGCTGCCCACAGAGAAGCCTGAGGCCGTTGAGGCGTGGTCTCGCGCGAAGCTCGACAACCGGCGGGCGAAGCTGGTGCTGGAGAAGATGAACACTGACCTGAGGCCAGGCAATCTGAGGGCGGCGAAGTTGACCGGGGCCACGCTCTTGAGGGAGTTCCTGTCGCACCGGGTGGCCCCTCTTCAGGCGCACTTGCGCGTGCTGTGGAGGCTTGAAGATGCGGACGTCGTCCTCCGCCTGAGCTCGGATGCCCTGAATGACGAGGATCTGACCACAGCCCTCCGCTTCTTGGTCAGAGAGGACGTGGCAGGCCCGGAGGATGCTCCGGTCCCCTTGTTCCTTTGTGATGACTGGGAACTGGTGGTGGACACCATGCCCACATTCGACGGGGTCGGTCTGGTGCCAGCGGAGGCCCCTAAGGGCCAGGCAGCGACGGCGACGGTGGACTTGTCTTCTGATGACTCCGGCGGGGGAGAGGAGGAAGACGACAAAGAGGATGAGGAGCGTGACTCGGAGGCAACCTTCGAGGGGACGGGGGAGACTTCCCCCTGGCGCAGGTCTAGCGCCCTTTGCTCCATGCCTGATGACGACAAGGCCGGATCCAGGCGAGGGGGGAGGACCCGCCCTTGATCCCGAAGAAGGACAGGTCTGGGCTGATCTCCTAAGGGTCTACCCCAGCCCTCGTGTCGGCCGAAGCTAGCTCTAGCCCTTCAGGTGCACCTTCCTCCGCGGCTGGGCCTCCCGAGGCTGAGCCCCACAAGAGGCTTTCGAGCTTCAAGCTTGGCCAGAGTCCATGGGATCCTGCGACAGCCAACCAGTAAGTACTCGGATTCCGCCTTGCTCCTGTCTTTTGCCGTCGAGGCCTGACATATTTTATTGGGTAGGCTGCCACCTGCGGCGAAGAGGCTAAAGGGAGACACGGCGACCCCGCTTGGAACGGGCTCATCGGTCGTGACCATGTCTTCTCTCACGAGGAAGGGAGGCAACAGGGCCCGCACTTCCCCTGCCCGATCATCCTCGCAAGGCCAGCAAGGACGCTCCGGCGAGGAGTCAGCCCCGTGACCCCGCTGACTTTGCAGGCGCCTGTGCTTGATGTTGTCGCTGAAGTTGCCAAGGCTCAAGAGGTCCCTGCCTCCCAAGTTGTGATCATGCTGCCATCTTCACCTCCTACTCCGCCGGCTCCCGTCTCCTCTGCCTCCTCTGTCGCCTTGGACCGTGCTACCGACAAGCTGAGTCGGTTGCAGGAGGATCTCTGGGGCGCCGACCCCCGCCTGGTGGCCGGGCGCCTGGAGTTGGTCTCCGGCTGGGTTCGCTCTGACGCCTCCGTCCGAGCGGTGCTGAGCCAGGCTATGATGCCTTCCGAGGAGGGGAAGCAAGTCACCTCCCAGGCCATAGCCACTCGCGACGCGGCATTAAAGGATGCTTCAACTGTCAAGGGCCGCTGCAAGACGCTGGAGGGCGAGTTGCAGGGGATCCGTGATGAGCTCGCCAAGGAGATTCGCGACCGCCAGGCAAAGGAGGAGGAGATGAAGGCTCGGGAGGCTGCCGTCAAGGACTGCGAAGACGAACTCTCAGCCGACCGCGGCCGGCTGAAGACGCTGGAGCAGGCGCTGAAAACGGAGAGGGTTGAGCTGGATGCCAAGGCGGAGGTCTTGGCCGAGGACCGCGCGGCCTTCACGCGCTATGAGGAGAGGGCTCGCACGGCGCGGAAAACGCTTTATGAAGAGGGCCTGGAGAAACCGCTAGCCGGAGCCAGGGAAGGCCCCGCCAAGCTGGTTCCCTTCCTCGTCGAGGCCCTTGAGGAGGTCATGACCGGCATTGGCCCCATGGCCAAAGTTGAGGCTCGCGTCCTTTCCTCCGTAGCGCTAACGCGGATCCTCAGCCACGTCCACCTCCGCAACCCCGACGCCAACCTTGACGACCTGCTGGATCCCGTGGACGTTGGGCGCTCAGCTGCTGATGCCGAGGCCGTAAAGGGTCGAGCGGAGGCCTTGCTGGCGAAGTTCCGCGCCTTCAACACCGCGCCCAAGCAAGGCGCTGCCGGCTCCGCAGCCTCAGGGGGTGGAGGTGACAAGCGCGGCTCCACCATGAGTGGTGGCGCGGCCCAGGGGTGATCTTCTTGCGGCCTCTTTCCTGCTTCGATTCCTGCAACATGCACCGTGCCTCGTGGAGGGGCTTAAATTTGTGTCTGGTATTGTGAGAACAATCTATGGTCTCTAATATTTGCTTCTGGATTTACTAGATTTTGCGGTTTCCTTCCTATTTGCTTGTGTTCTACGTCGGCAGGGCCCGGCCCCGCGCATACCTCAGCCGTCGTTAGCCCCGACCGGATCACCAGGACGGGACTAAGGAGTGAGGGGCTACGTGGCAAGTTAGGCTCCTGAGTTGCGATGCTCAGGAGTCCCCCTTGACGCGCAAACAGCAAATAGGGAGGGGGTGGAAGAGAGGATCTATCGTTCTATGTCGGCAGGGCCCGACCCCGCGCATACCTCAGCCGTTATTAGCCTTTCGGAACTAAGGAGTGAGGGGCTACGTGACCAGTTAGGCTCCTGAGTCGCGATGCTCATGAGTCCCCCTTGACGCTCAAACGGGTCTTCGTACCTTGGCTCCGCTCAGGGAGGGGCGTGCAACGACCAGGTCTGAGGGACCTAGCTGGGTGGCGTGTGCTCGGGCGTGGCCAAGTGCAGCCCCCATGCCCAGCCCCCACGCGCGGCGCTCTCGAGGGGAGGCATTGCGATGAGGCCAGACATTGAGCTCTGGGCTCCCTGAGTTGATACAGCCGTGGGCTGTCCTCAGTTGTTTATCACCAGTGTGGAGCATAGCGCTTCTATATGTGTACGGGCATAGCCGCTCCTCGGTAGTGTCGTCAGCCAGCGCGGAGCATGGTGCTTCCACTGGTACGTGGGAGGGGGGCTCCCCTCCGGGAGGAGCCCCGGGGCGTGTACAGCCCCACCCTGACACATAGCCGGCACGGTAGGGCTAGGAGAGGAGTATCTGGGCACCCGTGAGCCAGCGCGGGACTCACGAGGCCCTACCTCGAGGCGGGTTGCGCCTGGCTCTGGGCCTTTGACGGTGGTATGTTCCTGCAAGATGGTTAAAATGCAAATGCTCTACGTCCTCAGGTCCCAGCCCTCGAGCGAGCTCAGCCGCCGCTTGTATGCCAGGTCGCGATGCTGTGGACAAGGCCAGGGGGTGAGGGCTGGAGAGCCAGTAAGAGCTCCTGAGTCACGATGCTCAGGCGCCCCCCTTTTAACGTGCAAGCTATTTGCATGAGGAAGGAGAGGATCGTGGTAGGCGGCGGACGATAATCATTGGCAGTTTAAGCATGAAGGAGCAAATCAACTTAGATAGATGCAGAGAAAGGTACACGCCACTAGGTCAGGCCCGAGCGGCTTGGGGGTGATGCAGCCCAAGGGGCGCCCCCAACAAGGTAAGCTGAAGACATAAGCAAAACGGATACCTGCCGCGGGGACACACCCACGCGACCTGGGAATGATGCAGCCCTGAGGGCACTCCCAGCTGAAATGAAACTTGAGAGAAGTCACCTGATACCATTGCAGGGCGAGTGTCGGAGTAGCTAACGGTGCGTGGTGAGGAAGCCAATCCTCACAACCCTTCGGGGCTCCGAGCCTCGGGAGGCTCGGGAGGTCCGGGCGGCTCGGCGAGGTCCATCTCCATCTCCTCCAGGAGTGCGCGGTGCTTGGCCACCTAAGCTTCCAGAATGCTCCTCATTAGGCACGCTGGTGAGCAGCAGCCGCGTTCGGTAGGCCGAAGGGCATGCGAACGTAGCTGTGAGGTGGACCCTCGCAACGCCCCACGCGCGAAGGCCAGAAGCGCTCTTGTGACACGATTAGATTGAGCCCTAGGTAGTCAATGCAGATGCGCAGCCCGCCATCCTCGCCTGGATGGGGAGCTACGCCGGGCAGGCGGCGGTTGCCACGCATGACTCCCGATTCCTGCAGCTCCTGAGTGACCTTGGTGATGAACTCCTGAGGGTTGGGCCCTCCTTGCCTTATGCCTTCCTGAGGGAAACGTGCCACAAAGTGCGCCTCCAAGTGGTGCCCAAGCGCCTCCCTCGTGAGCTTGGCAAAGTCAGTGACTCCCTACGAGAGAGGCCCCAAGCCTTGCCCGAGGAGGGCGCCGAGTGCGCCTTCCTATGCGACGGAGGGTGGCGCCCCTTGGATGGGTGCAGGTCCTGATGTGGTGCCTCCGGAGGTGCCTGCCTCCTGAGGCCTTGAGCCAGGTGATGTCTTCTTCTTCTTGGGAGCTGCTTTAGGAAGGTTTCCACTCTTGCTGTCTGGGTCCTTGATTGATGCGGCTTGGAAGGTGCGCTCAAGAGAGCACACCGCATCCTTCTCTTCACAGGGGACCGTGATGACTCCACCACTTCCTGGCATCTTGAGGACGTTGTAGCCATGGTGAGTCACTATCATAAATTTGGCCAGGGCGGGATATCTGAGGATGGCATTGTATGCCAGGCGAATGTGGGCGACGTCAAAGTCAATGAGCTCGGTACGGTAGTTCTTGCACTGCCCAAAGGTGACAGGGAGGCGGACCTGCCCTATGGGACAGTGGAACCATCAGTGACTCCTGAGAAAGGATTGGTTGGTTGAAGTTGATCGTATGGCACTTGGAGATTGTTGAACGTCTCGACAGACAGGACATTGAGCCCTGCTCTACCGTCGATGAGGGTCCTGGCAACTTGCACATTGCTGATGACTGGGGAACAGAGCATCGAGAGGACACCGGCCGTTGCCGCGCACTTGAGCTGATCCGCTGAGCTGAACGTGATGGTGTACGCGGACCACCTGAGGGGGCACGTGGCCTCAAGCTTGGGGAGGACTGCATTCACCTCGTGAGCAAACTGCTTGAAGATGTGCTGAGAGGCTGAGGCCTGGGCACCGCCCAAGATGCAAGTGATTGCACGCGGCTCCTGGAAGCCCACAGCCCCCTCGTCCTGATGATGGTCGTCATTCCTTCTTGGTGGTCGTGGCAGAGGAGGAAGTCATGCGTTGCCTTAGGGGCGATCCTCACGAGGCTGATCCCTCCAAGCCCCGTCACAAGGCTGGTCCTGCCAGCGGTCCTCGTGAGGCCAGTCACGCCACCCTTGGCGAGGGCCACGGTCGTCCCATCGTCCTCCACCTCTTCCTCCACCTTGGCCGTAGCCCCGATCGTTGCCCTCGGGGCGTCGACCGACACGGCCTTCTCGCACGGCCCTAAGATCTTGGCATTCATTGGTGTTGTGGGTGTGGAGATCGTGGTACACACAGTAGCGGCTGCCTTTGGACGACTCCGGCTGGTCCCTGCCGCGCTTCATGTCCGGCTCTGCTGCGAGCACAGCTGCTCCCTTGCGCTTCACATCCTTGGCCTTGGCTTTCTTCTCTTCTGGATCTGCAGCTGGGAGCTCAAAAAGGGAGAGATGTCCCTCCTCAGCCCTTGCGCACTTGGTCGCCAGGTTGAACAACTCCAGAGATGTGCACAGATCTTCGTGGATTGCCAGTTCCTCCTTCATCTTGACGAGAACGCCGAGATGATGGCCTCCTCGGTCACCTTGGGAATCTTGAGGCGAGCGCTGTTGAAACGTTGGATGTACTTCTGCAAGGTCTCTCCGGGTTGCTTCTTGATGCGGCGCAGGTCACCCACAGCCAGAGGACGGTCGCAAGTGCCTTGAAAGTTAGCGATGAAGCGAGTGCGCATCTCGTCCCAGGAGGAGATCGTGCCAGGAGGCAGGTTCAGGAGGCAGGTTCAGGAGCCAGGTGCGGGCACCGTCCTTGAGCGCCATGGGAAACCAGTTCGCCATGACCTTTTCGTCCTTGTTGGCAGCTTCGATGCCTAGCTCGTAGAGCTACAGGAACTCCATGGGGTCGGCAGTGCTATCGTAGAGAGGGGGCAGGTCAGGTTTGAACTTGCCCGGCCAGGCAACACTACATAGCTCGGTGGTGAAGGCGCGGCAGCCTGCGGAGGCCACTGGAGCTCTCTGCTGATGCGGGGCTTGCTCCTGGGGATTCCCGCACGCCGCTGCCTGGAGCAGCGCGGGGTCTTGACGTGTTGGCGCAGGGATGCGGTCATGGCGTGCCGGTGCCGAGAGCACGCGAGCACCTTCTTGGGGACGAGGGATTTCTTGGTAGCTCCTTTATTGTCGTGCGGGCGCTGGACGTGGTGGATCTCGCCCTGGGGCCGCGCGCCTTGGAGCCAGGGCGCCTTCTTTGGGAGGGGGTGGCGGAGGCACCTCCTGGGCTGCACCACCCGCGCAGGACGGAGGGTGAGACGGTGAGAGGGGCGACGCAGGGGAGCCCCCTGTGGCGCTGAAGAGCTCGGTGATGTGAGCGAGCCACTCCTCGTAGAGGTTGGCGACGGGACGGTAGTGCAGGAGCTCACGTGCCAAGAGCAATGTGGCGTGCGCGTCCGTGGGGGTGCGACGGGCGTGGGACGACAAACCAGCTGGAGTCAGCGACGGGGTAGCGGTGCGGCCTTCCTGCCGCACCGAAGGATGTAGCGACGAGGCCTGCTGCTCGTTCCCCGCCGGGCCGGTGGCGGCGTTGGCGGCAGGCAACAGGGAACGTTGGGGACACCCGCCGACGGGAGCCATCTGGGCGACGCGAGCGGCGAGAGCAGCCTGACGCTCGGCGCGAGCCCGGCGAGCGTCAGCCATGGACAAGACGGGTGATCGAACGCGGAACAGCAGAAGAAAGATTCCGGCGCACCCCTACCTGGCACGCTGAATGTCATATGTTGGGTTCCGGCAGACCCTTAAGGTTCAAACACTGGGATGCGCGTGAAGAACTTCCCTTGCGAGAATCTAAGCTAAAACGATGAACAACACGAGGGACACAAGATTTATACTGGTTCGGGCCACCGTTGTGGTGTAATACCCTACTCCAGTGTGTGGTGTGGTGGATTGCCTCAGGGGAAGATGATGAACAGTACAAAGGAAGAACTGCCTCGCGAGAGGTGTTCTTGAGCTGATGCGGTGTTCTACTTGGGGTGGATTTTCCCGTCTCTAGATGATATTCTGGATGCCTTCAGCTGCGGTGTCTAGCCCTATTTATAGGGGCCCTGGTCCTCTTCCCAAATATTGAGCAGGAAGGGTGCCAACAACGGCCATTTTGAAGGGGAACATCTAGTACAAGTTATCCTAACTAAAGTTCGTCTTCGGCTGCCAAAGGCACTGGTGATGACGCCGTCTTGGGCTCCACGATGACCTCCATCCTGCCGCCCTGCTGGTCTCGGTCTCATTGCACTGAAATGGTAACCTTTGCCTGATGCCTCGGTACTCCACGTCTGTGCTTGCCCCCTTTGCACCAAAGAGGAAACAAGGACACTGCACAGGCCAGCGCCCTCCTGGTCTCGATCGTCACGGCTTGCGTCACGAGCACCTTGCGAGGTACCCTTGCCTTGATCTCTCCGCCTCCTCGTGAGCCTGCCTGGCGAGGCCGCTCGTGAGGAAGCCTTGTGTCGTCCGCCCCGCGAGGCTTGGCCCCTCGCGAGGGTCTTGAGTTGTGCACTGATAAAGATGGGCCGTCCTAGGCCACCGCTCGAGCCACGCCGCAGGCCGCAGGCAGGCAAGTCTGGGGACCCCCGTTCCTAGAACACCGACAGTAGTGGATGATGTGGTAGAAGCCCTAGGCAGAGATGCCAAAATTCACAAAATTTGATGGCGTCAAATTATATTGGTGGTATTATTGAGGGATGGGGGATATCAATAGCTTCAAAACGAGCTAAAGAACGTCAAAATCGGAGTTCGGATGAATTAATTATGGACGAAACAAAAATCAGCCGAAGTGGGAATCTACAGGTAGCGGATGTCCGGAAATGGACGGATGTCCGGTTGCCAGACGTCCGGTCGGGTCGGAAGTCCGCTAATTTCATTATGTAATGCGATGCCGGACGTCCGGTAAGTAGCGGATGTCTGGTGGTTCCTGGGGCTCCGGACGTCCTGTAAAGTGGCGGTCGTCCGGTGGGTCGGGGTCAACGCGGGATCGGGCTCAAAATTGAAGAGATTTCGTGGATGACAAATGGGGAAACTTGGGGAAATGCTAGATCCACTCAAAACCAAGCAAATTCATAGATCAAAATCAACAAACATCATCGAACCAACAAATCACAAAAAAAATTGGGGCTATTTCTGGTGGGGATTTTTGAAATTTAGGACAAAATCAAGCAAAAGAAGGCTAGAAAACGATGGGAGGGACTCCAAATACGTGATCAACTTGTCTCATGATACCAAGATGATGTAGGGTAGAACCCTATACGCCCGATCTTTCACATTTGGAGGGATTCCTACCGAGAACACGAAGAACACGGGGAAGAACGGGGAGAAATCACAAGGGGAAACACTCAAGAATAAGTCCAATCACACATCCACTAGACAATCAAACACACAAGATCACAAGGTATATGAACAACAAAGGGAAAGATATTGGTCGATCGGTCATTCTACAGTGATGAACCGTGTCCGAGTAAGGAGATGCATGATAACCCACAAGTGTAGGGGATAATTGTAGCTTCTTTCGATAAGTAAGAGTGTCGAACCCAACGAGAAGCTAAAGGTAAAACAAATATTCTCTGAATTTCTATCTGCCACTGATACGACTCTACGCATGCTTAGTGTTCGCATTACCTAGAACAAGTGTGAAACTAGAAGTACGTTGTAGGTGTTGTTGGATAGGTTTGCAAGATAATAAAGAGCACGTAAATATAAACTAGGGGTTGTTTAGATAAAGAAGCAATGAAGTAAATATAGCGAGTGTGGGAAAGTGGTGGTAGGAGTTGTGAAATTGTCCCTAAGCAATTGACTACTTTACTAGACCGGTAATCACTATTGCAATTCTATTTGAGGGAGAGGCATAAGCTAACATACTTTCTCTTCTTGGATCATATGCACTTATGATTGGAACTCTAGCAAGCATCCGCAACTACTAAAGATCATTAAGGTAAAACCCAACCATAGCATTAAAGTATCAAGTCCCCTTTATCCCATACGCAAACAACCTACTTACTCGGGTATGTGCTTCTGTCACTCACGCCACCCACCATAAGCAAATCATGAACATATTGCAAACCCTACAGCGAGAATCCCTCACGCTTGCGCGACACGGAGGGCACAATAGGACAGCACCAATAATAAAAAATACAATTCAAACCAATCATAGCAATTCATCAATCACCAGTAGGACAACGAAAATCTACTCAGACACCATAGGATGGCAACACATCATTGGATAATAATATGAAGCATAAAGAACCATGTTCAAGTAGAGGGTACAGCGGGTTGCGGGAGAGTGGACCGCTGAATATTGATGGGGGAAGGTGATGGAGATGCTGGTGAAGATGATGGAGGTGTTGGTGTAGATCGCGGTGATGATGATGGCCCCCGGCAGCGTTCCGGAACCACCGGAAGCAAGGGGAGAGAGCCCCGCCTTCTTCTTCTTCTTCTTCCTTGACCTTCTCCCTAGATGGGAGAAGGGTTTCCCCTCTGGTCCTTGGCTCCCATGGCGTGGGAGGGGCGAGAGCCCCTCCGAGATTGGATCTGTCTCTATGGTCTCTCTCTATTTCTACGTTCCCAGATTCTGCCCTGGCACCGTTTCTTCTATATCCGAAGATCCGTAACTCCAATTGGATTGAAACCTTCGCCCAGATATTTTTCCAAAAATTAGCTTTCTTACAGCCAAAGTAGAGCATCAACTGCCTTACGAGAGGCCCACGAGGGTGGGGGCGCGCCCACCTAGAGTGGTGGCATGGGCCACCGTCGTGGCCACCTCGGGCACCGTCTCGCGTTGATTCTTCCTCCCAAAAATCACAAATATTCCTAAATAATTCTCCGTCCGTTTTTATCCCGTTTGGACTCTGTTTGATATTGGGTTTCTGCGAAACATAAAACATGCAACAAACAGGAACTAGCACTGGGCACTGGATCAATATGTTAGTCCCAAAAAATAGTATAAAAAGTTGCCAAAAGTATATGAAAGTTGAATATTATTGGCATGGAACAATCAAAAATTATAGATACGACGGAGATGTATCAGCATCCCCAAGCTTCATTCCTGCTCGTCCTCGGGTAGGTAAATGATAAAAAAGATAATTTTTGATGTGGAATGCTACCTAGCATAATCTTGATCATGTATCTAATCATGGCATGAATATTAAGACACAAGTGATTCAAAGCAATAGTCTATCATTTGACATAAAAACAATAATACTTAGGTCATCCCAACAAACAATCATGTCTTTCAAAATATCAATGCTTCCAGAATCTTATCCCTACAAAATCATATAGTCTTGTATGCTCCCTTTTCTTAACACAAGGTACCCCTCATGCCTATCCCGGTGTCAGCCAAGCAACTGTTTCATACTTTAGTATTCTCAAACTTTTTCAACTCTCACGCAATACATGAGCGTGATCCATGGATATAGCACTATGGGTGGAATAGAATATGATGGTGGAGATTGTGTTGAGAAGACAAAAAGGAAGAAAGTCTCACATCGACGCGGCTAATCAATAGGCTATGGAGATGCCCATCAATTGATGTCAATGCGAGGAGTAGGGTTGCCATGCAACGGATGCACTAGAGCTATAAGTGTATGAAAACTCAAACTGGAAACTAAGTGGGTGTGCATCCAACTTTCTTGTTCATGAAGACCTAGGGCATTTGAGGAAGCCCATCGTTGGAATATACAGGCCAAGTTCTATAATGAAAATTCCCACTAGTATATGAAAGTGATAACATAGGAGACTCTCTATATGAAGAACATGGTGCTACTCTGAAGCACAAGTGTGGTAAAAGGATAGTAACATTGCCCCTTTTCTTTTTCTTTTTTCTTCTTTTTTTCTTTTTTTGGGTGGGCTTCTTTGGCCCCCTTTTTTTTATTTAGGCTTCTTTGGCCTCTCCTGTTTTTTCCTTTTTTCCCCTTTTTTATGGGGCAATGCTCTATAATGATGATCATCACACTTTATTTACTTACAACTCAATATTACAACTCGATACTGGAACAAAGATATGACTCTATATGAATGCCTCCGGCGGTGTACCGGGATGTGCAATGATCTAGCATAGCAAAGATACCAAAAAAACGGACAAGCCATGAAAACATCATGCTAGCTATCTTACGATCATGTAAAGCAATATGACAATGAATGCGCAAGTCATGTATATGATGATTATGGAAGTTGCATGGCAATATATCTTGGAATGGCTATGGAAATGCCATGATAGGTAGGTATGGTGGTTGTTTTTAGGAAGATATAAGGAGGTTTATGTGTGATAGAGCGTATCATATCACGGGGTTTGGATGCACCGGCGAAGTTTGCACCAACTCTCGAGGTGAGAAAGGGCAATGCACGGTACCGAAGAGGCTAGCAATGATGGAAGGATGAGAGTGCGTATAATCCATGGACTCAACATTAGTCATAAAGAACTCACATACTTATTGCAAAAATTGATTAGCCCTTGAAACAAAGTACTACACGCATACTCCTAGGGGGGAGGTTGGTAGGAGTCAACCATCGCGCGCCCCCGACCTTCATGCAAAGATAAACAATCAAAATACAATGCGCGCCAATTTGGTTGCATAGCTAGTAGACCATACATGCATGCTTCGGGAATCATGAACCTTAACACCAATATCCCTACTAAACACAACCATCTACTAGTACCTCCCACATATTACCATCTCTATATCGCAAAACTATTGCAAGGAATCAAACATATCATATTCAGTGATCCACAAGTTTTATGTAGGATTTTATGACTAACCATATGAATGACCAATTCCTGTCATCTCTCTAAATAGATATAAGTGAAGCAAGAGAGTTTAATTCTTTCTACAAAAGATATGCCCACACTCTAACAAATATAAGTGAAGCAAAAGAGCATTTTACAAATGGCAGTTTTCTATGTGAAGAGAAACAGGCAATCCAAACTTCAAATTATCTAAGTGAACCACATGAAGCATTCTATAAAGCCATACTCAAAAGATTTAAGTGAGGTGCAATGAGATAAATAAACCAAGGACTATCTCATACCAGCATGGTGCATAAAAGAAAAGTGAAAACTAAATGCAAAAGACGCTCCAAGACTTGCACATATCGCATGAACGAAACAAATCCGAAAACATACCGATACTTGTTGAAGAAAGAGGGGATGCCTTCCGGGGCATCCCCAAGCTTAGACGCTTGAGACTCCTTGAATATTTACTTGGGGTGCCTTGGGCATCCCCAAGCTTGAGCTCATGCCTCTCTTCCTTTTCCTCATATCGAGACCTCCTCGATCAAACACTTCATCCACGCAAAACTTCAACAGAAAACTCGGTAAGATCCGTTAGTATAATAAAGCAAATCACTACTCTAAGTACTGTAGCAAGCCAATTCATATTATTTTTTTACATTGTGTCTACTGTAACATAACTTTTTCATGTCTTAATCCATAGATATAAATTGATAGTTTCATCAAAACAAGTAAACTATGCATCAAAAACAGAATCTGTCAAAAACAGAACAGTCTGTAGCAATCTGAACATTCACCATACTTCTGGTACCCCAAATATTCTACCAAAATTAGAAAAATAAACAATTTTTACATAAAGACATTTCAAAAATAATCATAACCGTTTGACGTTCCAGTAAAAAATGTAAAATCTCGCACTACAGCCAAAGTTTTTGTCCTGCACCGTACAAACCAACAAGCATTGTAAACATCCTAAAGGCAAACCTTGGCATATTATTTTTATAATACAATGGAATTGTACAAGGGGATAATTATTTTTGATTAAAAGTTTCTGTAATTAAGATTCACAAAGTTTCCGTGAGCATGAACAAAGTTCAAGGAGCTCCCCCGCTTCAACAATGCTTGTCTTTCTCACTTTCACTTTCCTTTTTGAAAAGGTTTTGGGTTCCCCTCTTTATTTTTATTTTTTTTAAAACTATATAAAAGCACTCAACAAAAATAAGTGACTCTCTAAAACTTCCGGGTTGTCTCCCTGGCAGCGCTTTCTTTAAAGCCATTAAGCTAGGCATATAGTGCTCAAGTAATGAATTCACCCGAATCCCAAGGTATATCAAAGCCAATTTTAATTAACAATGATTTGTAATTTAGTAGTGAGCACAAAGTAACATATATCATGCAACAATGAAGTCTAACTCTCTTCCTATGCATCGTCATGTCATAAAAGAACAATTCATGCACACCAAGTAAAGGCCAATGCATAGTATAAGAAGTTTCTTGCAATTCTATCATATTGGAAACATAGAGAGGTGGAGATATAGTTCCTCTCTCATAATAATTGCAAGTAGGAGCAGCAAGCACATGCATATCACATTCATCAAAATTATCATGTGCAATGGTAAAAGGAAACCCATCAATATAATCCTTAATAAGCACAAACTTCTCGGATATAGTGTAGTTTGGAGAATTCAAAAAGACAATAGGACTATCATGCGTGGGTGCAATAGCAACAATTTCATGTTTAACATAAGGAACTATAGCAAGTTCAACTCCATAAGCATAATTCATATTGGCATCTTGTCCACAAGCATAGCAAGCATCATCAAAAAGGGATATTTCAAGAGAATCAATGGGATCGTGGCAATCATCCTTCGGTAAGCACAAAGGGGAATTAAACAATGTATGAGTTTAAGAGTTACTCTCATTAGAAGGTGGGCACAGGTAGCTAATCCGCTCTTCCTCCTTTTGTTCTTCGCTCTCCTCATCATCTTTTTCATCCAATGAGCTCACAGTTTCATCAATTTCTTCTTCCATAGCTTCCTGCAAAATATTAGTCTCTTCTTGGACAGCGGAGACTTTCTCAATAAATGCATCAATATTGGAATTGTATTCATAATTCTCATAACAATATTTAAGTATAGCAAAATTTTCAGGTCTATAAACTGAATCATCAAAATCGTCAAACTCTTTAAACACAGACTCAATCTCATAAGCACCCATAAAAGCAACAAATTCTTCTATTTGTTCCACATCATAGTAATCATAGATACCATTAGCATAAGAAGCCAAGGTTTTATTATCATTAAATTCGCATGAAAAGGGAAGGTGTGGAGCCTCCATCCTAGAGCAACAAGTATAATTATATCTCAAGCATAGTTGCCTAGCATACCAATACAACATATAAATTTGATCCCATAATAGTTTCCCTTTTTGAGTCAAGCGATAATCCCTAAAGTATTCACGTTGATCCAATGTGTCTCCCATAACATAATTGAATGGGGTTTTCTCAGGATTATCAAAGTAGTACATAATTTCTTTCACATAACGAGCGTCGAGGGTTTTAGGAGGTTCCCCATCTCCATGAGTAGCAAGTACACCTAATTTTTTTGGTATTTCGTGTTCCATATCCATAACTAAAGATAGAAAGCAACTAAGAACAGCAAATAAAAATTACTTAGTGATAAAGCAAACAAGCACACACGAGAATATTCACCCCACGGTATGACTCCCCGGCAACGGCGCCAGAAAAAGGTCTCGATAACCCACAAGTGTAGGGGATAATTGTAGCCTCTTTCGATAAGTAAGAGTGTCGAACCCAACAAGGAGCTAAATGTAGAACAAATATTCTCTCAAGTCCTATCTGCCACTGATACGACTCTACGCACGCTTAGTGTTCGCTTTACCTAGAACAAGTATGAAACTAGAAGTACTTTGTAGGTGTTGTTGGATAGGTTTGCAAGATAATAAAGAGCACGTAAATATAAACTAGGGGCTGTTTAGATAAAGAAGCAATAAAGTAAATATAGCGAGTGTGGAAAAGTGGTGGTAGGAGTTGTGAAATTGTCCCTAAGCAATTGACTACTTTACTAGACTGGTAATCACTATTGCAATTCTATTTGAGGGAGAGGCATAAGCTAACATACTTTCTCTTCTTGGATCATATGCACTTATGATTGGAACTCTAGCAAGCATCCGCAACTACTAAAGATCATTAAGGTAAAACCCAACCATAGCATTAAAGTATCAAGTCCCCTTTATCCCATACGCAAACAACCTACTTACTCGGGTATGTGCTTCTGTCACTCACGCCACCCACCATAAGAAAATCATGAACATATTGCAAACCCTACAGCGGGAATCCCTCACGCTTGCGCAACACTGAGGGCACAATAGGACAGCACCAATAATAAAACATGCAATTCAAACCAATCATAGCAATTCATAAATCACCGGTAGGACAACGAAAATCTACTCAGACATCATAGGATGGAAACACATCATTGGATAATAATATGAAGCATAAAGCACCATGTTCAAGTAGAGGGTACAGCAGGTTGCGGGAGAGTGGGCTGCTGAATATATATGGGGGAAGGTGATGGAGATGTTGGTGAAGATGATGGAGGTGTTGGTGTAGATCACGGTGATGATGATGGCCCCCGGCAGCGTTCCGACGCCACCGGAAGCAAGGGGGAAAGAGCCCCCCTTCTTTTCCTTCTTCCTTGACCTTCTCCCTAGATGGGAGAAGAGTTTCCCCTATGGTCCTTGGCTCCCATGGCGTGGTAGGGGCGAGAGCCCCTCCGAGATTGGATCTGTCTCTCTCTATTTCTACGTTCCCAGATTCTGCCCTGGCACCGTTTCTTCTATATCCGAAGATCCGTAACTCCAATTGGATTGAAACCTTCGTCCAGATATTTTTCCAAAAATTAGCTTTCTTGCGGCCAAAGTAGAGCATCAACCGCCTTATGAGGGGCCCACGAGGGTGGGGGCACGCCCACCTGGAGTGGTGGCGTGGGCCACCCTCGTGGCCACCTCGGGCACCGTCTCGCGTTGATTCTTCCTCCCAAAAATCACAAATATTCCAAAATAATTCTCCGTCTGTTTTTATCCATTTTGACTCCATTTGATATTGGGTTTCTACGAAACATAAAACATGCAACAAACAGGAACTGGCACTAGGCACTGGATCAATATGTTAGTCCCAAAAAATAGTATAAAAAGTTGCCAAAAGTATATGAAAGTTGAATAATATTGGCATGGAACAATCAAAAATTATAGATACGATGGAGACATATCAATGCACGTGTCGTAGTAGAGGTGCGGTCGTAGCATGTCATGCAGTCCCGTTTATATATATCGTGTACACGTACGTACAGCCATGATGCAAGAAATTAAATATGGCTACGTACGTACATAAGGGCGGGGTCTCGAACGCGTACTCGCGCATACGTACGGCCAGGGCTCGTGTACATGGATAGGAAACGAACGGCAGCGATGTCGTCCTGTTCATCGGCAGCTAACCGGCTAGGTCATAATGGAGGAAACAACGTCTTCTTCACCGAGAGCCAAGGGACTGGGTCGGGGCGCGTCCTATTCAATGGGAGCGAAGCCATTGGGTCAGAACACGTACTGTTCATCGGGATCCAACCGGCTTGGACGGAACAGCCGAAACAAGGTCTGGCGTACCGCAGAACGGAGGAAACGGGCCTTCTGTTCGACCCCGTACGGTCCAAACAAGGTCTTGTTCATCGGGAAGGGTCTGGCATACCGCAAAACAATGGAAACGGACTTCTGTTCGAGCTCCTACGGTCAAAACGGGGTCCTGTTGATCGGGAGGGGTGTGGCATACCGCAAAACGGAGGAAACAAACTTCTCTTCGACCGCCTACAGACAAAACGGGGTCCTGTTCATCGGGAGGGGTGTGGTGTACCGCAAAACGGGACTCCACGGGCTACTGTTCATCCACCATCAACTTCCTCTAGCCTCCACCTGCTACTATTCATCCACCATCTCCATCCTCCCCCAAACACTGTTCATCCAAGGGCTACTGTTCATCTAGCCTCCACCGGCTTCAGTTCAACCAGCCTCCACGGGGTCCTGTTCATCCGCCCCCAACCAGCTAGGGTGTGTGGCGGTCTCCTTGGGCTCTTGTTCATCCAGCAGCAACCGCGTACTACATACCACGGGGTCCTGTTCATCCAGCGGCAACCGCCTACACACGTTCGGGGTCTTGTTCATCCAACCCCCACCAAGAATTGTTCATCCACATCCAACCCCCACCAGGAACTATTCATCCACAGCCAACCCAACCGACTCGACTCACACCACGTCTCAACTCATTCTACGTATCGTGCACGCGGGAGCAACGGGCATTGTCCATCTAGAGGCATCCCAACCGGCTAGCTACATCTCGCACGGGGGTTCGATCGCCTTCAGTAAGCATGTAGGAGCAGCGATCGATCGGGTTCAGTTAGCAGCAAAGGAGTCTTGGTCGGGTTCAGTTAGGAGCGAAGGGATGATCGATCGGCTTCAGTACGTAGCAGCAGGAGATCGCTCGGATTCAGTTATAGCGACACGGCTCGCACCACGCGCGCGTATGAGAGAAACGCGCAAACCACACTGCATCGCTCGGCCTCGACCACCCACCGTAACTGGGAACTCCCCGATATTTTCCTCGCCCTTGCTTCTACCATGATTTTCTCCATCATGGACGGCCCAAAGAATGTCATGCAAGTGCGTCTCCGGCCCGCCCAGGACGAAAAGCCCATTTTGTCATGATTTTCTGTCATAGAAGTAGGAGCCCACCACATCTATGATGATACCGGGTTTTGTCACAATTATCATCATAGAAGTGTCATAAGCATGACAAAAAAATCGTTCGGGCCAAAATGTCACGAATGTGTCTTTTTTTTGTAGTGTATGGATATGGATGGAACTTGGATGCTACCTCACCTAGGAATGTTGTGTGTCATTAGGAATGAGGGTGTAGGTGTAGCAAAGCCCGTTGCTTCGCTTATTTCCGGAATCGGCACTTTTACATAAAAAAACAGGGGGCTCCCGCGACCGCGAAAGCGATCTGGCGGCGATGGAGAGTGAGTGCGAGTGATGGTGATGATGGAGCCGGCTGCAAATCCGGGAGGAGGGGTCGATCCGCCTGAAGTGAGCCTCATCAGGGGACTCTTCAGCGTGAGAGATTGGGAGGAGATTCGGGCTCAATCTAGGCGAATATTTCATGGGGCGGCAGATCGTAGAAGCTGCCTGGAGACCTCGAGGAGTAGAGCGTTGGAGTTTTTTGGCAAGTTGGAAGGTGAGATCCCCTCTATTCCATCGGGGGAAGGATCGATCCGATCTTCAAGATCCTTTGTTGGCCCGATTTCCGCAGATTTGGGTGGCTCTGTTTTAGGAAATTTTTGTGATTGTAAAGGGGATTTGGCGTCCGTGCTTGTTAATTTGGAAGGGCATTCAATTGAGGTAGGATTTAGAAAGATTATTCAGCGGCAAGGGGCCTGCCATCAATCTTTCCTTTGGAAAGTGATGCTTTCATTACGTCGGGGGGCAATAGAGTGATCTCCGCTTGGTATTATAAGACAGCACCTATAGACACGCTTGTTTACTTTTCCTATCTGCCATATTATAGTATGAATATCCAGAGAGAGTTGATTGAGGCCTTGATTTTGGTTCCTGTTGTTGCCGTTTGTGAATCAATTGAGGGAAAGGGAGCATTTTTGCTGTAGTTACTAGAAAACTGCTCATTCATGGCCATTCACTCATTGTTATTCGCTTAAATTCCGTCTTTGATGTGGGGGTGGAAGGGGGTCCTGGCATGCTATATATGTGGTACAGGGAGAGGTCTTTCCTTGCAAGTGCAGCTTAGTCTGTCTTCTGCTCTTTCTACCACCTGCTGTGTTCGTGAGGAGTGCGCTATGGCGGGACAGGGAGGGAATGTGAGTGATGTTTTGGGGAAGAAACCAACAAGTGGAGAGGGTTCGAGGGTGGTGGTGACGAACGCCACGGCTATGTGTTCACTGTCGGCCACTGCCCAAGCTGGACCCTCTCTCCACCAGTTGAAGACGAAGTCGTCGGGGCACATCCGGGATGGGGGCCGGCCTCTTGTCACTGACATGGAGGCTGCTTGCAAGGCCGTCATCGGTTTCCTGGTGGTAGGACGCCTCCTATCCCCTTGCCAGGCCAACCCGAGGGTCATCCTCGACGACCTCCGGAACACGGCGTGGAAGAACCAAGGGGTGACCACCCTCCAAGAGGTGGCCAGCAATGACGGGAGGTTCATCCTCAATTTTTCCGCTGAGAGTGACCGCCGGTTTGTGCTGAAGGCGCAACCATGGCACTTCAAGTGGGATGGGCTCATCTTCACCGAGTTCGACGGCAAGGGCGACCCGGCGGAGGTTGACCTTAGCGTCATGACCATTTTGGTCCAGGTATGTGATCTCTCGTTCAACCTTGAGACGGAGAGTATAGGGCGGTCTCTCGAGGATCAGCTGGGAGAGGTGCTGGAGGTATCGCACCGTAACCATGTAATTGTTGAAAAATATTTGCATGTGCGTGTGAAGATCTTATTGCATGAACCTCTCAAATGTTCTGTAGAGTTTACCCCTTTAGGTAGTTCGGAGATACTCAAATTTGATGTAAAGTATGAGAAGCTACCTTTGTATTGTGAGTGTTGTGGGATTGTAGGTCATACTTCTAAGAGGTTTTGTAAAATCCCAAGTGATAATAGAGTAGTTTGCTTCCCTAGAAATCTTAGAGTTCAACCCTACTGGAAGAGTCAAGGTGCTAGCAGGAGGGGTCTCCTCTTCGGGATCTACTCTCGAGGCGACAAGAATTCGACTACAAGTATCGTCAACATCAACAACGCCAAGCCCATGGATGTCGTCAAGGTGGCCACTTCGGTAAGTGGACTCACTGTCTCTGATAAGGGGCCCGCTTCTTCCGTCAAGTCGACCACCGGCCAGGAGGGCCGCTCTCAAGGGGCTTTGGCGCCTGCTACGACTGGTGTGCCGCTTGGTCAGGTGGACTGGACGGGTGCACCGGCTGCTCTGTTCCAGGGCCTGAAGCCCCTGGAGCCATCCCTTCAAGGTGAAGCGCAGGACCAGGAGGCTCTCAGGCGCTCTACTTCAACTACAGATCAGGCCTTCCTGGAGGGGCAGACGCTCCTAGGTACTATGAATTTGGGGTTGTCCAGCCAAACCCCAGCGCCTGGGGCTGTTGCTAGCCCACTCCTTTTCGAGCCGGGGGTGCTGGAGGCGTTGTCAAACGCCGTTGCTGACAAGATTGCTATGGCAGGAGGTGGTACAGAGAACAATGCGTTGCGCTTTAAATTCAATGCAGCTAAGAATCCCATGTGGGGCAACTCAAAAAAGAAAGATAAAAAGAAAGTGGGGCTAAACAAAGATGAGGATGCTTGTCAGCCAGTACTGGGGAAAAAAAAGGGGACACTCTTTTGGCGTTCGTCCGACGAGTAGCGATTTAGAGTTCTCCTTTGAGAAAGAAATGGAGAGCTATGAGCGCATATTATATGGCGATGTAACTGTCTCGTCCAAGCGGGTGTCCACTGGTAGAGTTGAAGTAGTCCATAACGAGGAGGGAGGGGTTACACACATTGCAAAGGAGACTGATGAGAAGGAGGAGGAGTATGTTCCGCAAGGTGTGGAATCGGTTGTTGAAGAGAAAGATGAAAATGGCACATTGGCGACCCATGAGGAGGGAGGCCGCCGAGCAAAATGAAAATCCTAGGATGGAACTGCCATGGTATGCTCTCCAACACGGCAGTTCGCGAGCTCTAGGAGCTACATGAGCGTACAAGGGCAGATTTAATTTTCCTTTCTGAATCCTGTTTGAATAATTGTAAAGCTGATGAGCTTCGCTGCACTTTAGGTTTTGACTCTATGTTAGTAGTGGAAAGAGATGGTAAGGACGGTGGCCTAGTTTTGTTTTATCATAAGTTGAATAAAGTTGAGTTGAACTATGTTTTGCCCCATTTTATTGATATTGTGTTCATGTATGAGGATGTGGTTCAATGGCGTTTTACGGGTTTTTATGGTCACCCGAATTGGAATGAACGCTATCTATCTTGGAATGATATTCGCAATCTACATAGTAAGGGTAACCACCCCTGGGTGATTTTGGGGGACTTTAATGAAATTTTGTATCCTTCGAAAAAGGAGGGTGGTATGGCAAGACCACTTGGTATGATGAGAGAGTTCCGTGAATGCCTAATGGATTGTGGTCTCGACGATTTAGGCTATACATGTGACCTTTTCACTTGGAGTAGAGGCGAAATTCGTGAGCGTCTTGATCAGGCGGCCTGTAATTTAGCATGGGCAAATAAATTCCCACGAGCGGGAGTGATCAACGACGAACATGTTCATTCTGACCATCGTCCAATCGTACTAGATACAGTTTTTTTGGATAAAAAAATTTCAAACGACCAGAGGGACGTGCTAAACAATTTGAGACAAGGTGATTGAAAGAAGAGACGGTCACAGAAATTGTTAAGGCATCTTGGGAGAAAGCAAAGCTTGCGGGGATTGGACCTTCACTTGCTGATCGTACGAGAGCAGTGCATGCCGATCTGCATACTTGGGATCGAGAAACTCTAAAGGGACCGAAGGTGAGAATTAGGAAATTGAAAAAAGAATTGGAGAAACTAAGACATAGCCCTCTGGATATGGAATCTAGATGTCGCCAGAAGGAAATTATTGTGGTAATTGAAAATATCTTGGATCAAGAGGAAATTTTCTGGTTACAAAGAGGATGGGCGAACTGGTTGATGCACGGGGATCGTAATACAGCTTTCTTTCACAATGCTGCCACGGACAGGGAAAAAGGAAATAATATAAGGAAACTCTTAGATGAATCTGGAAACTGGGTAAAATAAAAGGAGTTGACAGATCACATCACTAAATATGTTTCAAAGCTTTTCACGTTAGAAGTTCAGCATCCGAATCAAGAAGTTTTATCACTTGTCCGTAGGAGAGTGTCAAATGAAATGAACAATGCTCTACTTGCCCCTTATACCGCGGAAGATGTTCGCAAGGCTTTATTCGATATTGGGGACTTAAAAGCTCCAGGGCCAGATGGTCTCCATGCTATTTTCTACAAAAGGTTCTAGCCTATGCTGGGGGATGACCTAATTGAGGAGGTCCTGAAAGCAATCAACACATGTACTATTCCGACCGGTTGGAACGATACGGCGATCGTGATGATTCCTAAGATAGGAAGACTGATAATGGATAATATTTTAGTGGCCTATGAATGTTTTCACACAATTAAGAACAAAAGATAAGGTAGAGAAGGCTTGTGTGCCATAAAACTTGACATGTACAAAGCATATGATAGAGTCGAGTGGCCTTTTTTGAAGGAGATTATGTTGAGATTGGGTTTTCGTCAAGAATGGGTGAATTTGATAATGCAATGTGTCTCAACTGTCGAATAGAGAGTAAGGATCAATGCAGAGGAAAGTGAGGGCTTCAAGCCTACTAGAGGGTTGAGGCAGGGTGATCCGCTATCACCATACCTCTTCCTGCTATATACAGAGGGCTTGAATGCATTGCTGACACATGCTAAGGAAAACGAAAATATATCAGGAGTCTGTAGGGAAGCCCCGCCAGTCACAAATCTTCTCTTTGCGGATGATTCATTGATCTTGATGAAAGCCAATCAGCATAGTGCAGCGGCCCTGAAATCACCATTAGATTTATATTGTGCGGCATCGGGACAGCTGATAAGTGTGGAAAAGTCCAGCATTTTCTTTAGTCCTAATACAACGGTTGAGATCAGAGAACAAATGTGTACAATGCTAAATATAATGATGGAGGCAATGAATGATAAATACCTGGGTTTACCAGCCAACATGGGTGCTGAAAAATCAGACTGCTTTAAATTTCTGATTAAACGAATTGTTAAGAAAATCAGTGGTTGGAAGGAAAAATTACTATCCGTTGGGGGGAAGTAGATCCTACTAAAGGCTGTGATCCAAGCCATACCTACCTATGCAATGTCAGTCTTTAAAATTCCTAAAAATATTAATTGAATCATTGACGCGATAGCGCATTTCTGGTGGGGAGACGAGGAGAACTGAAGGAGGATGCATTGGATGGCCTGGTGGAAAATGTGTGTACCAGAAAACCAAGATGGACCGCGATTCCGTGATATCCACTGTTTCAACCTGGCTTTGCCCGCCAAACAAGCATGGCGTCTTAATGATAATCCTGACTCCTTGTGTGCCTTCTGAGGGCCAAGTACTACCCTGATGGCGATTTGCTGAAGTCTAAGCCAAAGCATGGCACTTCTTTCACCTGGGAGAGCATTATGGCAGGTATAACTACTCTGAAACATGGCTATATTTGGCGAGTGGGTAACGGACATAACATCAATATCTGGGAAGATGCCTGGATCCCAAAATGTGTCACTAGGAAGATTGTGACCCCTAGGGGGAGCCATTTGCTATCAAAAGTGAGTGACCTAATTGATCCTGCTTCCAACAATTGGGACGAGGAACTGATTAGACAAACTATGTGGCCCATTGACGCACAACGAATTCTTTCAATCCCACTTTCGCAATATGATATGACAGATTTCATTGCCTGGAGTTACACAAAAAATGGTATGTTCTCGATAAGGTCTACTTACTCAGTGGAATGGAATTATCAGTATGGGAGTAGACTCAAATATTCTAATGGGATGGGGCGAATCACACCAAATCCTGTTTGGCGTCAGATATGGAAGTTATCCTGCCCAGCAAAAGTTAAAAAAAGTTATATGGCCTACATTACATGGCACTCTCCCATGTTGGGTAACACTCGCTAATAGACACGTGAAGGTCTCGCCCTCTTGCCCGACTTGCTCTCGGGGTTTTGAAGATACAAAACACATGCTTTTCCTCTGTAGTAAAGCAAAGGAGGTTTGAAAGAGACTAGGGATGGATGTGATTATTAATAAAGCTTGTGAGGTTGATCTTGCCGGAGAGGCAATATTGGAATACCTTCTACTTCTTCTAGACCAAGACTTGAGTATTATGGGGTACCAAAATGTACGTGAAATGATAGCTATTTCATCTTGGTACCTATGGTGGGAAAGACGAAAGTTAGTGCATAAGGAATTAACTCAGAATGCAAATCAGATAGCAATGGGGAGTATAGCTCTCGCGTCCAATTTTGTAAGTGCATCATCTCCAAAGGCGGCAATGAAAAGGGGGGGCTAGTACTATCCTCCTAGGGGTTTTGTGAAACTTAATGTTGACGCCTCTTTTGATCATGACATGTTGAAAGGTATGATGGGGGAAGTCTCAAGAGACCACAAAGGTAGGTTCATTGAAGGACGAAATGGAAAGATTGACTATTGTGTAGATGTTTTGATGGCTGAAGCTTTAGCTCTCAAGTTTGGCCTAACAATCGCGCAAAGGGCAGGGTGTAACCACCTAATCATCAATTCAAACAACATGGAGGTGGTTGAGACCATGCAGGAAGGAGGACAATCAGCGGGGGCAGCGGCGGCAGTTTTCGAGGACTGTTATCACTATGCCTATGATTTTTTCACGACTCGATTCGAACATTGTAATAGAGAGGCAAATAAAGTAGCTCATGAACTTGCTACATTAGCTAAATTTTCTTCGACTTCTGACTGGTTTGAGGAACCTCCAAATGAAATTGTAATGATCCTCACAAACAATGTATTGGTTATTTCAAATGAATAAAGTTTTGTTTTAAATCAAAAAAAATGAATGAGGGTAAACCCCACAAAGAAGCTAAGGAACATCTCCAAGGACAAGAGGAAGGACACCAAGGACACAAGGAAGACAGAGGCCGGCAGCACGAAGAAGGGAGGACCTCCCAGGTGACCCAATGCGCACGGGCTTCGCCGACACCATGCCCACGGACTACCCAGAGAGCTATCGAAAGTGAAGACGCACACCCCAAGCGCACGGGCCTCTTGACCCCATGATGAGGACATCAATACCATTGTTACACCCATAGCCCCTACTGCTACATATATTGGACCAATTACTAGAGCTCGCGCATGCCAATTAAATTATCAGGTACTTTTGTTTCTTGGTAATGATTCTAATGTTCATGAGAATATGATGCTGCCTAAATTCGATACATTTGTTTTGCTTACAAATGAAGGGCCTAGCATGGATAAGAGGGAAGAACACTGGAGCAAGACCAAGCATGGAGATGATGGCATGCGCAAGGGGAACAAGAACGGAGTTACAAGTGATGATTTCGGGACTTTGAAGCCCCCATAATGAGTGCACGAAGCCTTGGACGAAATATACAAGATGCCAATTCATAAGTTTCATCCAAAGGCTATTCTAGATGTTGCGTCACCTTATTATTGGGCCAGGCCCATGTAATTTTGAAATACATAAGTATAGGCTATTTTTAGAGTCCGTATGTGTGGGGAAACAAGAGATAGGGTTGGTTTCGGACCCCTTCCCCAAGGGCTACGAAATCACCCCCCCCCCCTCTTCCTCCATATATACAGCCCTTAGGGCACCGTTTATACTTTTGGTTTTGTTTAGATTAAAGTTTGCCATAGATGCAACTTCACGTACTTCGTTTGTATTCAACGACCAGACAAAGACGTCACAGAACCCCATGTTCATCAATAAGGCTTTCCTCTTCTATTCACAATATCCAGATTGCAATCTCAGTTTCTTGCTTGTTCTTCGTTTGCTTGCAGGAAATAGACCCTCGTTGTCAGGTTGACCATGCTCCGGCGTGGTCATCTATATTCAACCTCTCGGAGTTGGTTTAGCGATTGCTAAGGCGCGACGTCCTCGCACGTTCGTAGTCGGATCGTCGAAGTCTACTCCACCCAGAACGATACCACCATCTTAGCGAAAGACGGGACACCTATGCCTCTATCAAGTGGTATCAGATTTCTAGGTTGCTTGGTGAGATTTTACAGTCTTTCATAGTATAGATCGAGTCTGTTCTTCATACCTACAATCCACGAAAAAGCCAAAAAAATGGGGTTAGTTCATCATATCCGAACCAGTCTGAGTCTTTGCATAGTTTTTTCAGTATTTTGCTTTGTTGATTTTGTGGTTGCATCGTCGTGTCAAGTTGTTGGTCTTAGCGTCTAGTCTTTTTGAGTTTCGAGTTCTGGTCATAAGTTGTCACGCTGCCGCCGCACCATCATCATCGTCGCTGCCATATACCACCACCGCACCAACATCATCGCTGCTGCCATATACCACCCCGCATATTCGCCGCCAATCTGAATCCATATACGCCACCACATATCCGCTGCCATCACACCAATCCGAGTCCACCTGCAACATATATTAGTCATGAGTCCGAGTTCCACCAGATTCATCTCCGCCAGCAGTCTGAGTTCCACCAGATTCATCTCCGCCACCAGTCCTGGTCCAAGTCCAGTATTTGTTATTCTATTTTGGATTTCCAGATCACGCCATACTTCGAGTCGTGACAGAGTCGGACTCCCCAACTTTCATGCCACCCGCAGTAAAAAAATAGTTCTAGTTTCAAAAAAAACTAAGTCTGTAAAATTTTGGCTAGGCAGTTTTTAGATCATTTGTAGACTTTTTCGAAAAAAATTGTTGCGGAGCAAAAAAAAGAGGGAAAAAAAGAGAAAAAAAAGAGAAAAAAGAGAAGAAAAAATTAGTGTGATCCTCCC
This sequence comes from Triticum dicoccoides, assembly GCF_002162155.2. Classification (NCBI taxonomy): domain Eukaryota; kingdom Viridiplantae; phylum Streptophyta; class Magnoliopsida; order Poales; family Poaceae; genus Triticum; species Triticum dicoccoides. The sequence goes on along the minus strand of NC_041381.1, from coordinate 237,603,090 downwards.
TTGTTTACGTGCAGCGCCGTGATTTTGTTAGTGTTCTAGGCTCGCGTCTCTAGAACAATCTAGCCTAGGACCAGCACAGTACCGTCGTTGAGCGTTTATTCAATTGTGCATCTCTCAATTGAATTGCTGACCCTTTTTGCTACCATATTATAAGCCTTCCCAGCTCCACATACATCTACGTCGTGCGTTTGACACCACCTAGTAATCGCTATGTCCAACCTTTGAGAGTTTTCACTACAACGGTTGCCGATTACCACCTATTGCTGGGTAGGAACTGGTAAGAATTTGAGATTCGCTTGACGGATTTGTGACACCCCGCCACTTTCTAGTAGTCTATAGGATCATATTCTCGTGTGTTTCTATTGCTGCTAACCATGGCAGGACCACAAGCCGACGAGATTGACTGGGAGAACATGACAAACAAGGAGTTGCATGGTAAATTTCAGCAAATGATGAGTGGCCAAGTGGGAGATGTGCTAAACAGATTTGAAGAGGCTATGGAGAAGATAGATGCCATGGAGAAGTCGTTCGAGACAAAGCTGGATAACAAGTTTAATGAATTGCTCAAGCGTCTTCCCCAACCTCCACCAGCTGCACCTATCGCACCTCTGCAACGACAACAACAACGCCCCTTCTGAATCAGTTTGGACGAGCGAAGCGTGTTCCTCTTGAGGATGGCCAAACTTCTGGTGCTGCTGTACCTACTGTTGAGGCTTCTTTGGCTCCTGCTACTGGTGCTACTGGTGCCGAGGAGGATGACGATTATGCAGGCGATTACGAGGACGAGGTTGATAAAAATCAGAACTACATGCAACCACCAGCACCAGGTCGTCCACAGGCATATAATCGCAATGGTAGGCCTGCACTACCACCTCAGGTACGAGATTATGATCATATTCCTAAACTAAAATTGAATATTCCATTGTTTGAGAGTAGATACATTCTTGATGTATATCTTACTTGGGAGTCAGAAACTGAACAACGTTTCACATGCTTACAATATCCTAAGGAGAGACGTGTTGCTGCTGCTGTTTGTGAATTCACTAGTTTTGCTTCTGTTTGGTGGTCTGAACATTGTAGATAATATCCTATTCCAACTACTTGGCCTGCTTTGAAAATTGCTATGAGCACTCATTGGGTTCCACCATATTATCAACATGAATTGCTTCAAAAATTGCAGCGTTTAAGACAAGGAAAAAATTCTGTAGAAGAATATTATCAGGAATTACAAACTGGCATGATTAGATGTGGTATTGTTGAGGATAATGAAGATATGCTTGCACGTTTTATGGGTGGGTTAAATAAGGAGATTCAAACCATTCTAGTGTATAAGGAGTATAATAATATCACTCGTTTATTCCATCTTGCTTGTAAAGCTGAACGTGAAGTGCGGGATCGACAGGCATTGGCGCGAACTAATTTTTCTGGAGGTTGATCTTCATCATGGACACCACGTACATCCTCTACTCCCACATGTCCTACTACAGCACCACTGACTTCAGCCACCAATTCCAACCGAGATACAAGAAAATAGGCACCACCACCACCATCTGCCAGGAGTACACCTTCCGGTCCCGTACAGAGCTCTTCTTCATCCATGGCATCAACAGGGCAAACACATGATATTATTTTTCGTTGTTGCAAGGGTGGAGGTCATTATGCAAGAGAATGCTCATCTAAGCGTGTGATGATTGCTACTGAGGATGGTGGGTATGAGTCCGCTAGTGACTATGATGAGGAGACTTTGGCTCGTATTACAAGTGAAGAACACGATAGAGATGGTTCTGATCATGACACGCAATACATGGCTCCTGAAGACGCTGACAGGTATGAATGTTTAGTTGCTCAACGTGTTTTGAGTGTCCAAGTCACACAAGCTGAGAAAAATCAGAGGCATAATTTGTTCCATACAAAGGGAGTTGTGAAGGAACGTTCTATGTGCGTCATCATAGATGGAGGGAGCTGCAACAACTTGGCTAGCATAGATATGGTGGAGAAGTTATCTCTCACCACAAGACCACATTCACATCCTTAGTACATCCAATGGTTCAACAACAGCGGCAAGATTAAGGTAACACGTATTGTTCGTGTGCATTTTAGTATCTCTACATATGCTGATTATGTTGATTGTGATGTGGTACCTATGCAAGCATGTTCCTTATTACTTGGTAGACCATGGCAATTTGATAGAAATTCTGTACACCATGGTAGAAACAATCAGTATACTCTTGTTCATAATGATAAAAATATAACTTTGCTTCCTATGACTCCTGATTCTATTTTGAAAGATGATATTAATAGAGATAATAAAGCAAAATAGGAGAAAAATAAGAGTGAAAATCAGATTGTGGCAAAAGAATTTGAGCAACAAATGAAGCCTAATAATAAACCATCTAGTGTTGCTTCTGAAATTAAATTGAAAAGTGCATGTTTACTTGCCACCAAATCTGATATTGATGATATAGATTTCAGCAAATCTATTTGCTATGCTTTTGTGCGCAAAGAGGCATTATTTTCTTTCGAGGATGTACCTTCCTCTTTGCCTCCTGCTGTCACTAACATTTTGCAGGAGTTTGCTAACATCTTTCCACAAGACGTGCCACCGGGATTACCACCCATTCGAGGGATTGAGAATCAGATTGACTTAATTCCCGGTGCTTCGCTGCCAAACCATGTGCCATACCGTACCAATCCAGAGGAGACGAAGGAGATTATGCTTCATGTACAGGAGCTGATCGACAAAGGTTATATACGCGAATCTCTTAGTCCTTGTGTTGTACCTATCATACTAGTGCCAAAACAGGATGGTACATCGTGTATGTGTGTTGATTATAGAGGCATTAATAATATTACTATTTGTTATCGTCATCCTATTCCTAGGCTAGATGATATGCTTGATGAATTGAGTGGCTCTACAATATTCTCCAAAGTTGATTTGCGTAGTGGATACCATCAAATTCATATGAAATTGGGAGATGAATGGAAAACAACATTTAAAACTAAGTTTGGATTATATGAGTGGTTAGTCATGCCTTTTGGGTTAACTAATGCACCTAGTACTTTCATGAGATTAATGAATGAAGTTTTACGTGCTTTCATTGGACGATTTGTGGTAGTCTATTTTGATGATATACTGATTTATAGTAGATCTTTGGAGGAACATTTGGAACATTTACGTGTTGTTTTTATTGCTCTACATGATGCACGTTTTTTGGTAACCTTGGGAAGTGCACATTTTGCACCGGCCGAGTATCTTTTTTTGGCTATGTTGTTACTCCACAGGGAATTGAAGTTGATAAAGCCAACATTGAAGCTATTGAGAGTTGGCCGCGGCCCAAAACGGTCACACAAGTGAGGAGTTTTCTTGGCCTCGCTGGATTCTATAGGCATTTTGTAAGAGATTTCAGCGCCATTGCTGCACCTCTCAATGAGCTTACAAAGAAGGATGTGCCTTTTGTTTGGGGTACCGCACAGGAAGAAGCCTTCACGGTATTGAAAGATAAGTTGACACACGCTCCTTTACTCCAACTTCCTGATTTTAATAAGACTTTTGAGCTTGAATGTGATGCTAGTGGAATCGGATTAGGAGGTGTGTTATTACAAGATGGCAAACCAGTTCCATACTTTTCTGAAAAATTAAGTGGGACTAGTCTGAACTATGCAAATTATAATAAAGAATTATATGCTCTTGTTTGGACTTTCGAAACATGGCAACATTATTTATGGCCCAAAGAATTTGTTATACATTCTGATCATGAATCTTTGAAACACATTAAAAGTCAAGCAAAACTGAACCGTAGACATGCTAAATGGGTTGAATTCATTGAGACTTTCCCTTATGTCATTAAACACAAGAAGGGTAAAGGAAATGTTATTGTTGATGCATTTTCTCGTCGTTATACTATGCTTTCACAACTTGACTTTAAAATATTTGGTTTGGAGACCATCAAAGATCAATATGTGCATGATGCTGAATTTAAAGATGTATTGCAGAATTGTAAAGAAGGGAGAACATAGAACAAATTGTCATTAAGGATGATTTGTGTTTCGTGCTAACAAGCTATGCATTCCAGCTAGCTCCGTTCGTCTTTTGTTGTTGCAGGAGGCCCATGGAAGAGGATTAATGGGACACTTTGGCGTGAAGAAGACGGAGGATATACTTGCTACACATTTCTTTTGGCCAAAGATGATACAGGATGTTGAGCTTTTTGTTGCTCGCTGCACTACATGTCAAAAAGCTAAGTCATGACTCAATCCTCATGGTTTATATATGCCTTTGCTGTACCTAGTGTTCCTTGGGAGGATTTATCTATGGACTTTGTTTTAGGTTTACCTCGAACAAAGAAGGGGAGGGATAGCATATTTGTTGTCATGGATAGATTCTCGGAAATGGCACACTTTATACCATGTCATAAAAGCGATGATGTTGTTAATGTTGCTGATTTGTTCTTTCACGAAATTATTCGCTTGCATGGTGTGCCAAATACTATTGTTTCAAATCGTGATACTAAATTTCTTAGTCACTTTTGGAGATGTTTATGGGCTAAGTTGGGGACTAAACTGCTTTTTAGTTCTACTTGTCACCCCCAAACTGATGGACAAACTGAAGTAGTCAATAGAACATTGTCTACTATGCTTAGGGCTATTTTGAAGAATAATAAGAAAATGTGGGAAGAATGCTTGCCACATATTGAATTTGCTTATAATCGTTCATTGCATTCTACTAGTAAGATGTGCCCTTTTGAAATTGTGTATGGTTTCCTACCTCGTGCACCTATTGATTTGTTGCCTCTTCCATCTTCGGAGAAGGTTAATTTTGATGCTAAACAACATGATGAATTGATCTTAAAAATGCATGAGTTAACTAAGGAAAACATTGAGCGTATGAATGCTAAATATAAACTTGCTGGAGATAAGGGTAGAAAACATGTTGTCTTTGCACCTGGAGATCTCATTTGGTTACATTTGTGTAAGGATAGGTTTCCTAATTTGTGCAAATCAAAGCTAATGCCATGTACTGATGGTCCTTTAAAGGTGTTAGAGAAAATAAATTATAATGCAAATAAACTTGATCTGCCTGCAGATTTTGGGGTTAGTCCCACTTTTAACATTGCAGACTTGAAGCCTTATTTGGGAGAGGAAAATGAGCTTCCATCAAGGACGACTTCGTTTCAAGAAGGGGATCATGATGAGGACATCAATACCATTTTTACACCCACAGCCCCTACTGCTACATATACTGGACCAATTCATAGAGCTTGCGCACGCCAATTAAATTATCAGGTACTTCCATTTCTTGGTAATGATTCTAATGTTCATGAGAATATGATGCTGCCTAAATTTGATACATTTGTTTTGCTTACAAATGAAGGGCCTAGCATGGATAAGAGGGAAGAACACTGGAGCAAGACCAAGCATGGAGATGATGGCATGCGCAAGGGGAACAAGAACGGAGTTACAAGTGATGATTTCAGGACTTTGAAGCCACCATAATGAGTGCATGAAGTCTTGGACAAAATATACAAGATGCCAATTCATAAATTTCGTCCAGAGGCTATTCTAGGTGTTGCGTCACCTTATTATTGGGCCAGGCCCGTGTAATTTCGAAATACATAAGTATAGTCTATTTTTAGAGTCAGTATGTGTGGGGAAACAAGAGATAGGGTTGGTTTCAGACCCCTTCCCCAAGGGCTACGAAATCCCCCCCCCCTCTTCCTCCATATATACAGCCCTTAGGGCACCGTTTAGACTTCGGGTTTTGTTTAGATTAAAGTTTGTCGTAGCTGCAACTTCGCGTACTTCATTTGTGTTCAACAACCAGACAAAGACGTCGCAGAACCCCACGTTCATCAATAAAGCTTTCCTCTTCTATTCCCAATATCCAGATTGCAACCTTAGTTTTTGCTTGTTCTTCGTTTGCTTGCAGGAAATAGACCCTCGTGGTCAGGTTGATCATGCTCCGACGTGGTCAATGACCTCTCGGAGTTGGTTTAGCGATTGCTAAGGCGCGACATCCCCGCATGTTCGTAGGCGGATCGTCGAAGTCTACTCCACCCAAATCGATACCACCATCTCATCGAAAGTACCACACCTTTACCTCTATCACCCCGTGCACACGGGCCACGCCATTGTAGCTACGACGTGCGCACACGCATGTAGCGTGCCCACAGGAACCCCATGCGCACGGCCCTCCTAGGATTCAGTCGTGGAGTTCTTGGTTTGCCCTCCAACTCGCCCCTCACATCCAGCCACCTATATATTTTGTGCCTAAGACATTTGCCAGGGTTAGCAAATTGTATGAGACTATCTGGAGGGAGCTTTGGTAATCTACCACTCCTATAGGAGACCAAGACCTCCTAAGAGAAGATCCCAAGTGGATATCAAGACCCCTCCTAGAGAATGATCTATCTAGATCATCAAGACCTCATCTCCTCTTGGATTTGAGAAGAACTTACCTTTGTGCTTGTTTTTCCTTTGATTGATCTTGTAAGCTTCTGGATCTCAACTAAGGTATTCTAGTGGATGTGTAATTGGGTTTTGTTTGAGTGATTTCTCTTGTTGTTCTTCTCCTTTTCCCCCTTTGAGTGTAAAAGGATTATCCATTTGGGTTACACCCTACAACACAACGACTCGTGTGATCATGCACAAGTCGAGGATGTCTGGATTTCAATATATGTATGATCCTATCTAACTTCCGGAGTAGAATCCAGCGGCACTCGAGCAATTCACCCATGAATTATCAGATTCGCAATCGAGGGACTCATAAACAGCTTCAGAATGATTTGATTGAACATTTATCAACATATCATAACAATTAGAATGTGTGTCCTAATAAATTTAACTGAAATTCAACTATTCTATTTTACAAAGTTATGTTTGGGTTATTGATGAGGACATCAATACCATTGTTACACCCACAGACCCTACTGCTACATATACTAGACCAATTACTAGAGCTCGCGCATGCCAATTAAATTATCAAGTACTTTCGTTTCTTGGTAATGATTCTAATGTACATGAGAATATGATGATGCCTAAATTGGATTCATTTGTTTTGCTAACAAATGAAGGGCCTGGCATGGATAAGAGGGAAGAACACTGGAGCAAGACCAAGCATGGAGATGATGGCATGCGCAAGGGGAAAAAAGAAGGGAGTTACAAGTGATGATTTCAGGACTTTGAAGCCACCATAATGAGTGCATGAAGCCTTGAACAAAATATACAAGATGCCACTTCATAAATTTCGTCTAGAGGCTATTCTAGGTGCTGCGTCACCTTATTATTGTGCCAGGCCCATGTAATTTCGAAATACATAAGTATAGGCTACTTTTAGAGTCTGTATGTGTGGGGAAACAAGAGATAGGGTTCGTTTCGGACCCCTCCACCAAGGGCCACGAAACCCCCCCCCCCTAATGTAGGGTAGAACCCTAGATGCTTGATCTTTCACGATTGGAGAGAATCCTACCAAGAACATGAATAACACGGGAGGGGAAACGAGGGGAACACGAGGGAAACACATGAAAAAACACTCAACCAACAAGAATATAGTCACACATGAGCTAGATCCTCTAGACACAAGGTGATACAAGATCCGAATCCAACAAAGGACAATACATAGGGTAACCGGTTCTTCTCCGTGAGGGGGTTTTCAAGAGGGTCTTCTCCAAGAGGAGGTCTTGAATCTAACGAGGATCTTCTCCGAAGAGGTGTCGGTCCCTCGCGGTGGAGTCGATCCGGATGGATGAGCAAGGTTCTATCTCAAAGTATGAGCTATCACAATGCTAATCCTAGAACAGAGGTGGAGGAGTCATATATATAGGCTAAGGGGGCGAAGGGGTACATGGGCCTCAGCCCAACATGCACACGCAGGCGGGGTCCGGATGATCCGGGTGGGGAGACGGATGATTTGGGCTCTGTCCGAATGATCCGGGTGATGGCCCGGATGAGTTGAAGACGCAAGCGGTGGCGGTGGTGGACCGGATGTCCGGAGGAGGGTCCGGATGTCCGGCTGGTGTCCGGATGATCCGGGTGCTCGTCCAGATGATCCGGCTTCGGGGTCCAGCTTCGGGTGTCGTTCGGCGAGTTATCTGGATCGTCCGGACTGGGGTCCGGATCATCCGGGCTATGACCGGATCGTCCGGGACCTTGTCCGAATCATACAGCCAACCTGGGACTAGGCTGTTTTCCTCTTCGTCTTCAGGCATGTCTTCCGCTTCCAATTCTCTTCGCTTCCTAGCTTCTCCATGGCTAACTCCTTGGTACCTGAGTACGCAAAGCGTCTCCGTTTGAGGTAGTAGCCATGTCTCGTGTGATTCGAAAGAGAGTTGTGAGAGGAGTGATGTCACCTCGGTTTCGAGAGCTCTTGCAAGTGCTCTTGTCATTGGTCCAATTGGTGTTGTAGGAGATGTAGATGCGTCCATGGGGTTCATCGTGGGATGCTCCGCATCATTTCCCCCCTGGGAAAGATCCGACCTCGGATCGAAATCTTCATCACCATGGTATGGCGAGAGGTCTTTGACATTGAAGATGTCCTTCACGTTGTACTTGTCGCTCGGTAGGTTGATCTTTTAAGCGTTGTTGTTATAGCGTGCTAGCACCTTGAAGGGTCCATCGGCTCATGCTAGAAGTTTGGACTTGTGTTCTTTGGGGAAGCGGTCCTTGCGAAGGTGTAGCCACACGAGATCTCCAATGTTGAATAGCATGGGTTGCTTGTTGATGTTGAGCTTGGTCGCGAGTCGTTGTACTTGGTGCTCGATGGTGTGCCTTGTATCTTCATGCATCTTCTTGAGGTAGCTTGCTCATGCACTCGCATCCATGTTTATGCGCTCTTGTAGTGGAAGAGGTAGAATGTCCAATGGGGACAACAGGTTGAAACCATAGACAACCACGAAGGGGGACTTGCCGGTAGTCGAATGTCTTGCGCGGTTGTCGGCGTACTCGGCGATGGGAAGACACTCCTCCCACTCCTTGATGTCCCTCTTGATCAACACGCAAAGTAGAGTGGAGAGTGTACGGTTCGTTACCTCCGTTTGGCCGTCGGTTTGGGGATTGTCTGCTGAAGAGAACAAGAGCTTGATTCCGAGCTTGGCGCATAGAGTCTTCCAAAAGTAACTCAAGAACTTGACATCGCGGTCCGGGACGATCGTCTTGGGCACTCCATGTAGGCGCAAGATTTCCCTACAAAAGATATTCGCAATATGTGAAGCATCGTCTATATTGTTGCATGGGATAAACTGAGCCATTTTAGAGAATCGGTCCACAACAACAAACATGGAATCCTTTACATTTTGAGTCCTAGGCAAACCAAGTACAAAATCCATGTTAATGTCTTCCCAAGATTAATAAGGAATAGGAAGAGGCATGTAAAGACCATGGGATTGAGCTTTTGACTTAGCTTTGCGACATGTAGAGCATCGGTTGGTGAAGCATGAGACGTCGCAGAACATCTTGGGCCAAAAGTAGTTCTTGGAGAGCATGGCGAATGTCTTGTTGCGTCCAAAGTGTCCCATGAGTCCGCCTCCATGAGCCTCTTGCAAAAGGAGAAAACGAAGAGAAGACTCGAGAATGCAAAGTTTGTTACCTCTCATAAGATAATCATCCTTGATGTAATAGCGTTCCCAAGATGTATGCGTCAAACACTTAGCATAAGGAATTGCAAAGGTAGGATCATTCGCATACAAGTCTTTGATGTGCTCAAAGCCAATAACATTCAATTCAAGTTTAGTGACAAGCTTGCATATGCGGGGAAAGGGCATCCGCCGCTACATTTTCCTTACCCTTGTTGTATTTGATGACATAAGGAAATGACTCGATGAATTCACTCCGTTTTGCAAGACGCTTCTTCAACTTAGTTTGTCCTTTTAAGTACTGAAGTGTTTCATGATCGGTATGAATGATAAATTCATGAGGGCGAAGATAATGTTCCCATTCGCGCAAGACTTGCACTAAAGCATATACCTCTTTGTCATAGATGAGGTAATTGAGTTGGACTCCGGAAAGTTTATCACTAAAATATGCTATGGGGCGCTTCTCTTGCATTAACACACCTCCTATGCCATCACCACTAGCGTCACAATGAATCTCAAAAGGTTTGTCAAAGTTGGGTAATGCAAGCACGAGAGAATGAGTAAGAAAATTCTTAAGCTCATTAAATGCGGTATCTTGGGATGGTCCCCAAACAAAAGGCGCATTTTTCTTACTCAAGGAATGTAAAGGTGTAGCAATGGTGCTAAAATCCTTCACAAAGCGATGATAGAAACCGGCTAAACCAAGAAAACTACGCACTTGTTGCAAGTTGGTTGGTTGGGGCCAAGTTTTAATAGCATTGATCTTAGATTCATCTACGTGAACACCCTTAGAAGTCACAACAAAACCCAGGAAAACAAGCTTATAAACACCAAAAAGGCATTTTTCCAGATTAGCATAAAGGTGCTCTTTCCTAAGGGTTTGCAACACGGTTCTAAGATGGGTGACATGGTCTTTGAGAGATTTGCTAAAGACAAGGATATCATCAAAATAGACCACAACAAATACACCAATATGGGGAAGAAGAACAAAGTGCATGGCTTGCATGAAAGTACCAGGTGCTTCAGATAAGCTCATTGGCATAACAAGCCATTCATATAAGCCAAATTTGGTCTTAAATGCGGTTTTCCATTCATCACCTTCTTGGATGTGTATTTGATAGTAGCCACTCTTAAGTTCAATCTTAGAGAAAATGGCGGCTCTGCTAACTCATCAAGCATATCATCTAAGCGTGGAATAGGATAACGATATCTAACGGTGATAGCATTGATGGGACGGCAATCGGATACCATTCGATAAGTACCATCTTTTGTTGGAACAAGTATGACCGGAACGGCACAAGGGCTCAAGCTTTCACGTACTTGACCGTTGTCGATTAGTTATTGCACTTGCCGTTGGATCTCCTTAGTTTCCTCGGGGTTGAAGCGGTAGGGAGCTTTGTTAGATAGACGTGCTCCGGGGATGAGGATGATTCGGTGCTCAATGCCTCATAGTGGAGGTAGACCCGGAGGTAGCTCATCGAGGAAAACATCTTGGAATTCCTACAAAAAAGAAGACAACACTAAAGGTAGATCGTGAGAGGTGTTCGTTTTTGGTACCTCGTCTTTGCAAACAAGGACAAAGTGCATAACACTTGATGGGTTCTCACACACTTCTCTCATGTCACTTTTGGTGGCAAATAGGACTAAGTTTTTCTTGTCGCTCATCGTGGAGGCACTCGATTTTGGCTTGTGGCGCTCACTCTCTTTTGGGTGGATCACTCTCTCACTCTTTTCTCCATGATGGGTGGCTTGCTTGTCGGCAATCACTTGACTTGGAGACATAGGTCGTAGCACATACTCCTTTCCTTTCATCTTGAAGCTATAGTGATGGGTATGCCCGTTGTGGATGACACCGCGGTCAAATTGCCATGGTCGACCGAGAAGGAGGTGGCAAACGGACATCGGGACGACATCACACTCCAAAGTGTCTTCATATGCTCCAATTTTGAAGGAGACTTTGACCGTATGCTCAACTTGTATAGTGCCGGAATCACTTAGCCATTGAACCTTGTATGGGTGTGGGTGCTTCATCTTGACCAATTGGGGCTTGGAGCATAGTTCTTCACTTGCCAAGTTGTGACAACTACCTCCATCAATGATGACCTTGACGGACCTTCCATTGATGCCGACCTTTGTGTCGAAGATGTGGCATCTTTGGTCTTCGTCTTGTTGATGTTGAAGAGTCAAGACTTTGGAGACAACGAGAGAGGGGCTCGAATCCTCATCACAGAAGACTTGATCATCTTGATCTTCATTCATGCACTGGTGCATGGCCACTTGCTCAAGGGCTTCCATTTCCTCTTCACTCATGGAGTCATAGGTTCCTTCGTCATTGAGGATCATGGTGCGCTTGTTGGTACACTCAACGGACTTGTGGCCTCGGCCGCCGCAAGTGAAACACTTGAAGGAGCTTGTCTTGACGGTCTCATCTGTTGGAGTAGATGATGAAGCGCGCGGCTTGAAGTTGCTTGTAGTAGGAGGAGGGCGGCTTTAGGTTTTCGAAGTTTTCTTGTAACTCGACTTATCATTGTTGCTTGTAGATGGCTTGGTTGAGGTAGAAGTTGTTGGAGTCGTTGAAGCTTGGTTGTTGGAGAAGCCATAGGTCTTGGACGAGTACTTGGCGTACTTGAAGTCATCTTGCACTTGACGTTCTGCTTTGGTAGCTTGATGCACGAGCTCAATGAGGTTAGAGTAGGGTTGGAAGTCGGCAGTCTTCTTGATGGGATGATTGAGGCCATTCAAGAAATGGGCCATAGTTTGCTCATCATCTTACGTTACATTGGCTCTTATCATGGCTATCTCCATTCCCTTGTAGTATTCTTCAACACTCTTTGTTCCTTGCTTGAGGAGTTGGAGCTTCTTGAAGAGATCGCGGTTGTAGTAGGTGGGCACAAACTGTGCGCGCATGACATCCTTCATTTGAGCCCAAGTGGTGATTGGTGGTTCACCTCTTGCTTCTCGGCGCTCAAGGACTTGTTCCCACCATATGAGCAAATAGTCTTGGAACTCAAGTGATGCCATAGCGATCTTCTTCTCTTCCTCATAGTTGTGCAAAAAAAAGATTTTGTCGACCTTCAAAGCCCATGATAGGTACTCTTCGGGATCATTGCTTCCATTGAACTTGGGCATGGTGAACTTTAGCTTGCCGTAGCGTTGCTCTTCATTGTGATGGGGTCGAGGGTGATGCTGACGCCCTTGACGTGCAGGATTATCAACCTCATGTTGCTCTTGGCATGGAGGATTTCCATAGTCATCTTGCTCTTGTTGAACTTGAGGTTGTAGAGGAGCTTGTCGAGCTTGTGGAGGAGCTTGAGGAACTTGACGATGCACTCTTGGTTGGTAGTTACGCTCTTGAATTTCTTCGCGAAGTGCTTCCTATTGATTGCGCCTATCGCGGTTGCGTTCAACAATGGCTCGACTTGATTCTTGAAGGGCACATTGCGCCTCAAGAGCCTGTGCTTGACGTTGTTGTTGTTGAAGACATTGAGCCTCGGCGTCTTGTTCATCTTGATGTTGTCGCGCTTGCTCTTGGTGACGTTGACGTTATCGTTCTTTAGCTTGTGCAAGAGGAGCTTGGTGTTGACGATGACGATGTGCTTGCTCGTCGACTTGCTCTTGTGGATGATTGCCGTGTAGAGGATTACGAGATGCTTGGCGGTCTTGACGCACGGCTCGACGTAGAGTGTTTGATGTCGGTGTGCTTGAGCCGGACAAGGTGCCGTCGGTGTGTCTACTTGAGCGGCTCCGTCTTGAGTATTAAGAAGTGGAACAATGGCGGTTCACCAACAAGGCACGGATCTCGTCCATTCTTGCATCGTTCTCTTGTTTGTGAGCGTCGAGCTTGTTGTCGAAATAGTCTCTTGTTCGTTGCTCGAAGAGTCGCAAGTCGGCGGCGAGGTTGTCGATGTGGTTGCTCATTGCTTGTTGCTCTTGATGCAAAGCTTGTTGTGCACCAAAGAGGTGGCTCTTGGTGACGTATGATTACTTGCCGTCGTCTTGCTCGATGAAGAGTGGGTTGGTAGAAGAACTTGGCCTATCCATTATTCCAAGCAAATATGTGAGTGGGAGAAAGAGAAGAACTTATACCAAACTTACCTTGACCTATGTTGAAGATGGATCAATGATCACTCAAATGTGGACAAGGAAATAGCACAATTGGTACCAATTCTTGTCAGTTCTCACACCTACACAAGTAAAAGCTTATGGTGGAGCTCGGTTAGGATGGTGGCACAAAATTTGATGCAATTGTTAGTTAGACTCAAAGATGTTGAAAAAGATTCGCAAATTCGCAAATGCAACAAGGAGACCAAGAAAGTAGCGGTACACGGAAACACACACGCAAATAGATAAGTGGGGTCGTGCAACCAAGGGATGAGCCAAAATGTGGAGACCACGAAAATGCTCTTGTTGCACAACACTAGAGAGACGCTAGCAGGATTGCACAATAAGCAGATACGGAACTTGTGCACAACCTACTAAGCAAAAATGCAACGACTTCTATCCCAAGTATGCTATATGTATGGTATTTCGGTGGTATGATCCAAGATGATCAGATATGACAATTTTAATGTAGTATGATGCTATGGTTTTTGCTTATAAGCTCTTTGCTTATCTTTCCCTTTTTGCTTAAAAGCTTGTTTGGCTCTTTCACTTGTGAGCTCTTTTCTCATACAAAACTTCACGAACCAAGATAGCAATTGTGTATGTGATGACAACTTTGTGACACAAGATATGATATCAAGATATGCACCACGATGATATGGTATGTATGCTATTGGGACTATGATCAATAATGTGCACAAGACACGTTGTCGGCAATACTCGAAGGCTAGTCTCTATGGGTAAGCAACGCAAAAGTAAGGCTATGGTGGTTATCAATGCAATGGCAAGGCGTAGACAAAGATGTCGTAGAGGTTACCTACTACGTCTTGAGCTTGTGTTGGTTTTCCTTGAAGAAGAAAGGGTGATGCAGCAAAGTAGCGTAAGTATTTCCCTCGGTTTTTGAGAACCAAGGTATCAATCCAGTCGGAGGCTCCTCAAAAGTCCCACGCACCTACACAAACAAACAAGAACCTCGCAACCAACGCAATAAAGGGGTTTTCAATCCCTTCACGGCATCTTGCGAAAGTGAGATTTGATAGAGATAATATGATAAGATAAATATATTTTTGGTATTTTTATGATATAGATTGGAAAAGTAAAGATGTAAATAAAAGTAGATGGTAAACTTATATGATAAAAGATAGACCCGGGGGCTATAGGTTTCACTAGTGGCTTCTCTCAAAATAGCATAAGTATTACGGTGGGTTTGTCGAGCAATTGATAGAAAAGCGAATAATTATGAGATTATCTAGGCATGATCATGTATATAGGCATCACGTCTGTGACAAGTAGATTGACTCCTGCCTGCATCTACTACTATTACTCCACCCATCAACCGCTATCCAGCATGCATTTAGAGTATTAAGTTCATAAGAACAGAGTAACGCATTAAGAAAGATGACATGATGTAGAGAGATAAACTCATGCAATATGATATAAACCCCATCTTTTTATCCTCGATGGCAACAATACAATACGTGCCTTGCTGCCCCTGCTGTCACTGGGAAAGGACACAACAAGATTGAACCCAAAGCTAAGCATTTCTCCTATTGCAACAAAGATCAATCTAGTAGGCCAAACCAAACTGATAATTCGAATAGACTTGCAAAGATAACTTAATCACACATAAAAGAATTTAGAGGAGATTCAAATATTTCTCATAGATAAACTTGATCACAAACCCACAATTCATTGGATCTCGACAAACACACCGCAAAAAGAGTTACATCGAATAGATCTCCAAGAAGATAGAGGAGAACTTTTTATTGAGATTCAAAGAGAGAGAAGAAGCCATCTAGCTAATAACTATGGACCCGAAGGTCTGTGGTAAACTACTCACACCTCATCGGAGAGGCCTTGGAGATGATGTAGAGGCCCTCCATGGTCGATTCCCCCTCCACCGGAGCGCCGGCGAAGGCTCCAAGACGGGATCTCGCGGATATAGAAGGTTGCGGCGGTGGAATTAGGTTTTCGTGGTCTGTTCTAATGTTCTCGGGGTACGTAGGTATATATAGGAGGAAGAAGTAGGTCGGTGGACTCCCGAGGGGCCAACAAGGGTGGGGGGCGCCCACCTATCGGGAGCGCGCCGGGCACCCTCTTGGCCGCCTCGGGCGTTGCTTGACGTCCACTCTAACTCTCCAGGTTTGCATTTGTTCCAAAAAGATCGCTCCCGAAGGTTTCATCGCGTTTGGACTCCATTTGATATTCCTTTTCTTCGAAACACTGAAATAGGCAAAAAAACAGCAATTTGGGCTGGGCCTCCGGTTAGTAGGTTAGTCCCAAAAATGATATAGAAGTGTAAAGTAAAGCCCATAAACATCCAAAACGGGTAATATAATAGCATGGAACAATCAAAAATTGTAGATACGTTGGAGACGTATCATTACCGTCCTTAGCGATGATGAGTAGTTGACGAAGATGAGCGGTGGTGATGTTGATGTCGCGTCGTTCCTATATAGCCGAAACACAATAGGACACGGAAACCACAACTCAAATTCTCGGACCCAAAGTCGAATGGTGGTACGGTGAGGTATATCGTGGGGTTGGCGGCGTTTAGGTGGTGGTGGTCGAAGTGGGTATGTGGAGGCGTAAGTGGCGGTGGACAAAAACTGCAGAAAATGCAGCTTCGGTAGAGGAAGCCGAATGATCCGGGCCAGGAGCCGGATGATCCGGGCGGTTCCAGATGATCTGAGTCAAGGTCCGGATGATCCGGGCAGGTCAACTGTGCACGGGAATGGCTCGGGAGGAACTCAAAAAAGGGGAGAAAATCAAGGGTTTCGTGGATTTCGGATGGATTTCGAGGATGAGATGGTGGGGAAATGCAAGTTCCACTAGTTACACAACAAATACATGGATCAAAATCAACAAAGCATCATCAAAACCAACAAATAACAAAAAAAATTGGGGGCTATTTTTGGTGGGGATTTTCGGATTTAGGACGAAATCAACAAAATCAAGCTAGAAAACAAAGGGTAGGGGCTCCAAAAACGTGATCACCGTGGCTCATGATACCAAGATGATGTAGGGTAGAACCCTAGATGCCCGATCTTTCATGATTGGAGAGAATCCTACCAAGAACACAAAGAACACAGGAGGGGGAACGAGGGGAACACGGGAAACACACGAAAAAACACTCAACCAACACGAGGGAAACGAGGTGATACAAGATCTGAATCCAACAAAGGACGATACATAGGGTAACCGGTTCTTCTCTGTGAAGAGGTCTTGAAGAGGGTCTTCTTCGAGAGGAGGTCTTTAATCCAACGAGGATCTTCTCCGAAGAGGTGTCGGTCCCTCGCGGTGGAGTAGATCCGGATGGATGAGCAAGGCTCTATCTCAAAGAGAGGTGGAGGAGTCATATATATAGGCTAAGGGGGCAAAGGGGTACATGGGCCTCAGCCCAACACGTGCATGCAGGTAGGGTCTGGATGATCCGGGTGGGGAGCCGGATGATCTGGGCTCTGTCCGGATGATCCGGGTGATGGCCCGGATGAGTTGAAAACACAGGCGGTGGCGGCGGTGGCCTGGATGTCCATAGGAGGGTCCGGATGTCCGATTGGTGTCCGGATGATCCGTGTGCTCATCCGGATGATCCAGCTTCGGGGTCCGTCTTCGGGTGTCGTTGGGTCAGTTATCTGGATCGTCCGAGCTCTGTCCGGATCATCCGGGACCTCGTCCGGATCGTACAGCCAACCTGGGACTAGGCTGTTTTCCTCTCCGTCTTCACGCATGTCTTCCGCTTCCGATTCTCCTTGCTTCCTAGCTTCTCCATGGCTAACTCCTTGGTACCTGAGTACGCAAAGCGTCTCCATTTGAGGTAGTAGCCATGTCTCGTGTGATTCAAAAGGGAGTTGTGAGAGGAGTGATGTCACCTCGGTTTCGAGAGCTCTTGCACGTGCTCTTGTCATTGGTCCAAGTGGTGTTGTAGGAGATGTAGATGCGTCCATGGGGTTGATCGTGGGATGCTCCGCATCACCCCCCACACCCCCCCCCCTCTTCCTCCATATATATAGCCCTTAGGGCACAGTTTAGACTTTGGGTTTTGTTTAGATTAAAAGTTCGCCATAGCTGCAACTTCACGTACTTCGTTTGTGTTCAACGACCAGACCAAGACGTCACAGAACCCCATCTTGATCAATAAAGTTTTCATCTTATATTCACAATATCCTGATTGCAATCAGTTTCTTGCTTGTTCTTCGTTTGCTCGCAGGAAATAGACCCTCGTGGTCAGGTTGATCATGCTCCGGCGTGGTCAATAACCTCTAGAAGTTGGTTTAGTGATTGCTAAGGCGCGACGTCCTCGCACGTACATAGTCGGATCGTCAAATCTACTCCTCCGAAACGATAATCACCATCTCATCGAAAGATTTCCAGGTTGCTCAGTGAGATTTTACAGTTTGTGGTAGTTTTGATCGAGTCTGTTATCATACCTACAGTCCACGAAAAAGCCACAAAAAAATTAGGGTTAGTTCATCATATCCGAACCAATCTAAGCCTTTGCATAATCTTTTTAGGGTTTTTGCATTGTTGAATTTGTGGTTGCATCGTCGTGTCTAGCCGCTGGTCTTAGCATCTAGTCCTTTAGAGTTTCGAGTTCTGTAACAGTTTGTCACGCCGCCGCCGCACCATCTTCATCGCTGCTGCCATATACCACCACCGCTGTCATATACCACCACCGCTGCCATATCCTACCATCGTTGCCATATACCACAACCGTTGCCATATCCTACCACCATGCCATATACCACCATATATCCACCACCAATCTGAGTTATTTTCATATTAGGTTTGTTTTCGAGATCCATCTATTTTCCGATTCGTGTTTCCTTGCTTGGGTAGGTTTCTAAAAAAACGAGTCTGCAGACCCCCGGGAAGTTTTTAGGCCAAAATTTCGGCGACCGAAAATATTTTTCCCTATCCTATTTTTAGGTTCCAAGAAGCGTTTTGAGACACTCGCCATCATAGTGATTTTTTATCGCATTTTTTCGTCATCGCTGCCCTGATTTCCAAAAAAAATAGTCAAAAAATTCATGCCTATCATGTTACCTTGACTTGGGAAGAGTTTTGAGACACTCGCCATTATAGTGAATTTTCGCAAAAAGAAAAGGAGGAGCGAAAAAAAATTCAGAGTGTGCTTTTCCCTTGTTTACGTGCTGCACCGTGATTTTATTAGTGTTCTAGGCTCGCGTCTCTAGCACGGTCTAGCCTAGGACCAGCACAGTACCGTCGTTGAGCGTTTATTCAACTTTGCATCTCTGAATTGATTATTGCTGACCATTTTTGCTACCATATTATAAGCCTTCCTAGCTCCACATACATTTGCGTCGTGCGTTTGACTCTCCCTGGTAATCGCTTTATCCAAGCTTTGAGAGTTTTGACTACAACGGTTGCCGATCACCACCTGCTGCTGGGTAAGAACTGGTAAGAATTTGAGATTCGCTTGACGGATTTGTGACACCCCACCACCACCATTTTCCAGTAGTCTATAGGATCATATTCTTGTCTGTTTCTATTGCTACTAACTATGGCAGGACCACAAGCCGACGAGATTTACTAGGAGAACATGACGAATAAGGAGCTTCATGATAAGTTTCATCAAATGTTGGGTCAACAGGTGGAAGACGCGATGGCCAGCTTTGGAAAGGCAATGGAGAAGATGGATGACATTGAGAAGACAATTGACACCAAGTTGGACGCCAAGTTCGATGAATTACTCAAATGTCTCCCACAACTAGCTCCATGCCGCGATACAGTAGGGCGAGCACGGCGTATTCCTCTTGATCCAGGACAAAATTCTGGTGCGCTTCTACTGTTGTTGATGCTTCTATAGCTCTTGCTGCTACTGCAGAGGTGGAGGACTATTACGAGGATGAGGTTGATCAAAATCAGAACTACGTGCAGCCACCAGCACCAGCACCAGCAGGTCGACCTCAGGTATATATTCGCAATGGTAGGCCTGCACCACCACCTCAGGTACGAGATCATGACCATATTCCTAAACTGAAATTGAATATTCCACCGTTTGAGGGTAGGTACATTCCTGATGTATATCTTACTTGGGAGTTAGAAACTGAACAAGGTTTTACATGTTTACAATATCCCGAGGAGAGACGGGTTGTTCCTGCTGTTTGTGCTTTCACTAGTTTTGCATGTGTATGGTGGTCTGAACATTGTAGATTATATCCTATTCCGGCCACTTGGGCTGCTTTGAAAACTTCTATGCGTACTCGTTGGGTTCCACCATATTATCAGCGTGAATTACTTCAAAAACTGCAACGTTTGAGGAAAGTGAAAATTTTGTAGAAGAGTATTAATAGGAATTACAAACTGGCATGATTAGATGTGGTATTGTTGAGGAGAATGAAGCTATGTTTGCACGTTTTATGGTTGGATTAAATAGAGAGATTCAGACCATTCTAGAGTATAAGGAGTATACTAATATTACTCGTTTATTCCATCTTGCTTGTAAAGCTGAACGTGAAGTGCAGGATCGACAAGCATTGGCACGAACTAACTTTTCTGCAGGTCGACCTTCATCATGGACACCGCATGCATCTTCTACTTCCACTGCACCAGCACCTCCATCAGGTGCCACCTCTAGCCATGATACAAGAATGCAGGCACAACCACCACTATCTGCCAAGAGCGCACCTGTCGGGCCTGCACAGAGCTCTTCTTCTTCCATGGCATCAACAGGGCACACAAGTGATATTATTTGTCGTTGTTGTAAGGGAAGAGGTCATTATGCGAGAGAATGCAAATCTCAGCGTGTGATGATTGCTACTGAGAATGGTGGGTATGAGTCCGCTAGTGACTATGATGAAGAGACTTTGGCTCTTATTACATGTGAAGAATATGGTGAAGATGATTCTGAACATGAGACGCAATGCATGGCTCCTGAAGATGCTGACATATATGAATGTTTAGTTGTTCAACGTGTTTTGAGTGTGCAGGTCACACAAACTGAGCAAAATCAGAGGCATAATTTGTTCCATACAAAGGGAGTTGTGAAGGAACGTTCTGTTCGCGTCATCATTGATGGAGGGAGCTGCAACAACTTGGCTAGCATGGAGATGATGGAGAACTTATCTCTCACCACAAGACCACATCCACATCCTTACTATATCCAATGTTTCAATAACAGTGGCAAGGTTAAGGTAACGCGTGTTGTTCGTGTGCATTTTAGTATCTCTACATATGTTGATTATGTTGATTGTGATGTGGTACCCATGCAAGCATGTTCCTTATTACTTGGTAGACCATGGAAATTTGATACAAATTCTGTACACCATGGTAGAAACAATCAGTATACTCTTGTTCATACGGATAAACATATTACTTTGCTCCTATGTCTCCTGATTCCATTTTGAAAGATGATATTAATAGAGCTAATAAAGCAAAATAGGAGAAAAATAAGAGTGAAAGTCAGATTGTGACAAAAGATTTTGAGCAACAAATGAAGCCTAATAATAAACCATCTGGTGTTGCTTCTGAAATTAAATTGAAAAGTGCATGTTTATTTGCCACAAAATCTGATATTGATGAGCTAGATTTCAGCAAATTTGTTTGCTCTGCTTTTGTGTGCAAAGAGGCATTATTTTCATTCGAGGACGTGCCTTCCTCTTTGCCTCCTGCTGTCACTAACATTTTGCAGGAGTTCGCTAACGTATTTCCACAAGACGTGCCACCGGGATTACCACCTATTCGAGGGATTGAGCATCAGATTGACTTAATTCCCGGTGCTTCATTGCCGAACCGTGCGCCATACCGTACCAATCCAGAGGAGATGGAGGAGATTATGCTTCAAGTACAGGAGCTGATCAACAAAGGTAATATACGCGAATCCCTTAGTCCTTGTGTTGTTCCTATTATTCTAGTGCCAAAAAAGGATGGTACATCACGTATGTGTGTTGATTGTGGAGGCATTAATAATATTACTATTCGTTATCGTCATCCTATTCCTAGGCTAGATGATATGCTTGATGAATTGAGTGGCTCTACAATATTCTCCAAAGTTGATTTGCGTAGTGGATACCATCAAATTCGTATGAAATTGGGGGGTGAATGGAAAACAGCATTTAAAACTAAGTTTGGATTATATGAGTGGTTAGTCATGCATTTTGGGTTAATTAATGCACCTAGTACTTTCATGAGATTAATGAATGAAGTTTTACGTGCTTTCATTGGACGATTTGTGGTAGTCTATTTTGATGATATATTGATTTATAGCAGATCTTTGGAGGAACATTTGGAACATTTACGTGTTGTTTTTATTGATTTACGTGATGCACATTTGTTTAGTAACCTTGGGAAGTGCACCGTTTGCACCGACCGAGTATCTTTTCTTGGCTGTGTTGTTACTCCACAGGGAATTGAAGTTGATAGAGCCAAGATTGAAGCTATTGAGAGTTGGCCGCAGCCCAAAACGGTCACACAAGTGAGGAGTTTTCTTGGCCTCGCTGGATTCTATAGCCGTTTTGTGAGAGATTTAAGCATCATTGCTGCACCTCTCAATGAGCTTAAAAAGCAAGATGTGACTTTTGTTTGGGGTACCGCACAGGAAGAATCCTTCACGGTATTGAAAGATAAGTTGACACATGCTCCTTTACTCCAACTTTCTAATTAATAAGACTTTTGAACTTGAATGTGGTGCTAGTTGAATTGGATTAGGAGGTGTGTTATTACAAGATGGCAAACATGCTGCATACTTTTCTGAAAAATTGAGTGGGCCTAGTCTGAATTATTCTACTTATGATAAAGAATTATATGCTCTTGTTCGGACTTTAGAAACATGGCAACATTATTTATGGCCCAAAGAATTTGTTATACATTCTGATCATGAATCTTTGAAACATATTAGAAGTCAAGCTAAACTGAATCGTAGACATGCTAAATGGGTTGAATTCATTAAGACTTTCCCTTATGTCATTAAACACAAGAAGGGTAAAGAAAATGTTGTTGCTGATGCATTGTCTCGTTGCTATACTATGATTTCACAACTTGACTTTTGGTTTGGAGACCATCAAAGATCAATATGTGCATGATGCTGATTTTAAAGATGTACAGAATTGTAAAGAAGGAAGAATGTGGAACAAGTTCGTCGTTAATGATGGATTTGTGTTCCGTGCTAACAAGCTATGCATTCCAGCTAGCTCTGTTCGTCTTTTGTTGTTGCAGGAGGCCCATGGAGGAGGATTAATGGGACACTTTGGTGTGAAGAAGACGGAGGATGTACTTGCTACACATTTCTTTTGGCCAAAGATGAGACGGGAAGTTGAGCGTTTTATTGCTCGCTGCACTACATGTCAAAAAACTAAGTCACGACTCAATCCTCATGGTTTATATATGCCTTTGCCTGTACCTAGTGTTCCTTGGGAGGATATATCTATGGACTTTGTTTTAGGTTTACCTCGAACAAAGAAGGGGAGGGATAGCATATTTGTTGTCGTGGATAGATTCTCGAAAATGGCACACTTTATACCATGTCATAAAAGCCATGATGCTATTAATTTTGCTGATTTGTTCTTTTGTGAAATTATTCGCTTGCATGGTGTGCCAAATACTACTGTTTCAAATCGTGATACTAAATTTCTTAGCCACTTTTGGAGATATTTATGGGCTAAGTTGGGGACTAAGCTGCTTTTTAGTACTACTTGTCACCCCCAAACTGATGGAAAAACTGAAGTAGTCAATAGAACATTGTCTACTATGCTTAGGGCTGTTTTGAATAATAATAAGAAAATGTGGGAGGAATGTGTGCCTCATATTGAATTTGCTTATAATCGTTCATTGCATTCTACTACTAAGATGTGCCCTTTTTAACTTGTGTATGGTTTCCTACCTCGTGCACCTATTGATTTGTTGCCTCTTCCATCTTCGAAGAAGGTTAATTTTGATGCTAAACAATGTGCTAAATTGATCTTAAAAATGCATGAGTTAACATTGTTACACCCACAGCCCCTACTGCTACATATACTGGACCAATTACTAAAGCTCGCGCACGCCAATTAAATTATCAGGTACTTTCGTTTCTTGGTAATGATTTTAATGTTCATGAGAATATGATGCTGCCTGAATTGGATACATTTATTTTGCTCACAAATGAAGGGCCTGGCATAAGAGGGGAGAACACTGGAGCAAGATCAAGCATGGAGATGATGGCATGCGCAAGAGAAACAAGAACGGAGTTACAAGTGATGATTTCGGGACTTTGAAGCCACCATAATGAGTGCATGAAGCCATGGACGAAATATACAAGATGTCACTTCATAAATTTCATCTAGAGGCTATTCTAGGTGCCGCGTCACCTTATTATTGGGTCAGGTCCATGTAATTTCTAAATACATAAGTATAGGCTATTTTTAGAGTACGTATGTGTGGGGAAACAAGAGATAGGGTTGGTTTCGGACCCCTCCACCAAGGGTCACGAAATACCCC
>NC_041381.1:237525203-237578765 GCF_002162155.2 Triticum dicoccoides | reverse complement strand
AGACTTTGGGTTTTGTTTAGATTAAAAGTTCGCCATAGCTGCAACTTCACGTACTTCATTTGTGTTCAACGACCAGACCAAGATGTCACAGAACCCCATCTTGATCAATAAAGTTTTCATCTTATATTCGTAATATCCTGATTGCAATCTCAGTTTCTTGCTTGTTCTTCGTTTGCTTGCAGGAAATAGACTCTCGTGGTCAAGTTGATCGTGCTCCGGCGTGGTCAATAACCTCTCAAAGTTGGTTCAACGATTGCTAAGGTGCAACGTCCTCGCACGTACGTACTTGGATCGTCAAAGTCTACTCCTCCGAAACGATAGTCATCATCTCATCAAAAGACGGGACACCTTTGCCTCTATCAATTATATTATTATTATTATTATTGAAATATTTATCTTTGTTGATACATTGTTGTACTTATCTTCGGTTGTTTTCAGTATTAGAGCAACTCCAACGGGCCGACCCAAATGGACGGCGATTTCGTCCGCTTTTTGTCCGTTTGGGTCGGCCGCCCGCCCGGCGTCCGCCTTGTTTTTCATATGAGTCGGCAGCGCGCCCAACGCGCCGACCCATATGTGCAGGCGTGGCCGGCTGGCCGCCCAATTTTGCATTGCATTCAACATATTGTGAAATGAAAATTTAACAAACAAAATAGTCCGCCCAAATAAATAGTATAGTTTTACAGGCCAAATAAAAATAAAAATGTTTCACATAGTTTTACGAACGAATAAAAGTAGATACATCTATTGGTTGCCAACATGAGTCCACATATGCTCAACCAAATCATTTTGCAGTTGCACGTGAGTTTCCCAATCACGCATGTCTTCATGAAACTGAGTGAACTGCTCAAATGTTGCTGCTACTCCATACTCAGGCACAATATTCTCACCCTGAAACTAAAAGCCTTGATCGTACAGACGTTCCGGGCGCTCGTCTTCTACGATCATATTGTGCATGATCACACAAGCAGTCATCACCTCCCATAGTTTCTGCGTGCTCCAAGTATTAGCAGGATACCGAACGATGCCCCATCGAGATTGCAAAACACCAAAAGCACGCTCGACATCCTTTCTAGCACTCTCTTGCTCTTGGGAAAATCTTTTCCTTTTCTCTCCAACAGGGTTGGGTATTGTCTGTACAATAGTGGTCCACTGAGGATAGATACCGTCACCCAAATAGTATCCTTTGTCGTAGTTGTGGTCTTTGACAGTAAAGTTCACCGGTGGGTTGTTGCATTCGGCAAGCCTAGCAAACACCGGCGAGCGCTGAAGCACGTTGATATCATTGTGTGATCCAGCCATGCCAAAGAAAGAGTGCCAGATCCAGAGATCTTGAGACGCAACGGCCTCTAGTATGACAGTGCAAGCCCTGACATGTCCCTTATACTGCCCTTGCCAAGCAGAAGGGCAGTTCTTCCACTCCCAGTGCATGCAGTCTATGCTGCCAAGCATCCCCGGGAAGCCCCTGCTAGCATTCATCGCCAACAAACGGGTTGTATCTGCAGTTGTCGGCTCTCTCAAGTACTCAAGGCCAAACACAGCAATCATAGCCTTGCAGAACTTATACAGGGGCTCTAGGCATGTAGACTCGCTCATACGGACGTACTCGTCAATGAGATCACCGGGCACTCCGTATGCAAGCATTCGGATGGCGGCAGTGCATTTCTGATAAGAGGAGAAACCAATCTTGCAGACAGCATCCTCTTTGCACTCGAAGTAGTCATCATAGCCGACCACTCCCTCTCTAATACGGTTGAAAACATGCCTACTGATACGGAACTGGCGGCGGAATTTGTGATGTTTGAACAACGGGTTTGTTGTATCAAAGTAGTCCTAGAGAAGGAAATGTCCGCTTTCTCGATTACGATTCAACGCCAGAAGGTGGCCCGGAATGGAGCCACGGAACAACGGCCGCTGGTTGTTGAGGTGGTGATGGACCAACAAGGCAGCCAATATCTCCTCGTCGTCGTCGGACGACGAATCGTCGGAGTCGCAAATGAAATTGTGGAAAAAGAACTCGTCGGCGGAGTCCATTTTCGTACCTTGGCAAATTGTCGAACAGCTTGCGGGCGTCGAAGAAGGAGACGACCGGCGAGGGGAGACGCGGCGCCCACAGACCACCTAGCTGCCCGGCCGGCGTCCGGCGAGTGTGACGGCGTCCGACGAGCGTGCCGGTCGTATGTGGCGGGGGCGGCGAGGCGTCTTCTTGGTCACGGGCGGCCGTGCGATGGGGGAAGCAGCGGCGGGAACTAGTTTGCTCCCCGGCGGCGGCTGGCGACTGGGGACAGGGGCAGCGTTGCTGGGCGGATGTGGAGGCGGCGGCAGCTGGAAGAGTCGCCGCAAAAAATGGGCGACGGCATCGATGACGGAGAAGGCGGGGGACGAGGGTTGCTTGTTGGCCAGGGGGGAGAGGTCAATGTGCCACAGACCAACGGACCCGGGGACAGGAGTAGGCGACCGCGCGCGCGTCCGTCGCGTGTCCGCGCCAACGCAAATCAGGCTCAAAAATGGGCCGAGAATGGATCGCCCGCGGACGAAAAACGGGCTCGCATCCGTTTGGGTCGGCGCGTTGGGCCGCCTTTTCTATCCGCGCCGATCCAAACGAACGCAGGCGGACGAAATAGGTCGCCCCGTTGGAGTTGCTCTTAGAAGTATGAAAAAGGGAAGAGGCGGACATTTGGTGATCTCGGTTGAATTACGAGCGCCCGGTCGGATGTCTGCCAACACGTGACATAGACATGTCCGCAGACGTTAAGTTATGTTATCCTAACCTCTAACCCAAGAGATGTACTAACCCTCTAACCTAACATGCCGACATTGTGGTCTTACCCGCCAATAAAAAATATGTCTTTTAATTGTATTGTATTAACAGATTAGATAACAATTGACGATGGAGTGACAATTTGCCATCACGGATCTCAATTGTCAACATACATACTCCACCAGGCACACTCTCTCACCCATAAACAAATTAAACACCAACCGCATCAAGCACACATTGACCAATCTGCGAAGCGGAGTTCACCATCTACTCTAGTTCATGATACAAGTTGAAAGGGTAAACAGGGCAAAAATGGAATGCCAACAAAAGGAATCCGAGGAAAACATGAAATATAATGAGATATCAACGGCCAATACTCGTTCACACAAAAATTACAGGTGCATGGAGTTGTTCAGAAGACAGCAGATAAGATGAGCATTAAGGTAAAAGGACCTCTATTCATACACCACTCTGAACAACACGGTATAGCCAAACTGTGCAAGCTGAGATGGCCTGTTCAAGAACCATCAATTTGGATGACGTCGTGAAGGATTTTCACATTACGATGCAACGGCTCCTTTCTTCAGCTGGAGGTGCCCCATTTTGCTGATATCTGGTTGCATCTGATGGGTTGTAAGTAAATTGGCTTGTGTCCAGACCATACTGCATCAGGTAGAATAATTACATGTTGTTTTGTAATGAAAAATAATAACAAGTACGATCAATGAGTTCAAAACATGTATGAGAATGATCAATGATGTTGAAACCGATCTATGATGTATGTACCTTCTCTCGCATCCTTTGGCTCCATGCATCATTTCTGCTCGCACGTTGATCAAGTGTTGGGACGGGAACACCAGTAGCCGGAGCATTCTGGGAATGGATAAGAGGCTGACGGATGCTAGTGCTTCGAACAGTTCCAATGATTTCATCATCACTGTCATACTCGGCAGGTTTGTTCATTGCCCTGACAGCAAGAGCTAACAAGAAAAGCAATACCTGCATACTGGTAAACATTAGTCTACCTGCACTAGACCAACTATAGCTAAAAGAGTACACACTGCAACTGACTGTCCACGACTAAAAATCGTCACCAATTTCTGTTTTCCCGCTCACCAGTACCGCAGGGTACGTCGAAACTAAACTTATTCACAACAAGCAGATCAAAGACAAGGACACAGTAGAATGAAATATGTGAGATGAAAAGAATGAACCTTAAGCCGGTAACAACTACACACTCGGAACATGATTAATAAACTATTAGTGTTTAGGAAGGCCCAGTGCTATCCAAAAAAAGGAACAACAAGAATAGACTTGAGTTTGCTCCTACCTCAAAAACAACAACACCAAGAGCAACCCATCTTGCAATCTTCCAGTTTTCATTCAGAAAGTTATACATGGCATCAAAGTTTTGTGTCTTATCCACTGGAATTACCTGAAAAGGAAGTTACAAAGAAGTACTTACAGTGATTAAATAAAAGGATGAGACTATAACATAGTTTCCAAATTAGCACCAAACAGAAGCCTCACATCTTTCCAGCTATGGTCAAAGAATATGAATGCAGCACCTCCAGCCTCAGCAAGGATTAATAATATGACCAAGAAAGAATACTTATAACGTCAAAGGAAACAAAATTATGGATTATTGAATGGAATCACTAAACATCAAAGGAAACAAATTTATGGATTATTGAATGGAATCACTAAAGATCAAAGGAAACAAATTGTGGATTATTGAATGGAATCACTTAACATTCAAAGGAAACAAATTTATGCATTATTGAATGGAATCACTAAACATTATTCAGATCTCAGAAACAGCTAAATCCTGCTCATTATCTACCTTTTACATTTTATGCCTCTGAATACAGCTTTAAGTCATTTACATATTGACAATTTACAGGGTAGCACTTTGACAACGGTTTTTTTAACTACATTTTTATATCACAATAGTTATATGTTATGCAAATATCATTTTGGGATCAATCCCGTAAAATACCAACTGCATGTCAGTAATTTAAATGTACATTTGTATATTCCAGGCCAAATACTTGGCCGGCATGGATTCTAGAATGACTCATGTTCATATAATAGAACATAGTATGGTGTATGCCTTTTCACTTGCATCACAGCTGGATCAAAAGTGTGTCATTTTTGCACTGCATGTTATGTATCTAACGCATGCCATATTTGGAATTACCGATGATTTTAATAACTGTTTTCTTCCTTTATTTGTACATTCAGTGGTCGTCTATAAAAAACGTGAGTACTGATAAAATGGAAGACCAACTATCAGGATACACAACACAAGCAACACGTATTCCTTGTCCCTGCTCCAATGCAGCCAAATAGAGAAACGATGAAGATAACAGCACCAACACCAATGAACAAATAGATGAACCTGCCAGGAAATCAGAAATTCTTTACTGAATGCAATCATTCACTTTCAAGGTAGAACTTAATCTTTGGTAGAATAAACAAATGATCGACAAACTGTTGTGGATTATTTTCTGTGTCAGGTCTATCAGCGCCGCCTCAAGGGCCGCGGCTCTAGTCAGGTTCAGGCCCTAGCCAATGCGGACTGAAGTCCAAGCTTAGGAGCAGCAAAAGTTCTGGGAGTCACATACATGTTTTCGAATCATAGTTAGTGTGCCAGGCGGAAGCACAGCTATTAGGGAAGTACTAATCTTGTAAGGAAACTAGAGGGGGTAAACATGTACATGTTGGACACTAATTCAACTGTGAGTCGGTAGTCTAGTTGGGTATATAAGGTCATGTATCGTTTCTCCTCCCCTTTTGAGGAAGGTGGAAAAGGTGTGCTTTGAGGAACGCACTCCGAGAACTCACCCAGCTCCAAGCATATAGGCACATGGATGAATATTGTCTACAATTCATGTTGTTCATCTGTTGCTGTGAGAGATTGTTTCGTCAGCAAGTTGGCATATTGACAGCAGGACTCTTAAAGCCATTGCGTACAGATGTAGAGCCTTAAAATCCATCAAACCTTCAGACTGCTATGAGCTTTGCAAGGGCATATGAACAACCCCTGTGGGATGAGCCTCATTCCAAGCCTGTTGTGACTCCTCAGGCAACTAGTCTGCACAAACTTTATATCATATTCTGTACCAGCACCCACCTGCTCACCAGTCAGTATTGCACTGAGCGCAGGGCCCCGGCATAAAGCAAGCATGAGCATACCTGGCCGCACGGCAACTGCTCCGGCGGTCGTGGCTGCCGTGGCAAATCCAGCCTCCCGGTTCCACCGTCTTACACCGGAGGAGATGGCTGATCGGAAAGCCCAAGGACAATGCTTCAATTGCCCGGAGAAGTTCCATCACAACCACAAGTGCACACTAAAGGGGATGTACTGGATCGAGCTTGATGAAGACGATGTGACAGGGGATGACCATGGATGACGTCCAAATTTCCCTGCATGCCCCGACTGGGTTCCGGACCAGAAAGACAATGCAGCTCAGGGTGCTTGTCAACAGCGAGCCTGGAACAAACTCTAATTACTCTAAGGCCAAAAAGATAGTAATACTCTGAATTCTGATGCTTTATTGATCGTGGGAGAAGCCCCATATATAACAGGAATAGCTTGGCTGACAAGC
Organism: Triticum dicoccoides; assembly: GCF_002162155.2. Taxonomy (NCBI): domain Eukaryota; kingdom Viridiplantae; phylum Streptophyta; class Magnoliopsida; order Poales; family Poaceae; genus Triticum; species Triticum dicoccoides. The sequence continues at coordinate 237,572,393 of NC_041381.1, read as the reverse complement.
CGACTCAAAGGGAATACAATCTGGACTCTCGAACAAGCTCTAATCTGGACTCTGCACCTATTTTGAATCTGGACCTACTAACTAATCTGGACTCTGAACCTCAATAATTACTTGTAACAGTACAGGAATCCTAACCACTTTGGGCTGGACCAGTGGGTGGTGCGACCAGGGCTTGGGCCCTCTGACCATATGTGGTTCCCCACATAACATCTCTCCCTCCCTCCACAAACAGCTCGTCCTCGAGCTGAAACGTGGGAAAACGAGCAATGAACTCATCCAGCGGCTCCCATGATGCATCATCTTCAAAAGCGCCAACCCACTGCACAAGAACATGCTTCACGCCGCGTCGAATGCTGGATCGAAGAATCTTGGTTGGTGCAGGCAGCACATGGCCATCCTCAATGAAATGTTTTAAGGAGACTGACATGGAATACATCATGGAGCCGAATACGAGCAGGCAGCGCGAGTTTATATGCAACAGAACCAATGACTTCAGTGACTTGGAAAGGCCCATAGAAGAGAGGAGACAACTTGCCATGCTTGTGACCTGGTAACGATGCTGCCGCATGATGGTGAAGGCGAAGCCACACCCAATCACCGATGCCAATGCCAGCTCCCGATGCTTGTCATCATTATAATGCTTTGCCCGCTGCTGCGCTTGATGGAGATGCTCACCAACCTCACGAACAAAGTTGGCGCGATCCTGAAAGGCGGTGTCCACAGCTGCCACCTTGGCCTCGCCGGGAACATAGTAACGACGACGTGGCGGTGGCTGACCATAGACAACCTCGAATGGAGTCGCACGAAGAGCGGAGTGGTAGGACATGTTGTAGCAGAATTCCGCCCAGGGCAACCATTCGACCCAGCGCCGTGGCTGATCACCAATGAGGCAACGCAGGTACATTGCGATGATTTTGTTGACAACTTCAGTCTGCCCATCAGACGGGGGGTGAAAGGCTAAGCTCATGTGAAGCTGAACGCCGGACAAGTTGAATAATTCACGCCAAAAATTGCTGGTGAAGACAGGATCTCGGTCACTGGTGATAGACTATGGAAGTCCATGGAGGCGCACAATGCCCTCAAAAAACGCCTTGGCCACAGAGGCAGCCGTGTATGGATGGGACAATGGAATGAAGTGTGCATATATGGAGAAACGGCCAATGACCGAGAGGATCTCAGACTTGCCAGCACCCTTGGCAGTGCCTCGATGAATTCCATGGAGATATCACTCCACACGGGCGTTGGGACCGGCAGAGGCTGAAGTAACCCAGCAGGCAGGAGTGTTTCTGTCTTGTTGTGTTGGCAGATTACACAAGCATGTACCCAGTCCTGAACCAATTGGCGATCGCCAGGGACATGGAAATCAGCTCGGAGTCGATGAAGCGTCTTTTGGACCCCCTCATGAGCGCCATGAGCATTGCAAAATCATTGGTATGGACGGGGAGGTGGGCAACGTGAAGAATCAAGTTGTCAGCACAACTCCAGTGGTGGTCGCGATCACCAGCGCGAATACCATCACGAAGGGAGGTCAACTCGGGTGAAGCGTCGATCTCACACCGTAGGTCCTCGAAGATGGTGAAGATTGGCAGCGAGAGAGCACAAAGCGTAGATGTTGCATCGGCATCACGCCGGGAGAGGGCGTCAGCGATGATGTTGAGGCGCCCCGGGCGAAACTCGACAGTGAAGTCGAATCCAAACAAATTGCTCACCATTGGAGTTGAGGGATTGTCGAAAGCCACTGGTCGAGGAGAAACTTCAGGCTATAGTGGTTGGTGCGTACGGCAAAGCCTAAACCAGTCCAATGAGTTCCCGCTCATTGGCAGCAAGCTTGGCATGGCGTGGAGCAATGGGCCGACTGAAAAAGGCCAAGGGCCCCGCACCTTGGTGAAGAACGGCACCAAAGCCAGTCCCAGAGGCGTCGCACTCAACAATGAAGCGATTGTCAAAGTCCAGCGTCTGGAGCACCAGGTCTTGACCAAGGGCATGCTTGAGCGCCTGGAAGGCATCCTCTGCCTCTGGGCACCACCGAAATCCCTCCTTGCTGAGTAGGCGCGTGAGAGGAGTAGCGAGCATGCCGGAGTCCTTGATGAACTTGCGATAGTAGCCGGCCAGCCCCAAGAAGCCGCGCAACGCCCGGACCGAACGAGGCGTAGGCCAATGCAACCGCGCGCACCTTATCCTTATCCATGGCCACCCCATCAGCATCAATGACATGAACCAGGTAGGCCACGGAGGACTCACCAAAGCAACACTTTTTGCGCTTGAGGAAGAAGAACTGCTACCGCATGTCCTGAAAGACAACACGAAGGTGGCGCAGGTGCTCCGACCATGATGATTTGTAGATTAAGATGTCATCAAAGAAAACAAGGACAAATTTGCGCAAAGATGGGCGCAAGATGTCATTCATCAAAGCCTGGAAGGTTGCCGGTGCGTTGGTTAAGCCAAATGAACTCATAGTGGCCATCATGTGTGTGAAACACCATCTTAGCAACATCATCAGGGTGCATCCGTACTTAATGATACCCCGAGCGGAGGTCAAGTTTGGTGAAGAACCTGGCACCCCGGAGTTCATCCACTAGCTCGTCAACAACAAGAATCAAAAACTTATCCTTCACAGTATGATCGTTCAACACCCGATAGTCGACACAAAAGCGCCATGAGCCATCTTATTTCTTGAGAAGGAGGATGGGTGAAGAGAAGGCCGAGACGCTAGGGCGAATGATGCCTCGGACCAACATCTCCGTGCACTGGCACTCGAGCTCATCCTTCTGAAGTTGCGCATAGCGGTATGGCCGGACAGCAACTCGCGTGGTGTTAGGTAGAAGCCAAATGCGGTGGTCGCGAGAGCATCCTAGAGGCAACATGGTCGGAGTGGCAAAGAGGTCAGCAAACTCGTCGAGCATGTCAGCCATGAGGCCAGAGTCCTCGCTCGTGATCGTGCGAACAGCAGGCAAGACGGGCACCACCAATCCGTTCCATGTGACTTGGGAACCAGCAAGGACAACAGTCACGCTGTGGTGATCAAAATCCCACAAAATCGGTCCGAAGGAACGGAGTCAGTCAACCAAGGACAAGGTCGAAGCCGCCAAGTGGAAGCATGCGTCCATGTTGATGGAGATGCTGCGACATAGGCCGGCACTAACAAGTGTGTCCCCGTTGGCCACCATGACCCATAGACCGGGACAAGTCTCTGGAGTTAGGCCGAGTGCGTCGACCACAGCTGAGTCGATGAAACTGTGTGTCGAGCCTATGTCCAGTAAGGCAGTTTAGGTATGAGTGCCGATGACGACACGCAGTTGTATGGTGTCAATCACACGCATACTCCAAAGCCCGGTGATGGCGTGAAGCGAGATGTGTGGCGTCTCTAGGTCCTCCTCCAAAGGTGCATCCTCAGGAGCAAAATCATCGAGCTCGATGGAGAACAAGCGTGCACATCGATCATCGGGACGTACTGCTCAACGCAGTTGTAACAAAGACCTTGGTGGCGGCGTTCAGCCATCTCGGTAGGCATGAGGCGGCACGCAGTGCGAGCCGCCGATGTAGGGGCAGCAGTTGCAGCAGTAACGCCTTGTGGCATGGTACATGTAGCAAGCGGCAAGGTCGGTCCCCTTGCCCAAGACTTCGAACCTCGGGAACGTGCCAGGAGCATGAGTGGTGGGAACGGATGGCGTTGTTCATATGCCTTAGCGAGGGATACTGCTGTGGGAGGTCCATCGGTTGCTGAAGCTCAAAATCGACTTTGAGGCCTTCGGGAAACCCGGTTGTGTACAAGAAACGTTGTTGGACTGAGTTTAATGGTTCGATGGTCCTGCACAACAGCGCCATAAATCTGCTGGTGTCGTCGGCAACGGTAGAGGTGAACGGAAGCCAAGCAATTCGCCCAGGGGGTTGGCGCGTACAGATGGCCCAAACTGAAGGTGACACGCCTCCTTGAAGTGCTGCCAGGAGAGAATGACATGATCACACTCAAACTGGAGGTACCAAAACTAAGCATTGCCGACTAGGTGGTATGCCGTTGTCCACACCTTGTCAGCCTCCTCTGTGCGATGTCCCCAAAAGAATTGCTCACACCGATGAAGCCAGCCAAGCGGATCGACAGAACCATCGTAAGTAGGAAAATCGAGCTTGTGAAAGTGTGGGACACCAAAGCCGGAACCAGAACCAAGGTGCTGGTATGCGAAGGGGGCAATTGACGTGAGGTATGGTGAGGCGGCATAGGTGGGCTGGGTCTGTAGTGCTTGAGGAAGTGGCTGGTAAGGATTGGCGGGTGGCTGTTGGTAGAGAAGTGGTGGCAAGAATGCGTGGTGGAAAGCTTGGTTGAACGGAGGGTAAACAAGAGGTTGTTATGGGAAGAAATGGGAGGCCGAAAATTGGGGCGGTGACGGCGATGGAGGAAAGCATGGATCAAATCATGCGCTCAGGAGGATGGGGATAGTGGTGGGGGCGGTGGTGGCGAGGGCGGCGGAGGTACTGGACGGCGTGGAGGAGGCAGCGGAGGAGCCACTGGCTGCCGACAACGCCGCGCGCAGGTCGACCAAGGTGGAAGGTGGAGCGCTGGGGCGCTGTTGTGTTGAGACGTTGGACGAGGCCCTCGATGATGACCTGATCCGTGGCCCGTTGCACCACCATCTCCTTCAGCTAGGTCGCTAGCTCCTTGAGCACGAGGTTGATGTTGCCACCGTCTTCTTTGTCATCGTCCACCATCCTAGATGACGCTAATACCAGATGGAACAAACTCTAATTACTCTAAGGCCTAAAAGATAGTAATACTCTTCTGATGCTTTATTGATCATGGGAGAAGCCCCATATATAACAGGAATAGCTTGGCTGACAAGCCGACTCAAAGGGAATACAATCTGTACTCTCGAACAAGTTCTAATTTGGACTCTGCACCTATTTCGAATCTGAACCCACTAACTAATCTGGACTCTGAACCTAATGCTCATCTGAACCTTAATAATTACTTGTAGCAGTACAGGAATCCTAGCCACTTTGGGCTGGACCAGGGGGTGGTGCGACCAGGCTGGGGGCCTCTGACAATATGTGGTTCCCCACATAACAGAGCCACTCATGGCATTATTCGATTCTGGCTTGACACATAACTGCATTTGCCCAGGATGCACCACCTGGCACTCAGTTGGAACCACGACCTAGACTTTACATTACTGTGGCCAACGCGACCGGATTGCTAGCACTCGCATCTGTCGTACACTAGGCTTGGGCGTGGGCGCTGGCAATGAGCACTTCCCAATCGAGTGTTATGCTATTCCACTCGAAGGCTTTGAGGTGGTACTCGGTGTCCAATGGCTTTGTTCACCGAGCACAATCTTGTGGTTTGAACTTCATTTTGGCACAAAGGTCACAAGGTCATTTGGCATGAAGTAGCGGCTGCACCAGATTCTCCAATGCTCCAGGCGTGTGAGGTTGATGATCTTATGCCCTCAGTAGTGCTACAGGAGTTTGCCTTAGTTTTCAAGGAGCCGCGTGGTGTACCTCCACCCTGCCATCATGATCATGGTGTCAGGCTCCTCCTTCCTCTGTTTTTCTTCAGTAGTTGTATCATTTCAGACAAGAGCTTCAGTCCTTCGGCTCTTCTTGGGCGGCAGAGAAGTCGCAGCGAAGCGGTACACAGAGCCGTTTGGCCATCAACGTCGCGTCGTGCGATCTCCATCCAGCGGTTGCGATCAAACACTGTGGCGCACGCACTGACTGTCTCTGCTCATGTCGTTGCTGTTCCTTTTTACTTCTAGTAAAGCTTTCCCTCTTTATATAGCCCTCCTATCCATCGGAGCGAGGCATCAATGTAATCCGGGTTGTAAACCCTAGCCGCCACTGGAGTGGTTGGCCTCTACTTTCCTCTCTTGTAAGAATCCTAGATAATTTCCTCTGAAATCAAAGTGAGCTTCCTCTGAAATTCCTACTGTTCGTGTTTGTCAGTGAGTTAGTCTAACAATTGGTATCTAGAGCCCTCTGACCTCGGCGGCGGGTTGAATCGGGGCAAGGGGAGTCGGTTCGCCGGCCAAATCCTTCCTACTCCGGTTTCGATGGCGGCGAGACACCGGTGGCGCTGGCGGCGGTAGATAGCTCGAGTGCAAGATCGACATGGGCGTGGTTACTGAAGAACTCTTCTTTAGAAGTAAAATTCCACCCACCCTGCCGTTCTGGTGCACTACGGCGGCGAGCATTGGCAGCGGCTGGACCTGGTCGGTAGGTACGGTTGCCACGACGTGGTTGTAAAATTCCCTACTCGCCCACCCAGATTGAGTCCTGTAGGTACGCAAGCACTCTGCTTGTGCTGTAATTCCTACTGGACCATGGCTCAAAACTCTGGTTCGTCAGATACCGGGCTGCTCGAGCTCAAATCACTGCAGCTCGACGTTCAACAAGTGCAACGGCATCGTATAGCGGACAAGCAGGAATTTTTGGAATACTCTCAATCGGTTAACCAAAACTTTGCTGGCCTACAAAGCAGTTTTCCGAAGATTCAGACTAGCTTCGAAAGATTCTTTGCCGAACAACCAAATCTAGGAAAACGGCTGGCTGCGGAAGGACCTCCAGGAACTCCTGAAGTTTTGCACACAGCCAGGGATGTGGGCGTCTCACCAGGACAGGGTAGCACCAATCAGACCCTCCCCAAACCCCCAGGTGATGCGGAGCATCCCACAATCATCCCCATGGACGTATCTACATCTCCCACGACACCACTTGGCAAGAGCTCAAGCAAAGGCTATCGAAGATAAGGCTCCACTTTCTACCTATGAGACATGGCTACTACCTCATGCGGAGACCCTATGTGTGATCAGGTATTTGGAGGAAAGCCACGGATCAGCTACACCCAACGGACAAGACGGCGAGGACACCAAGTTCAATGGACAAGAAGGACCGCTCGAAACTCCCAGTCATCGGACGACCGACGTCCCCCGGACGTCCGACGCCTGGAGGCTCCAACCCACCAGCCAAGTCCGAGCCAGCGCACGCTCCAGCAGCCGGACGACCGACGCCGACCGGACGACCGACGCCTCCCAGCGCTCGGACGACCGAGCCTCACCGGACGACCGGCACCACCACACCCGAGCCAAAACATCAAAAGAATGGAGACCTCCAGACGACCGACCGACCGGACGACCGACAAGTCCTGACCAGAGCCAAAACATCGGACGCCCGACCGGCACCGGATGTCCGGACCCTCGCGAGCCTTCGGACGACCGGTGACCGTCGGACGTCCGACGCCTGTGTGACCGCCCATGTGTTGGGCCGAAGCCACTTACCCTTTCGTCCACTAAGACTATAAATAGACCTCCTCCGCCCTCTTTCAAGGGTTAGCATTGTGATAGCTCATATTTGAGATAGAGCTTTGCTCATCCACTTGGTTACTTCTCCATCGGAGTCGAGCGCCTCTTCGGAGAAGATCCCCAAGCGGATTCAATACCCCTTTATGGGAAGACCCTTCAAGACCTCCTCACGGAGAAGACCCTTTGTATCGTCCTTTGTTGACCTTGTATCGTGTATCACTTTGTGTTTCGAGGATCTAGCATATGTGTAACTGGATCTTGTTGGTTGAGTGATTTCTCTTGTGTTTTCCCACATTTTCCCCTTTGTGTTCTTCGTAGGATCCCGTCCAATCGTGAAAGATCGGCATCTAGGGTTCTACCCTACATCATCTTGGTACCATGAGCCACGTTGATCACGTATTTGGAGCCCCTACCCTTTGTTTTCTAGCTTGATTTTGTTGTTTTTCGTCCTAATCCAAAAATCCCCGCCAAAAATAGCCCCCCAATTTTTTTTTGTGATTTGTTGGTGTGATGAAGTTTTGTTGGATTTGATCCTTGGATTTGCTTCGCCACGAGTGGATCTAGCTTTCCCCCATCATCTCCACCTTTTCCATCTGCAATATCTGACCATTTTTCGCCATCCCCATCTCGAACTCCCGAGTTCATCCCGTGCCCGAAATCGCCCAGGCACCGAACGTCCGACCAGCATCGGTCGTCCAACCAACATCGGTCATGCGACCTCCATCGGTCGTCCAACCATACCTGACGAAACTGAATATTTTCAGTTCGGTTTCCCCCACCGTTCCACCGCCACTTCCGCATACGCACTTGCATACCACCACCGCTTTCCGCAAGCACCACCATCGCTCACCCGCTATCAACTCCGACAAATTTTGACACGTTTTGGTCTTTGAGTTTTGAGTGGCGGTTTCCATTTCCTAACGTGTTTTGGCTACTTAGGGACGGTTCAACAACGACAACACCACCGCTCATATCCATCATCGACATCGACCGCTACACAATTTTGACACCTCGACCGTAAGCAAGAACAGTAACCTCCATATCATTTTGGCATCGTGGTATCCTTTCATGGTACATTCCTTGCCATTGCATTGATAACCACCATAGCCCAATTTTGCGTTGCTTTCCCATCGAGACTAGCCTTTGAGTATTGCCGGCAACGTGACTTGTGCACATTAGTGATCATACTTACCATAGCATACATACCATATCATCGTGGTGCATATCTTGGTATCATCTTTTATCTCACAAAGTTGTCATCGCATACACAATTGCTATCTTGGTTCATGAAGTTTTGCATGAGAAAAGAGCTCAAAAGTGAAAGAGCCAAACAAGCTTTTACGCAAAAGGGGAAGATAAGCAAAGAGCTTATAAGCAAGAACTATAGCATCATACTACATTAAGATTGTCATACTCAATCATCTTGGATCATATCACCAAAATACCATACATATAGCATACTTGGGATCATAGTTTCAAATAGCGAAGATAGCATCCGCTATTGTGTCCACAATAGCGCTAGCGCAATAGCGTCCGCTACTGCTCAAATTAAATGGCATTACTTTTTGTTAATGATATAGAGATATACACAATAATCTAGTGTTTTTACAAATCCGTTATGCAGACATAGCGCCCGCAATATCACCCGCTATGTGCATTCCGCTACACGGACCCTAATCCGCTACCAGCCCGCTATCCGCTATTTAAAACCATGCTTGGGATAGAAGTCATTGCATTTTTGCCTAGTAGGTTGTGCACAAGTTTCGTATCTGCCTATTGTGCAATCGTGCTAGCGTCTCTCTAGTGTTGTGCAACAAGAGCATTTTCGTGGATTCCACATTTTGGCTCATTCCTTGGTTGCACAACCCTACTTACCTATTTGCGTGTGTGTTTCCGTGTACCATATCTTGCTATTGGTCTACTTGTTGCATTTGCAAATTTGTGAATCTTTTCCAACATTATTGAGGCTCACTAACAATTGCAACAAATTTTGTGCCACCATCCTAACCGAACTTCACCATAAGCTTTTACTTGTGTAGGTGTGAGAACCAACAAGAATTGGTACCAATTGTGCTATTTCCTTGTTCCACATTTGAGTGATCATTGATCCATCTTCAACATCGGTCAAGGTACATTTGGTATAAGTTCTTCTCTTTCTCCCCCTCACATATTTGCTTGGAATGATGGATAGGCCAAGTTCTTCTACCAACCCACTCTTCATCGAGCAAGACGACGACATGTCATCCTATGTCACCAAGAGCCACCTCTTCGGTGCACAAAGAGCTTTGCATCAAGAACAACAAGCAATGAGCGACCGCATCGACAATCTCGCCACCGACTTGCGACTCTCCGAGCAACGAACAAGAGACTACTTCGACAACAAGCTCGACGCTCACAAACAAGAGAACGATGCAAGAATGGACGAGATTCATGCCTTGTTGGTGAACCGCCATTCTTCCACTTCGTCCTACTCAAGACGGAGCCGTTCGAGTCGACACACTGACGACACCTTCTCCGGCTCAAGTACACCGACATCGAACACTCTACGGCGAGCCGCGCGTCAAGACCGTCAAGCAACTCGCAATCCTCTACACGGCAATCATCCACAAGAGCAATTCGACGAGCAAGCACATCGTCATCGCCAAAACCAAGCTCCTCTTGCACAAGCACAAAAAAGGCAACGTCAACGTCTCCAAGAGGAAGAGCGAGCGCGCCAACACCAAGACGAACAAGATGCCGAGGCTCAACGCCTTCAACAACAACAACATGAAGCACAAGCTCTTGAGGCGCAACGTGCCCTTCAAGATTCAAGTCGAGCCATTGCCAACCGCAACCGAGATAGGCGCAATCAAGAGGAAGCACTTCGCGAAGAAATTCAAGAGCGAAACTACCAAGCAAGAATGCATCATCAAGTTCCTCAAGCTCCTCACCAAGCTCGACAAGCTCCTCCACAACCTCAATTTCATCAAGAACAAGATGACTTTGGAAATCCTCCACGCCAAGAGCAATATGAGGTTGACAATCCTCCACGTCAAGGGCGTCATCATCACCCTCGACCCAATCACAATGAAGAGCAACGCTATGGCAAGCTCAAGTTCACCATGCCCAAGTTCCGTGGAAGCAATGATCCCGAAGAGTACCTTTCATGGGCATTGAAGGTCGACAAGATCTTTCGTTTGCACAACTACGAGGAAGAGAAGAAGATCGCTATGGCATCCCTTGAGTTCCAAGACTATGTGCTCATATGGTGGGAACAAGTCCTTGAGCGGCGAGAAGCAAAAGGTGAACCACCAATCACCACATGGGAAGAAATGAAAGATGTCATGTGCGCACGCTTTGTGCCCACCTACTACAACCGCGATCTCTTGAAGAAACTCCAACTCCTCAAGCAAGGAACAAAGAGCGTTGAAGAATACTACAAGGAAATGGAGATTGCCATGATAAGAGCCAATGTCACAGAAGATGATGAGCAAACTATGGTCCATTTTTTGAATGGCCTCAATCATCCCATCAATCATCCCCTCAAGAAGATTGCCGACTTCCAACCCTACTCCAACCTCATTGAGCTCGTGCATCAAGCTACCAAAGCGAAACGCCAAGTGCAAGATGACTTCAAGTACGCAAGTAATCTTCGAAGAGCTACGACTTCTCCAACAACCAAGCTTCAACGGCTCCAACAACTTCTACCTCAACCAAGCCATCCACAAACAACGGCGACAAGTTGAGTTACAAGAAAACTTCGACAACCTCAAGTCGTCCTCCTACTACAAGCAACTTCAAGCCGCGCTTCATCATCTACTCCTACCGATGAGACCGTCAAGACAAGCTCCTTCAAGTGTTTCACATGCGGCGGTCGAGGCCACAAGTCCTTTGAGTGTGCCAACAAGCGCACCATGATCCTCAACGACGACGGAACCTATGACTCCATGAGTGAAGAGGAGATGGAAGCCCTTGAGCACGTGGCCATGCATCGGCGCGTGAACGAAGATGAAGATGATCAAGTCTTTTGTGATGAGGATTCGAGCCCCGCTCTCGTTGCCTCCAAAGTCTTGACTCTTCAACATCAACAAGACGAAGACCAAAGATGCCACATCTTCCACACCAAGGCCGGCATCAATTGAAGGTCCGTCAAGGTCATCATCGATGGAGGGAGTTGTCACAACTTGGCAAGTGAAGAACTATGCTCCAAGCTACAATTGGTCAAGATGAAGCACCCACATCCCCACAAGGTTCAATGGCTAAGCGATTCCGGCACTATCCAAGTTGAGCATGCAGTCAAAGTTTCCTTCAAATCGAAGCATATGAAGACACTTTGGAGTGTGATGTCGTCCCGATATCCGTTTGCCACCTCCTTGGTCGACCATGGCAATTCGACCGCGGCGTCATCCACAACGAGCGTACCAATCACTATAGCTTCAAGATGAAAGGAAAGGAGTACGTGCTACGACCTATGTCTCCAAGTCAAGTGATCGCCGACAAGCAAGCCACCCATCATGGAGAAAAGAGAGAGAGTGACCCACAAAATGAGAGTGAGCGCCACAAGCCAAAATCGAGTGCCTCCATGATGAGCGACAAGAAAAACTTAGTTATATACAACAACAACAAAGCCTTTAGTCCCAAACAAGTTGGGGTAGGCTAGAGGTGAAACCCATAAGATCTCGCAACCAACTCATGGCTCTGGCACATGGATAGCAAGCTTCCACGCACCCCTGTCCATAGCTAGCTCTTTGTCGATACTCCAATCCTTCAGGTCTCTCTTAACGGACTCCTCCCATGTCAAAATCGGTCGACCCGGCCCTCTCTTGACATTCTCCGCACGCTTTAGCCGTCCGCTATGCACTGGAGCTTCTGGAGGCCTGCGCTGAATATGCCCAAACCATCTCAAACGATGTTGGACAAGCTTCTCCTCAATTGGTGCTACCCCAACTCTATCTCGTATATCATCATTCCGGACTCGATCCTTCCTCGTGTGGCCACACATCCATCTCAACATACGCATCTCCGCCACACCTAACTGTTGAACATGTCGCCTTTTAGTCGGCCAACACTCCGCGCCAAAGAAGAACTTAGTTCTATTTGCCACCAAAAGTGAGATGAGAGAAGTGTGTGAGAACCCATCAAGTGTTATGCACTATGTCCTTGTGTGCGAGGACGAGGCACCAAAAACTAACACCTCTCACAATCTACCTTTAGTGTTGTCTTCTCTTTTGCAGGAATTCCAAGATGTTTTTCCGGACGAGCTACCTTCGGGTCTACCTCCACTACGAGGCATTGAACACCGAATCGACCTCATCCCGGAGCACCCGTACCTAACAAGGCTCCCTACCGCGTCAACCCCAAGGAAACTAAGGAGATCCAACGGCAAGTACAACAACTCGTCGACAACGGTGAAGTACATGAAAGCTTGAGCCCTTGTGTCGTTCCGGTCATTCTTGTTCCAAAGAAAGACGGTACTTATCGCATGGTTTCCGATTGCCGTCCCATCAATGCTATCACCGTTAGATATCGTTACCCTATTCCACGCTTAGATAATATTCTTGATGAGCTTAGCGGAGCCGCCATTTTCTCTAAGATTGATCTTAGAAGTGGCTACTATCAAATACGCATCCAAGAAGGTGATGAATGGAAAACCGCATTTAAGACCAAATTTGGCTTATATGAATGGCTTGTTATGCCAATGGGTTTATTCGAAGCACCCGGTACTTTCATGCGAGTCATGCATTTCGTTCTTCGACCCTATATTGTGTATTTGTTGTGGTCTATTTTGATGATATTCTTGTCTTTAGCAAATCCCTCAAAGATCATGTCACCCATCTTAGAACCGTGTTGCAAACCCTTAGGAAAGAGCGTCTTTATGCTAATATGGACAAATGCCTTTTCGATGTCGATAAGCTTGTTTTCTTGGGTTTTGTTGTGTCTTCTAAGGGTGTTCATGTAGATGAATCTAAGATCAATGCTATTAAAACTTGGCCCCAACCAACCAACTTGCAACAAGTGCGTAGTTTTCTTGGTTTAGCCGGTTTCTATCGTCGATTTGTGAAGAATTTTAGCACAATTGCTTCACCTTTACATTCTTTGAGTAAGAAAAATGCGCTATTTGTTTGGGGACCATCCCAAGATATCGCATTTAATGAGCTTAAGAATCTGCTTACTCATGCTCCCGTGCTTGCATTACCCATCTTTGACAAACCTTTCGAAATTCATTGCGATGCTAGCGGTAATGGCATAGGAGGTGTGTTAACGCAAGAAAAGCGCCCCATCGCATACTTTAGTGAGAAACTTTCCGGAGCACAACTCAATTACCCCATCTATGACAAAGAGCTATATGCTTTAGTGCGAGTTCTGCGTGAATGGGAACATTATCTTTGCCCTCATGAATTTATCATTCATACCGATCATGAAACGCTTAAGTATTTAAACGGCCAAACTAAGTTGAACAAGCGTCATGCTAAATGGAGTGAATTCATCGAGTCTTTTCCTTATGTCATCAAGTACATCAAAGGTAAGGAAAATGTAGTGGCGGATGCTCTTTCCCGCATATGCATGCTAGTCACTAAACTCGAACTGAATGTCATTGGCTTTGAGCACATCAAAGATTTGTATGCGCATGATCCTACTTTTGCTATTCCATATGCTAAGTGTTTGACGCATACATCTTGGGAACGATATTACATCAAGGATGATTATCTTATGAGAGCTAACAAACTTTACATTCCCGAGTCTTCTCTTCGTTTGCTCATTTTGCAAGAGGCTCATGGAGGCGGACTCCTGGGACACTTTTGACGCGACAAGACATTCGCTATGCTCTCCGAGAATTATTTTTGGCCCAAGATGTTCCGCAAGGTCTCACGCTTCACCAACCGATACTCTACATGTCGTCAAAAGTTCAATCCCATGGTCTTTACATGCCTCTTCCTATTCCTTATCAACCTTGGGAAGACAATAGCATGGACTTTGTACTTGGTTTGCCTAGAACCCAAAATGGAAAGGATTCCGTGTTTGTTGTTGTGGACCGATTCTCTAAAATGGCTCATTTTATCCCATGCAACAAGATAGACAATGGTTCACATATTGCAAATCTTTTTTTGTAGGGAAATCTTGCGCCTCCATGGAGTGCCAAAGACGATTGTCTCGGACCGCGACGTCAAGTTCTTGAGTTACTTTTGGAAGACTCTATGCGCCAAGCTCGGAATCAAGCTCTTATTCTCTTCGGCATACCATCAAACTGACGGCCAAACGGAGGTGACGAACCGAACATTCTCCACTCTACTACTCGTGTTGATCAAGAGGAACATCAAGGAGTGGGAGGAGTGTCTACCTATTCCGAGTACGCCTACAACCGTGCAAGACACTCCACAACCAGCAAGTCCCCTTTCGAGGTCGTCTACGGTTTCAACCCGTTGTCCCCATTGGACATTCTGCCTCTTTCACTACAAGAGCGCACCAACATGGACGCGAGTGCACGTGCAAGCTACCTCAAGAAGATGCATGAAGATACAAGGCACACCATCGAGCGCCAAGTACAACGACTCGCGACCAAGCTCCACATCAACAAGCAACCCATGATATTCAACATCGGAGATCTTGTGTGGCTACACCTTCGCAAGGACCGCTTCCCCAACGAACGCAAGTCCAAACTTCTACCCCGAGTCGATGGACCCTTCAAGGTGCTAGCACGCTACAACAACAGCGCTTACAAGATCGACCTCCCACGCGACAAGTACAACGTGAGCGACATCTTCAATGTCAAAGACCTCTCGCCATACCATGATGATGAAGCTTTCGATCCGCGGTCGGATCTTTCCCAAGGGAGGGGAGATGATGCGGAGCATCCCACGATCATCCCCATGAACGTATCTACATCTCCCACGACACCACTTGAACCAATGAAAAGAGCTCGAGCAAAGCCCATCGAAGATAAGGTGAACTCACTTTCTACCTATGAGACATGGCTACTACCTCATGCAGAGACCCTATGTGTGATCAAGTATTTGGAGGAAAGCCACGGATCAGCTACACCCAACAGACAAGACGGCGAGGACACCAAGTTCAAGGACAAGAAGAAGGACCGTTCAAATCTCCCAGTCATCGGACGACCGACGTCTCCCAGACGCCCAACGCCTGGAGGCTCCAACCCACCAGCCAAGTCCCAGCCGGCGCACGCTCCAGCAGCCGGACGACCCTCCCAGCGCTCGGACGACCAAGCCTCACCGGACGACCGGCACCACCACACCCGAGCCAAAACATCAAAAGAATGGAGACCTCCGGACGACCGACAAGTCCTGACCAGAGCCAAAACATCGGACGCCCGACCTGCACAGGATGCCCGGACCCTCGCGAGCCTTCGGACGACCGGTGACCGTCGGACGTCCGACGCCTGTGTGACCGCCCGCGTGTTGGGCCGAAACCACTTACCCTTTCGTCCACTAAGACTATAAATAGACCTCCTTCGCCCTCTTTCTAGGGTTAGCATTGTGATATCTCATATTTGAGATAGAGCTTTGCTCATCCACTTGGTTACTTCTCCATCGGAGTCGAGCGCCTCTTCAGAGAAGATCCCCCAAGCGGATTCAAGACCCTTTACGGGAAGACCCTTCAAGACCTCACGGAGAAGACCCTTTGTATCGTCCTTTGTTGACCTTGTATCGTGTATCACTCTTTGTGTTTCGAGGATCTAGCATATGTGTAACCGGATCTTGTTGGTTGAGTGATTTCTCTTGTGTTTCCCCTCGCTTTCCCCTTCATGTTCTTCGTGTTGTTCGTAGGATCCCCTCCAATCGTGAAAGATCAGGCATCTAGGGTTCTACCCTACATCACCAGGTCTGGTCACTACTGTGGTTCTTGACCAACTACAAGAGCCACCTGCTAAGTTACCCTACAGACACCCTTACTATGGGCATCAAGGGAACATGGCAGTGCAAAATCAAAAACCTGAAGCTCCTGTGCACATTCCTGATGAGGAACCAATGGGCAATGGAATCAGACACCAAAAATAGAGAAGCAACAGCCCACATGAGGCTAGAAGGGGCATTGTCAGTGTAAAACTTGCCAAGCTGAATATACCTGAATTCGCAGGGGAAGACAATGAGCACTGGATACAAACCATTGAACGGTACTTTGACACTCCTAGGACACCCCTGGAACAGAGAACTGAATTTGTTGTATCATATCTTAAAGGAACAGTAGTTCAGTGGTGGAGGGGCACGGGATTCAATGCCCAAACTCTTCCTGGGCACAGATTTTGCAGGTACCTTGGGGATAGGTTTGCTGAGAGCTCAATTTGTGACAATGTCAAGCAATTCCATGCTTTAGTACAAGCAGGAACAGTGGGCCAATACATTGAAAGCTTTGAGAGGGCGGTTAACTTGATGAGAGACAACCCTAGTCTCCCTGATGATTACTACACCAACAGCTTTATTGCTGGTTTATCCGATTACATACAAGCTCATCTCCAGTGCAACAAACCTAAAGACCTTCAAGATGCCATGTGGATGGCTAGGAGACTAGAGCAAGCTGCTAACAGCCTCCTTTCGCCCCTTTCGCTGTCCGACGGCAAGTTAACTTTGATCTGCCAAAAACTCCAACACCTCCTCAAGCTACCCTACCCTCTAACCAAGCCCTAATACAACAAGCAAGGCAAAAAGGAATTTGTTTTAGGTACAAAGAACCATGGGTGCCCGGTTATAGGCAGATTTGCAAATTAAGTCAGAGAAATCAAGTCTTGGCCTTACAAGAACAAAACGATGAGCTACCTGGAGTGGTATACATATTTGAAAGTGAGGAAGACTTAGCTGAATTTCAAGCACAACAAGGAGAAGAACTCCAAATTTCTATGCATGCACTTATGGGAATTGCTGCAACAAGTAACACCTTCATTGTAAATGTGAAAATTGGAAATGAGATTGCTACAGCCCTAATAGACAGTGGCAGCACATCAACCTTCATGACTCCTGCTCTGGTTGATAAAATCTTTGTCCCTATTGTACCCACAAAAAAACTCAGAAGTCCGAGTGGCAAATGGAGGAACCTTGTTTACGAAATTCATTTGTAATTCTTGCTCGTACAGTATTCAAGGAGAATCTTTTTCTGACAATTTCAGAATATTGCATCTCTAGGGTTATGACATTATCTTAGGAACTGACTGGCTCAAAAAGTACAGCCCCATAGAAATGAATTTCATAACCATGTCCATGAGAATCACTGGTACAGAGGGAAGACACATAATCTTCCAAGATGAAACTTTACCATCTAGTGAGCCAGCTCCTGAAACCCTGCATTTCACCAGAATGGTGGACAACCCTGACTGTGGGTCACTGATCTTTGTGGCACCAGTACTTGAAGACAGCACAGACCACAAACCTGTTTGCCCACCTCCTGTCTAACATTTACTCAAGGAATTTGAAGAGCTATTCCAGGAACCAACAAATCCCCCCCCCCAAAGGTTTTGTGACCATGCAATACCACTAGTCCCTGATGCTAAAGTCATTAACCAGAGAGCCTACAGACTACCCCACCATCAGAAAGATGCACTAGAGGGGTTGATCAAGAACATGCTTAGGAGGAACATCATACAACATAGTTCCAGCCCTTACTCCTCCCCAGTGATACTTGTTAAGAAGAAGGATGGTACATGGCAACTATGCAATGATTTCAGAAATTTGAATTCCATGACCATCAAGAATAAATACCCAATTCCAGTGATTGAAGACCTACTTGATGAACTGCACAGGGCCAAGTATTTCTCTAAGATTGATCTCAAAAGTGGTTATCATCAGATTAGGATGAAACCTGAGGATATTGCCAAGACGGCATTCTCTACTCACATGGGGCACTACGAGTACATTGTTATGCCTTTTGGCTTAACGAATGCCCCTGCCACATTTCAATCTCTCATGAATGTGCAGTTGGCTAAGTACCTAAGGAAATCTGTGGTTGTTTTTTTGTATGACATCTTGGCGTATAGTGAAACACTGGAAGAACACAAAACACATACAACACCTGAGAGAAGTATTCCAAACCCTGCAACAAAACCAGCTGTTTGTCAACATCTTCAAGTGCACCTTTGGACAGACCAGTGTGGAGTATTTGGGGCACATCATTAAAGAGGGTGTGGCCACTGACCCTGTCAAAATTGCAGCAGTTTCTAACTGGCCTGCTCCCAAGAATGTTACTGAACTTCGGGGTTTCATAGGGCTAGCTGGCTATTAGAGGAGATTCATACAGGAATATGGTCTTGTCGGCAGACCTCTATTCGATGCCCTCAAAAAGGACTCATTTCAATGGTCGCCTGCCCAAGAGCAAGCCTTTCAAGAAATAAAACAGAAGTTGACAAATGCCCCTGTCCTAGCACTTCCTGACTTCTCCAAACCCTTCATCTTGGAGGCCGATGCTAGTGGATATGGCTTGGGGGTTGCGCTCATGCAAGAAGGGAGACCCATTGCTTATATGAGCAAGTCTTTGGGGCCCAAGGGACAAGCCATGAGTACTTATGACAAAGAGATCATGGCAATCATTGAAGCACTCAGAAAATGGAAATACTATTTTGCAGGGTCTAAACTAGTTATATGAACTGACCAAGAGAGCCTCAAATACATTCAGGATCAAAAGCTCACACAAGAAATTCAACACAAACTACTAGTTAAGCTCCTGGGGTACAATTATACTGTCGAGTATAAGAAAGGGAGAGAAAATAGAGCTGCGGATGCCCTGTCTAGAATCAGATACTACATCCACTCCTTAAGTGCAAGCTCTGCTATACCTATGTGGATAACTGAGGTGGTTAAGTCTTATGGCCAAGACCAGAAATATAAAAATATCATTGCTGAACTTGCTGTGGATGAGAAGGCACACCCACACTACACTTCCAAACATGGCATTCTGAGATATAAGAGCAAGATTGTCATTGGCAACAATACCTCCCTTAGGCAGGACCTGATACAAACATTTCGTAAGTCTGAACTGGGTGGTCACTCTGGAGAACGAGCAACATACCAGAGAGGCTGCATTTATTACTCCATTGGACCGGCATACAACAAGATGTCATTGCTTATGTGAAAGCTTGCCCTATCTGCCAAATCAACAAGTCTGAGCACACCCCTTATCCTGGCCTTCTCCAACGCCTACCAATACCTGACTTCGCTTGGTGCCACATTAGTATGGACTTTGTAGAGGGGCTACCCATGTCAGAAAACAAGAATCTTATCTTGATGGTAGTGTACAGATTTACCAAGCATGCACATTTCCTGTCGATGAAGCACCCCATTAGTGTCCAATCTGTTGCTAGGCAATTCTCTGACCAGATTTTCAAGCTACATGGTCTTCCAAGTGTGATTGTCACTGACAGAGACAAAATTTTCACTAGCAATCTTTGGCAGAAACTTTTCAAAACCTTGGGCATTAAACTCCACATGAGTACATCATATCATCCCCAATCTGATGGGCAAACAGAGAGAGTAAATCAATGTTTGGAGAACTATTTGAGATGTATGGCCTTTCAACAGCCCACTAAATGGCATACCTGGCTGGCCCTAGCTGAATGGTGGTACAACACTACCTTTCATACATCCTTGAAAATGACCCCATTTCAAGGTTTATATGGATTTCCTCCCCCCATGGTGGGCGAATCAATTCTTCCTGATTTCCTTTGTGAGGACTCCCCGGACCTTCTACTTAACAAGGACTTGGCCAACCAAGTTATCAAAGAGAACTTGCAGAAGCCCAAGAGAGGATGAAACACTATGTGGATAAGAAAAGGAAGGAAAGAGTGTTCCAGGAAGGAGATATGGTATACCTCAAGATACAGCCCTACAGGCACACTTCCTTAAGCATACACAGACACTTGAAGTTACACGCTAGATACTATGGACCATTCCGTATTCTCAAAAAGGTGGGCAACACAGCTTACCAACTCCTACTGCCTGAAGGGTGTAAACTACACCATACCTTTCATGTGAGTCAACTGAAGCAACACATTGGCGACCAGGTCATTCCAACAAAACATCTTCCTCTTGTGGATGACCAAGGGTGAATCCAACTGCAACCTGAAGCTATCCTCGAAAGGAAACTTATTCCCCGACAACAGGGAGATATCTCTATTTCCCGTTTCCGATGGCTGGTTAAGTGGGTGAACCTACCTCTTGAAGAAGCTACATGGGAGGACTCGGCATTTATTCAGAAGATCTTTCCCAACTTTCAGCCTTGAGGACAAGTCTGAACTTTTCCGGGGGGTATTGTCAGGCTCCTCCTTCCTCTGTTTTTCTTCAGTAGCTGTATCATTTCAGACAAGAGCTTCAGTCCTTCGGTTCTTCTTGGGCGGCAGAGAAGTCGCAGCGAAGCGGTACACAGCTATGGCCATCAATGGCAGAGATGGATTTTTAGCCAGCATCAAGAAGCACTTGCTGCAGCCTCAAGCCACAATGAAACAACAGTATGATGGGCATTGAGATATTGCGTTCGTGTTTGGGCAATGGGTTTGGTTACGTCTTCGTCATCAACAAGCAACCACCATCACAACGGCTATGCCTACTAAGCTCTTTCCGCGTTTCTTTGGGCCATATCAGATGTGTGAGTGGGTTGGCACCCTAGCATACTGTCTGCGGCTTCCTGCTCGCGCTCATATTCATGACATTTTCCATGTCTCCCTGCTAAAACAATTTCATGGTGAGCCTCCTGAGACTGTTGTGCCATTACCGGACTTATTATTGCATGGTCGGGTTCTTCCAATTCCACAAGCAATATTGCAAGCTCGTTCGAATAGAAGTGTTTGGGAGGTGCTGGCGCAATGGAAGGGATAGTCCACCAAGAGACTTTGTGGATGACAGCACAAGCATTCCATGACAGCTATCCTTTGTTTCAGCTCGAGGACGAGCTGTTTTCTGGAGAGGAAGTGTTGTGGACTCTTTTCACGGTCAAGTCTATCAGTGTCACTGCAAGGGCCACAGCTCAAGTCAGGTTCATGCCCAAACCAATGCAAACTGAAGTTCTGGGAATCACGTACATGTTTTGGAATCGGGGTAGTGTATCATGCGGAAGCACAGCAATTAGGAAAGCACTAATCTTATAAGGAAACTATAGAGGGGTAAACATGTCCATGTTGGACACTAATTCAGGTGTGACTGCGAGCCTCCCTTAAAAAAAGTTCAGGTGTTAGCAGGTAGTTTAGTTGGGTATATAAGATCATGTATCGTGTACGTTTGAGGAATGATACAGAAATCTTCTTCTCCAAATAAGCTTAGCCCAGAGCTTCATCGCCACTGGCACACGAGCGCAAGTCATTGCGATATCCCGTCCGTTTCCATGCCAGAACTCACCACCTCCTCCGTTCCCCACTCAAGTTCCACCAAAAATCAGCCCGTAACACAAACTAATCTGGAAAATTGAAAGTGCAACTTCGAACCGTCCCAACAGAACCTATGCCAGAGTCAAACTAAATATATCAATCCTCTGAGCCCCCGCCAATTCCACGCTAGGGTTTGAGATCGCAGATTTGGTGATCACTAAATCTGCGGATGGACAGATGAAGAGGCCTTCTAATCCTAGGCATGCCGTTATTCTTATTAAGCAAAGCTTCCAATTTCTCTCGATCTCAATCATTATCTAGTCACACAAACAGGAACATCAAACTATTGCGGGACAAGAAAGAAACAAGGATACGCAATCGTCTCACCATGCTTTGGGTAGCTTGTCGAAGAAACTGCCTCCTTCTCCAAGGGCCACGACCGTGAGCATCGGGCGGCCAAACGTAAGCAACTCAGCCGGCGGGGCCGGAGACGGCGGTGCCCCTTCGCCACCGCCGGAGATCCTCATCCACTCCACGAGCAGGTAGATCCCGTAGCCGACCATGGCAAGGCCGGCGACGGTGAGGAAAAAGTTGAGCAGCCTGAGCAGGCACTCGAAGAATCCCCGGCACGCCGCCATCTCGAAACAATCTAATCAAGCCCCCAGGCACAATCTAACACAAACTCGCCTCAGATTTCAGAATTCCATAGAGAAAAATCAAAGTAATCAAATAAACTTGGAAGGAATTGTGCGCGGCGATCGTAAGCGGAGGAGGAGCAGGAGATGGGAGCAGATAGAGACCGACCTGTAAATTGATTAATACGGGATTTTCTTTTCCTTTGCCGTGGAGATCGAAGGAGGAAGAGGACGAGGGAAAGAGAGGGGAGATGCTTAGTTGGGTGGACGGGTGCGAAAGGGTCCACCTACTGCGGACGGACGGTGCGCCGTTGGCGGTCGAGACCCGTAGATTGACGGTGATAAAATTATGGGAAAATTTTGTTTTTGCCGCTCTATATTTTGTAAAAAAAAAATAGGACGCCGATAACTGTTAAACGTGTGGCATCTAGTGGGGTTGTGCCGTACGTCCTGTGTGGCACGGAGACGACCCCGCCCGCACAATGGCGTTCGGGCGCATCCAGCCACAGCCCGCACGTCCGGTGTGGGGCACAACCGCCCACACGTTCGGCGATCGAGCGCGCTGCCCGCACGACCTAATGCGTCCGTCGTCCCGGCCTGCCTTCCAACCCCATTCCGCCCTGCTGCCGTCGTCTCCTACCTCTCGATCCTCTACCGCCATCGTTTTCTTCTCTGGTTGCCATGGCAACCGGACCAAATCTCTAGCGTCTCCCCACCCCCCACCCCGCGACGAGGAGCTAACAGGTCGATCTCCGATCTCTTTCTGTTTCTCGTCCTTCTTCTATCCAGAAAAGTGAAAATTGCAGATTGCCCACGAACATGGCGACTAGATCCACACTGTCATGACAAACACACCACAGATTTGCGTGTATTCAAATTTGCCCACCAAAGTACACCAGATCTGCCATATTCTATCCTAGAGTTGAGTTAAGCTTCTGGGTTGAGTTGGTGCGAGTAGTTGATGCATAAGAATGCGTAGGAATCACTAAAATCAGGGGGGAAGAAAAGGAGGGATTTTGGTGATTCATAGAGAGGGAGAAAAATAATTGCCACCTATCTTTGCCGTCAGCTGCCACAATATAGTGTTGTTAGTTGTCATCATATTATGTTCGTTGTTGCCGTCGGTTTTAAATGATAGTTGGCATCCAGATTTTAGAAAAGAGAATGAAAGTACATGTCCTACTTGCCATAATGTGTTGGTTGTCTATGCAAGAAATGTGATAAGATTGCTGTGTTTTCTTGTATGTACAAACAGAAAGAATGCATTTTGCGGATATTGATGCGTTCTTGTTCATGCAGTGACTGAAAACAAAGTGGGAGAAAAAAGAGGAAAAATGAATCATGAAGACGGCACTGATCCTTGGTTTTCTCAAAGGCCAGAAACGCCCCCTTGGGATGCAGCAAAGTACAATCAATTCATTTTCGCAGGGCCGTTGCTGCCACTACTAGAGCAGTACGCAAACATCGGTATGATGCATCATCAAAAAAGGGGCGGTTGCCATATTTGTGACGAGGAATATGGCATTCTACTTATGTCCTATAATGTCATTTTTTGCAGGTTCTTATGACCCAACCACACACACGGGGATACCGTGGCAAGTGCAAGCACATGGCGCAAACGCTGACAGATGTATGGGCGACCAACTTCAAGTAGCCAATGTGGCAAATCAAGGTAACGTGTACGGAAAAGAAACATACTGGTGTCGACATGAAATTAAACTTGCAAGGATGGCAAAGGCTTACGAGTTATATGGAAAAACGCAGGGCCTTCATGTAGCGTGTGGCAACAGATGGCAACCATGTACCTGCCATCAACATCATACATAGGTTAGACGAATGAAGTGAATTTGTGAACGGTGATTCAGGAGAATGAGCATAGGACAAATGCAGTTGACATGCCTGGACAACTGCATTTGCCATGATTGGACAGGTGCAGTTGCCATGCATGCACAACTGCATTTGCCATGCCTTGGATAAATGCAGTGCTATTCTTGGGTTGCCATGCATGCACAACTGCATTTGCCATGCCTGGACAAATGCAGTGCCATGCATGTACAGATGCAGTTGCCATGTCAAATCAATTGTAGTTGTCATACCTAATCAAATGTGATTCATGTGTCTAGACAACTGTGGATGACAAGTGTGAACAAAAATCTGTGTGGCATGGTTGAACTACTACATGTGCCATGTTGTACAAACTGCAGTTGCCATGCATTGACCAACTGCTAAATCATCATAGGTTGTTATGGTGGAACCACACTGGCAAACATCTCATTGCAAGCTTCACAGTTGCAGTCCAATGCTATTGCAGATAGAGCACATCAAGTTGGAATGACAAACCAGATGCGGTTAGCACATGCGGCATGACAAGGTAAAAAATATGTGAACTAGCAAAACAATAGTGCATTTGCTTTTGTGGAAAAGCATTGGGGAAAATGGATTTGTCACGGTGGTGGCGGAAAACAACAAAAATGCTACCAAGTGGACGCGTGCACCTAGAATGCATGTTTTGATGATAAAGGATGTTGGTTGCCATGCATTGGCAACAGTAGCTGCCATGGCTGTTGAACTGTAGCTGTCATGGCTCAAAAACTGCAATTGCCATGCATGGCCAGATGCAGATGTCATGGCTTGCTGTATGAATGATATTTTGCCAAATCAGATGCAGTTGCTATATTCCGTTACAATAAGCTTGACATTCAAGCAATCTTACACACGTACCTTTTTTTTGCAGGGCCTTCGACTACAATCAATAGCGGCGCGGGGACATCTACTGCGGGAACCTCTGAGCACACGGAAGAAGTGTTCCACCAGCCAGTCAACAGTCCTGCCACAAACAATGCAGAATCAGTGTCGGAAATGGCAATCGTTCCAGCAATGCCGACAAGCACACCTTTGCACACCAGCACAAGCAACACTCAAGCAGATGAAACAGCCGCCAATACTGAAGTGAATGATGAAACTGATGATGGAGCACAAGGGGATGAAGAAGATGGGCAATCAGAAATCATGGTACCTCAGCCACCATATGTTGGGCAGAGATTTGATTCGTTTGAAGATGCCAAGGAATTCTACCAGACATATGCAATGTTCCATGGGTTTGCGGTGAACACCGAATACCATAGGAAAATAAAAAAAAACTAATGAGAACAGCAGAGGTGAGATAAGGTGCTACAAGGCATGAAGGAACGAGAAGGGGAAAGGTGTTGCCCATGTCGTGCCGGAACGAAAGAGAGGTATCATTGTCAAGACAGAATGCCCTGTCCGGTGTAAACTAAACGCAGATGGAGCGCAGTGGGTGGTCACCAACTATTTCGACGAACACAACCACAAACTCATAAAGAAGTTTGATTTGGTAAAATTTCTGAGCGCCCATAGAGGATTCAGCCCCCTCGAGAAGAAATTCGTAAAGTTGCTACATGATCGTAACGTCGGTCCATCAAGAATGGTCCAAATAATGTCCCTGATACACAGCGAAGATGGTAGACTGAGTAGCATGCCCTACATACCAGCAGACGTCACAAACCTAAAGGCAAAGTACCGTAGAAAGAGCTGGCTGGCTGACATAGAAGCCACGATAGCCTACTTTGAAGAGAAAGCAAAAGCAGATGTTGAGTTCTTCTACAAGATAAGATTGGACAATGAGGACCATGTCAGAAACATGTATTGGGTGCATGGTGCTGCAAGAAGGGCCTACAAACATTTCTGTGATTGCATATCATTCGACGTGACATATCTCACTAATATGTACAAGATGCCCTGCGCTCCATTCATAGGAGTAAATAACCACAATCAGTCATTACAGTTCGGTTGCGGACTCGTTCGGAACGAAGATACGGATGGTTACACTTGGTTGTTCAAAACCTTCTTGAAGTGCATGGATGGACTTGCTCCGATGAACATAATAACAGATCAGGATTTTAGCATGCGTGCAGGCATAGGGGAGATCTTCCCGTTGGCAGTGCACAGGCACTGCAGGTGGCATATTATTAAAAAGGCTGAGGA
This sequence comes from Triticum dicoccoides, assembly GCF_002162155.2. NCBI lineage: Eukaryota > Viridiplantae > Streptophyta > Magnoliopsida > Poales > Poaceae > Triticum > Triticum dicoccoides. Next base: position 237,546,183 of record NC_041381.1, on the reverse strand, counting down.
GATGCTAGGACCATTTTTTGCTGACCGTCCAGAGCTGCACAAGGCATTCGAGTTATGCATGGACCACAGCCTGACGGTGGAGGAGTTTGAACGGAGTTGGACGGCTATGATTGAAACATACCAAGTGCAAGACAACGAGACACTTACTGGCCTGTGGGAGAAGCGAATGTACTGGGTGCCGGCCTACTTCATGCAGTGCTTCTTCCCATTTCTGCAGACTACACAGCGCAGCGAGGGGTTCAACACTGTTTTGAAGCGGTACGTGATCCCTGGCAACTCATTGCTGCAGTTTGCCAAGCAATACACAGCTTTGCAATAAAAGATATTGGGATCTGAGGTACAGCAAGAAGCGAACACCGCACTCAAGCAGCCTAAATTGCTAACATATTTGCCAATGGAGAGGCAGGTGAGCAAGATATATACCAACAAGATTTTTAACAAGTATGTCGATTATGTTACCCTCTTATTTGCACAAAGCATGAAGATAGTAGGTGCCATATAGAATGCAATGCAGTTATCATCTTTTTTGACTTGCTGATCTATTGAAAATAGCCATTGAATACAGTGTAAGCATGATCTGTAGTTTCCATGCGGGTTGAACTATAGTTGCCATGTGGGTTGAACTGTAGTTGCCATGTGAAAATGATATGTAGTTGACATGTGGCCCAAAACTTTGTTTGCCATGTTTTATAAACTACATTTGCCATGTTAAATGAAATTCATTTGCCAATTCAAAATGTTATGCATTTTGCCATGTGAAAAATATCGTGCAGTTGCCATATGGAAACAAAAAACACAAGAACAGATGTAGGAAAAAGAACATGATTTCCATGCCATTATTAGTTTTAGATATACGTGTTGCTATGTTACAACCTACCTCAACATAAGGTGCTACAAAACATCATATACGAGTTTAACAAAAGCACAAAAACATGCAGATTGCAGGAAGAAATAAAGCGTGCCAGCATGTACACGGTTTACCAGGTGGACGAATATACGTTCAAGGTGTGTTCACTATTGGGCATGTCGGATTTAGAACCTGAAGACCCGGACAAGGGAAGGAACTACTATGTGAAGGCAACGATAAACGAAGACATATACTATTGCCAATACTACAAATTTGAACGCGACGGGATTGTGTGCTGTCACATACTGAAAGTAATGGACATGCACGCGGTCACGCAATTGTCCCGCCATTTCATAAGGCGACGATGGACTTGGGACGCTGACGATGCGTTGGGGCCACAAACATCAAATGCAGTGTTGGCTCTGCATGACGAGAGACCAAAGGCAACCATGGAAGCCGTGAGGCACGTTGTGTTGACCAAGAACTATGCTGAACTAATAGATGAAGCATGCAAGAGCGATGAGACAGCGAGGGTGGCAGAAAAACACAGGAAAGCCCTGAAAAGAGAGCTTGATGAGATCAAAAAGAGAAAGGCCGAAGAAGCCTTACACAGGTTCCCCCGCACCTCAAGTGTGCCTTCGTCCACGGGTCCATCATCTGAAAACTCGGAGGTAGGGTCTGGAACAGCAAGCACGCAAACCCAGGTCAGAAACCCGCCCCGTTTCATCACAAAAGGGCGTCCAAAAGAGATAAGATACAAAACGGGGCTGGAAATTCAAGCAAAACACAAGAAAACAAAGAAAGGGGCGGGCAATCCAGAAAAACAATTGTGGAGGATTGTAACTTATGTGCTGGTGACATTTTTTATAAGGTATATGGTAAGGATTTTAAAAATTCGACAATGACTGTTGGTGGATAACAGGATTTGAAAGAAATGGCAGGTATGCCACACATGTGCTGCTAAATCTGCCATGCAGGTTCCATCGAATCCGCCATGTGATTTCTACTGAATCTGCCATCGCGCATATTTTTCGTTTTCACACCATGCATTTTGTTTCTATTTTTTGACATGCTGATCTATTGAAAAATGGCAACTGGGTACATTGTAAGCATGAAAAATCGTAGTTGCCATGTGAAATCACCTACAGTTGCCATGTGTAATCAAAACGCAGTTGCCATGTGAAATGGTATCTAGTTGACATGTGACACAAAACTACAGTTGCCATGTTTTATGAACTGCATTTGCCATGTTAAATAAACTGTGTTTGCCATGTTATATGTTATGCAGTTACCATGTCAAATATCGTGCAGTTGCCATGTCATATATCATGCAGTTGCCCAAAATAGCAAAACACAGAACGATTACTTTCACTAACTATGTTTGATTAACTATATTTGCCATGTTTTCAGGCATCATAGACACATTCAAACACCCAAGTGGTACTACCAACCACAAACACATAAATAGTATTGAAACATAAACGTAGCTGCTGTCAAACCTAAGTAGGTTCACATCCACACATATATTACAAATATGTTCAATGCCACTCACACGCCACCACTAAATACTAGACTATGGAAGGGTTGCAGTCATAACATAGTACACGGACATAGTTTTAAAAGAACAAGTTGATACCTTACATTCATCAGCCATAGAATGTAAGGTAGGCGTGCGGTATGGAGCACCACGTGATCACTTGTACTTCTTGTTGGCTTTTTTGACAGCTTCCTCTACGAACTCTCGTGCATTGGCCCACGTGTTGAAATCCTCAGTCATCAACCGGTTCCATGTGTATATTTTGCGAAGCTCAACGACCATTGCAACTATGACGATAGGGACCCATCGGCCTTCCCACTTAGCAAGGTATTCCAACATGTGAAACCTGCAGTCATGCCTATAAAACAAAAATAATAAGGTCAACTCGATAGAACAGAAAAAATCATAAACTTTGATGCACAGGTGACAAAAGGTTTAGGATTGGTGTGGAGGACACATGAAAAAAGATAGTAATTATCGGTTTCCTTGCTTCGTAGTCGCGACATACTCGATTGGAAAATGATTGATCTGGACCCTTGAGTTTTCGTAGTGACGGGTTCATGTCTCTTTGAGGTTGTTGATGAAGAATTCAGCATGTGTAGTAAGGTCTGTATTAGCTTCTGAACGCATTGAATCGAGCACCTCAAATCGTTGGTTCTTCAGGTCAAGGCAAATCGCGTAGTGGTGACCACACTTGTCATGTGCGTCATGTGGTGCAAGCTCCTGGAACATGGGAAACAGTACCTGCAAGTAAAATAATAGGAAAAGAAAAAGCAGATTTCACATCAAAAACAACAGTGATGTAGTTGGAAAAATGATATGTAAAGATATTGCCGGATGCAGTAAGAGGTACATGAATGACAAAGCAGCAAGTGACCAAAAAATACGCCCACAGAGAATGTTTATTTGCCATGTGTAATTAAAAGAAGTTGCTGCCCATGTATGAACAAAGTTGCCCAGAATTTTAATTCTAGTTGCCAAATAAGTTGCATTAAAAAAATAGTCAAACTTAGTTTACATGGCAGCTATTGCCACATGAAACATCTGTCACAAAAACAGTATGTAGCCCAAAGTGTGAAGCATAGCTACTAACGAAACATATCATGGGAAAAAAGATGTGCAAACAAGAAGGAACACTCACGCATTTCTTTAGTGTGAGCTTGAAATCACCATGCGTGGCAAAATTCTTCCTCGAGATTTTATGGTGGAAGTCACCATCCCATATTTTGCAGGTCACACTGTACTGCATGATCGTTTTGTCGGGACAAATATCCATATGCCTGTTGATGAAGTCAATCCCATACGCAACTACATTCTTCGACATTTTGCCAAGTGGCCTCATAGACTCGGCCAGATCACCAAGGTCGACGTACGTCACATCACATTGTATGACTTTGGTTCTGTCCAAACATGAGCTGTATGAAAATGATATAACATGAAAGAATCATGTCTACTAATTAAAAATTAAAAATAAAACGTAAACAAAGCATGGCTGGAAATAGCAAGAGGAAAAAAAAAAGAGAAAAGCAAGTGAGGGGTTATGTGGCGTGGACGTTACGCTTTCAACTCCTTCATGTGCTTGCTGCTGGACCTCGCATTTCCAAAACGCTTGACAATATCATACGACTGATTCTGCTCCTTTGTGGCCTTGACTTCGGGCTCATAGTCATCCGTGGGGGGTGCATGAACTACCCTATGCAGCCTCATAGATCCAGGGGTGGCACTTCTAATGGTATCCTCAGATACCGACTCAGCAGGCACTTTAGAACTTGATTGCCCCTGACCCCATGAGGACCTCCTATTTAATGCTTCATCCTCAATCCTACGGTAAGCAGCATCAAGTGATGCCAAAATCTCCTCAGGGGTGGCTGCAAGGATCGAGACAGTGGTTTAGGATACTTGGAAACAAACAGGTTATTGTGAAAAAAGGATACAAAATATGAAATGTAGGTGCAAAAATAGTGAGTTGCCATGTGGAGACAACTCCAGTTGCCTTGTGTAGTGCACTTCAGTTGCCATGTGGCAACAACTACAGTTGCCATATGCATTGAAATGAAGTTGCCATGTTGCAACAACTCCAGTTGCCATGTGCTTGGCGAATGGAATTGCAACATGGCAACAAACTGTAGGTGCCATGTTGCAGCAACTCCAGCTGCCATGTGCATCAGATCAGATTTGCCATCACCAGTGTCAAACCAAAAAAAGCTTGTGACAAACGTCAGACTAAAAAAATGTAGAAACCAAACTGATATACACGCAAACAAATGTACCTTGCACTATCGGCTCTGCAAACTTCACAGCCTTCCTGCCGTCAGCCATTGGTTGCGCCATCATTGGGGCCATGCCTGCTGGGAAAGCAAAGGCAACTAGCATAGGATCTTGCGCCACTGGTTCATCTTGACTGCGATCAATGCCAAGGCTACAGCTCGGTGGGGTGAAGGCCATTGGGTGCCTCTCCTCCCTACCAGCTGGATCGTGAACGAGTTGTCCGGCAAAATCCAGGGGTGACAGATTAACAAACATTTCTGCCTCATCTGCTGTAGTATCATTAGGCGTATTAGTAGGGCGGGGCGCGCTGCCAGTGATATCATCCACAGCTTTCTTGCCAATCTTCTTGTTTGGGATGTACAAGACACCAATGTTGACTGGGAGCTTAGAAGTGCGCAGATTTAAGCTGGGGTTCTCCACGGTGGTGAGAGACATAGTCTGCTCTGGATGTTCACCTCCGTCAGGCGTGCTCGGCTTGTTGCGTGCATCAGTTGTACTCCGGACTTCCATTTTCTCCGTAACATTGGTTCTGGCAGGCATAACCAGAGTCATCTCTGCTGCTCCTAGCTACATATGGTGCATTTCTACTTATGTCTGCAGGTTGCTTGTGGGGGCTACGACGCCTAGGTGGAAGACCAACTCACGCAACGGTCACCGTAGTATCCTCTGGGCCACCATAAGCTGGAGCTGTTGTGCCATGAGTCTCACCTATGGATGGCATCTCATTCTGAATTGTCGCCGCAACCCCTTCTTTTGTGGATGCATAAGTACCAGCAGCCATGCTTGGAATCCCTATCAGATAAGCAGGAATCTTCCTTGCCTAGGTTGATATCAGGAGCATCCACTTCAACACTTGCTGATCGGGTGGCATGGGTCACAGCAACATCCCTCATTTCCAGCAGAGTGGGCAATATCTCAGCAGTCCTGGTAGATACTGACTCATCACTCCCTGATGTACGGATGCCTGTTGTTGTAGCCTGCACATCTGCAACCGGCGGAGATGGTCGGCCGCTTGCATCAGAGCAAGTGGGAACAATGGACGGTGCAGCAGCAGTTTTCTCGACTGGCGCCTCATGAGCATCTGAGTTGCCACTTGTCGACAACTTTGAATGAATGTGTTCGAGTGGATATCTATGGTTTTGCTTGGTCACCCGTGTAGTAGTCTTCTTCACCCTGCAAGAAAGCGCATGAAGAGTATGAAAATTTGAACAAAAAAGTTGCCATGGTAGTCATCTTTAAAAATGGAAAAATGTGTGATGTGCCAGAGCTGCCATTTGAGAACAAGGTATGGATGAGCACACAAGACAAAAATGTAGGGGATGGAAGCCAGTGGAGAGCCGCTAGTTGCCATATGAGTGAAATAAGAATTGCCATGTGACATAGTTAGCAATTAGAATGGAGAACAAACAGGAGTTGCCATGCAGCAAAAAAATAAATCATGAGAAAAAAAAGTTGCCATGTGAGACTGATGGCAGTAGCCCATATGGCAAGCTGAACAACTACAATGAAAAGCAGATGGGGTAGTTGCCACATAAATGTATCAACTGGAAAAGTTGTGTATGATCTAGAATGCATCAAACAAAAGAATAGCACTATGACAAAGAAAAAACAGGGAGAACCTACTTCTTGCTTGTCTTCCTCAAGTCTACGAACACGACAGGATCATCGATGTTTGACATCGACGTACGAGGATACGACCTAGTGGAACTGGTGTCACCAATAGTGGGAGCACCCTTGTTCAATCGAGCAGAAGCGCGGGTTGGCGTTGGTCCTTGCTTCTTCTTAACTGCTCGTCCACCAGCTGTCGCCTCGCTGGACATAGAAAAGATGGCAAAAAGGATACCAAGTGTGAGACACAAAAAATCATGCCGCGCTTAGCAAACAATGAAAAAGAGGGTCGGTCTATTAAAAAGAAGAGACAAACAAAGCACTAAATAAATGTCGAACCTCCTCCTAGCAGCTACGGGATCGGTCCTAGACCTCTTGCCAACAGAGCCCTGCCCAACATCCTTTGGAGCTCTGCCCCTCTTTGACGGCGACACCCCCATGTCTCCCGCAATTGTTTCCTCCGGTGGAGGGACATCTGGTGCAGCCTTATCCTTCTTACCACCTACACGAACTTCACCATGTTCATCGTCGTTGGTTGCATGTTGCACATTCTCCATGTCATCGTCACGTCCTTGTCGAGACCAGGGTCTCCATCTAGATCATCTTGCATGTCGGGAAGCTCCTGTGAGCTGTTGTAGTCCTACCGGCCACGACAACCAGTTGGTCAATGCGTCCGTTCTTTAACGAATGATGTGAACTGCCTTGCAACCGCGTCGCTGTCAGAGCCACTAAGTGTCGTCCAACCCTCAACCAACTTCCCGAGCAAGCTGGTCATGCCGGAGGCAAACTGCACAACTAGATGCTCAACAGGTGCCCTCGCCTGATCACAAAAACAAAAAAAGTAGCAAAAACCAAAGATATTAGAGTCACGTGCGTAAGAACAAAAAAACAAAACAACCATAAGATATATATCAAAAATGCAAAGAGAAAAACGATTTAAAAAAAATAAGCATCCTTGATTACCTTAGCAGGACAAGATGGAGCTGAATGCACATCCATCCACTTGCCAAAGTTTTGTGGCCCACCAAACACACTGTAGTCTATAGCATTCTTGCCCATCAGCTGGAAACCAGCAAAAAACAACTAAGATGTGAGAGAAAAATAAGGTGCAGTGACTAACAATTCATGTATTGCAAAAAAGAGGAAATGAAAAAGGAGTTTCGACACGGATGGCGGAGTTGCCATATGGGGTCAAACATGGTTGCCATGTGCAGACAGCCATGGCTGCCAAAGGTATTTACCTCTTGTTAGCCATAAATGATTGTCGTATGGGGATTTTTCACATGTTATGCAACATCCTAAATTGAAGGATGCCGTGCAAGAAAGAAGACTTATGTGCAGGCGGCGGGCCTCCTATCCCAGTAAAGTCAACGGTGGACACATCAAGAGCATCGACGTACATGAGCTGGTATACACAATAAAAAAAGGAACCTATGTCAGTTTCAATCATGCTATGGTGAAAAAAAGAAGCTTATGTAGTTTTCTTCAGTCATCAAGTTGAAGAGAATGAAGAGAATGGATATGCCATCTATCTATATTAGTCGCCATCATGCTTGTGTTGGCAGTTGCCATCTTCTTATGCTGGTAGTTGCCATGCATATTGTATAAGAGATAATGAATGTATGAAATGAAACAATTTTTGTGTTGTTGAAAAATGCTGATATACACAATAAGAAAGGAATCTATGTCAGTTGCAATCATGCTATGGTGAAAAGGAAGCTTATGTAGTTTCCTTGAGTCATCAAGTTTAAGAGAATGAAGAAAAAGATTTGCCATCTCTTTGTTAGTTGCCATCATGCTTGGTTGACAGTTGCCATCTTGTTGTGCTGGTAGCCACCACCACCTCAGCATCATGGTTGCCATGCAGATTGTATAAAAAAAGATTGAATGTATGAAATGAACAATTTTTTGTGTTTTTGAAAAATGCTATTGCCTTGTAGGCAGCAACTATAGTTGTCATGGATTAAACAAAAGTCACTTTCACATGTAAAAGGATTCACATAAAAAATGAAACAAAGGGTTACCATGCACGATCTTGTGCGGTTGCCATGCACGATCTTGTATGGTTCACACTTATCAACCACTGTGATGTTGATTTAGGAAAAATCATTGAACCGTGATAAGAGCATTTGCAAAAGAGTGGGGGAAAATACCATTAGGTGCAAGCGACAACCCTTCTGGTACATCTTGGTTGAGAATGCATCATGCAGGAAGTCAGCGATGAATTTACACCAATTCATTTTCTTCACGTCTTTTAGCTTCGCCTGCACAACACAAATTTCAGGACAACAAAAGTTGCCACATCAGCATTCAAATGAAAACATCAAAAAACTGGCAGTGACTAGCTTCTAGATGACATCAAAATCAAAAAAATTGAAGGGAACAAAGAAGTTAAGAAAGAGCATTCACCAGGATGGGGAAGCACTTGTTGCTTGGGGGAAGAGACGTGGTAGGCGCAAAGACAGCGGAGATCAAGTACATGAGCAGCTTCATCTTAAATACCTCGCCATGGGTTGTCATGCCCTCCAGCAAAGTTGCGAGCATAGTCGTATTCGACATGGTTGACATCCCAGGAAACAAACAGGGGAACAAGGCTTCCTCAATCACCTCATACGGGACTTTGATTTCTCCATGGGGCACACCCAAAGTGCAGAACACCGAATCCTCATCCAAAGGCAGTCTTCCCCATCTCGGAATCACAAATTATCTGGAGGCAGGATCATAAATCTCACCGAGCCAGTCGCATACAGGGTTCACTAGGTTCTTGCAGCAAATATCCTTCAGAGCCTACATCCCCATGGCACTGGCAGCTCCCTTCTGCTCATCAATAAATCCATCATTCAAAATGGTCAGGCGTTCTTGCGAAGCCCTATTGTGATGACGTTTCTTCTTCTGCATAACAAAAAATGGATCATTTGTTGCCATGTTCAATGTCATGAAAAATTTAGTTCTAACCGAAGATTGAAAACACAATGTGACATTGAAAACATATGGGGGTGGAAAGTTAGCTCTTCGCCATCTTTTGCCTGACCAGTCGCGTGATTCTGTTGCGGTGCATCCATGAAGTCATCATCATCATCTTGATGGTCGCCATGAGCCATTGTGCTACGATAAGAACAAAACACACGTTAGGATGAAATGAAAACACATCCGACGGATACGAAAAGAAATGCATAAAGTAAAATATTCACTGGATATCATCGATGAACAAAAATGAAAGCTCCATGGTTACCCCAAAGTTTAAGCATCTGAAGAGGGCAATAATTGCCATGTGCTGAACATGCACAAAAAGGCAGAAAAGTAGTCAAATGGAAGAGCAATCGTAGAAACATGGCAACTGGACGTGTATGTGTTTCTCAAGGAAGCAGTTGCTAGCTAGCATGATCTACTTGCCATTTTGGCTCCAATTAAAGTGGCAAAATGAGGCAGAGCATAGGAACACCCACCCCCTAGGATTGTCCAACAAGAGATGTGGCAACTAACACATTGGCTTCATAAAAAATGTACAGAACACATCTTCTAGGTTTGAGCTGCCATGTTAAACACAAGGCACTCCAAAAAAGGGCACACAACTTCCACTGTACAACATGTAATAAGGCCACTCACACCCTGGCATCACATAAAAATGAGTTGCCATGTATTCACAAGCAGCAAATGTACTATGTTCAAAGTTGCCGTGTCAAACACAAGGCATTTGAAAAAAAGGCAAACAACTTCCACTACACAACATGTAATGTGGCAACTCACACCCTGGCCTCACATAAAAATGAGTTGCCATGTAGTGCAGTCAAGAAACATTCAGGTATCACAAGCCAGCATGGCAAACTCAAACTGAGTCTATTGTACAATGAATGTGCCATTGTCCTGGATATGGCATGGCAACACACATAGTGTGCTCACAAAAATTAGTTGCCACATGGAAAGCATAATCGTGGCAAAACTGACACGATTTTTCAGGAAATTAGTCGCCATCAGTGATGATAGTGTCATGGCAATAGACATAGTGTGCTCACAAATATTAGTTGCCACATGTAAAGCATATTCATGGCAACTAACACACTTGATCACGAAACTAGTCACCATTAGTGATGATAGTGGCGTGGCAACAACATAGTGTGTTCACAAAATTAGTTGCCACATGGAAAGCATATTCGTGGCAATTGACACAGTTGATCAGGAAATTAGTTGCCATCAGTGATGACAGTTGTTGAAAATGCCATGGCTGCCATTTTCCTACACTTTGAAATGCAACTAACTAGATCTAGGGTTCATTCGCAACTATCATACCTTGAAATTTAACAAACAAAATACTCCCTACACTGATGGCCATAGCATTTCGAGGCAAATCATAACTAACATCTAGAAAAATCGCCCGCTCAATCGCAAGGCAAAACAACGGATTAGGCTGTGGACGGGGACGGGGACGGATTTGGCCGACACCGGCATGACTGTCGCGGCGGCGACGACAAAACTGCGCAATGCCACCCTAGATGGCAAGCATGCGACTCCAACGCTGACGGGGAAGCCGGAGCACCACGAATCGGCCGGAATCTCGACGAAAATCGAGCGGAAATTGACAAAAAAGGGAGGGGGCGCAAAATCGCAGGCAGGAAATGTGAGCACGAGAGGGAGCCTTACCTTCAATCTGCGGCTCTCCGGCGACAACGCTCCGGTCCGGCGAGCCCCACCAACGGCCGCGAATACAGTCGAATCTTCCGCCGCCGCCGCCTTCTCCTCTCGGTTTCTCCTCGCAATCGAATGCAACTGGTGTGAAAGGGGTGGGTTGGGGAGTAATGAATGGGGAGGGGAGTAAACTAAACCGCGAGGGGAGAGCAAAGTGGCGAGATGTGGGAGACGGCAACCGAAGACGGGCGTGGCATGCGGGCGTGACGGCAGTTCCACCGTACGCCCCGACTCGCAACCGCTGACTTCGGAACGAAAACGGCATGCGGGCGAACTCTCTTACATGCCATACATGCGACTTGTCCTACGTGGCACACAAAATCAACAGCTTCGTGCCAAGATTCGTGCAAAAGGGAATCGACGACGATCGACGCGTGTGGGCAAGTTGGCTAACGCCCACACGTGTGGGCGTTAGTGTTTCCGAAAAATTATGCCACTCTAGATTTTGACATTTCACTTTTGCCACTCTTAGTTTTTGATAATTGTCACAATTGTCATTCTGTGGCAAATGAAAATAATTTCATTTCATTTTTGCCACTCTTAGCTTTTGACAATTATCATAATTGCCACTTCAAAAATTTCCCTTTTGCCACAGGAATGGTAATTGTGATAACTGTCAAAAGCTAAGAGTGACAAAAGTGAAATGTCAAAATCTAGAGTGGCATAAGGAAAATTGTCAAAATCTAGAGTAGCAAAAACAAAATTCCCCCTAAAATTATCTGTAGACCATATCTTAAACTCTCCTGCCAGTTAAAAAGAATATTCTCATACCGCAAAATCAGTTTACAGTATACCTTTTTTTGAGTGTGGTTTACAGTATACTGCAAAATGTATTTACACGTTTCTACAATATGGCATTTGTGTCGCTAGAACACATTCCGTAAAAATAGTTTCAGGTCAGATGTGAAGCTCATTTGTCAATAGTTTAATTTACAACGGGGTCCTGCACAAAGCACCTTCAAAACAAAAACTAAATTACAATTGGGTCCCTGGCCGTCACCACCCACCTTATCTCTAGCCGCCCCCAGGCCGCCCTGTCCCCGTGGTGGTCGTTGCTTCCCCTCCACCGCAGCAATTGCGGCGCTCGGCTCTCAGCGCTCTACCGCAGTCGGCGCACACACAATCCACGCGTGCGGTGGCCCTCCATGACGCCCAAGCCTCGAACAATGGTGCACGCACGCTCCATGCTTGTGGGGGGCCTCCAAGACGACACACACACATTCCCCGCACACCCCGGACGACGACGCACGAGCGCGATGTCCTCCATAACACATCACGAACAACAACACGACCCCCCATGATGGCCTGGCCTCGAACAATGGCACACACGCACTCCACGCTTGTGGCGGCCCTCTAAGACGGCGCGCACGCACACTGCGGAAAACGACGCACGAGCACAACGGTCCTCCACAACACATTACAGACAACAGACACGACCCTCCATGATGGCCTAGCCTGGAGCTCAGACAATGGCGCGCACACACTCCACGCACCCCGCGGACGATGATGCACAAGCGCGACTGTGACGCCCGATTCAATCGTACACTAATCATGCACGCAAATGTGTACGATCAAGATCAGGGACTCACGGAAAGATATCACAACACAACTATAAAAGTAAAATAAGTCATACAAGCATCATATTACATGCCAGGGGCCAACGTGTGAAACCCGCAGTCATGCCTATAAAACAAAATAATAAGGTCAACTCGATAGAACAGAAAAAATCATAAACTTTGATGCACAGGTGACAAAAGGTTTAGGATTGGTGTGGAGGACACATGAAAAAAGATAGTAATTACCGGTTTCCTTGCTTCGTAGTCGCGACATACTCGATTGGAAAATGGTTGATCTGGACCCTTGAGTTTTCGTAGTGACGGGTCCATGTCTCTTTGAGGTTGTTGATGAAGAATTCAGCATGTGTAGTAAGGTCTGTATCAGCTTCTGAACGCATTGAATCGAGCACCTCAAATCGTTGGTTCTTCAGGTCAAGGCAAATCACATAGTGGTGGCCACACTTCTCATGTGGGTCATGTGGTGCAAGCTCCTGGAACATGGGAAACAATACCTGCAAGTAAAATAACAGGAAAAGAAAAGGCAGATTTCACATCAAAAACAACAATGATGTAGTTGGAAAAATGATATGTAAAGATATTGCCGGATGCAGTAAGAAGTACATGAATGACAAAGCAGCAAGTGACCAAAAAATACGCCCACAGAGAATGTTTATTTGCCATGTGTAATTAAAAGAAGTTGCCACCCACGTATGAACAAAGTTACACAGAATTTTAATTCAAGTTGCCAAGTAAGCTGCATTTAAAAAATAGTCAAACTTAATTTACATGGCAGCTGTTGCCACATGAAACATCTGTCACAAAAACAGTATGTAGCCCAAAGTGTGAAGCATAGCTACTAACAAAACATATCATGGGAAAAAAGATGTGCGAACAAGAAGGAACACTCACGCATTTCTTCAGTGTGAGCTTGAAGTCACCATGCGTGGCAAAATTCTTCCTCAGGATTTTATGGTGGAAGTCACCATCCCATATTTTGTAGGTCACACTGTACTGCATGATCATTTTGTCGGGACAAATATCCATATGCCTGTTGATGAAGTCAATCCCACACGCAACTACATTCTTCGACATTTTGCCAAGTGGCCTCACAGACTCGGCCAGATCACCCAGGTCGACGTACGTCGCATCACATTGTATGACTTTGGTTCTGTTCGAACATGAGCTATATGATAATGATATAACATGAAAGAATCATGTCTACTAATTAAAAATAAAAAATAAAACGTAAACAAAGCATGGCTGGAAATAGCAAGAGGAAAAAAATAAGAGAAACGCAAGTGAGGGGTTATGTGGTGTGGACGTTACGCTTTCAGCTCCTTCATGTGCTTGCTGCTGGACCTCCCGTTTCCAAAACGCTTGACAATATCATACAACTGGTTCTGCTCCTTTGTGGCCTTGACTTCGGGATCATAGTCATACGCGGGGGGTGCGTGAACTACCCTATGCAGCCTCATAGATCCAGGGGTGGCACTTCTAATTTTATCCTCGGATACCAACTCAGCAGGCACGTTAGAACTTGATTGCCCCTGACCCCATGAGGATCTCCTATTCAATGCTTCATCCTCAATCCTACGGTAAGAAGCATCAAGTGACGCCAAAATCTCCTCAGGGGTGGCTGCAAGGATCAAGACAATGGTTTAGGATACTTGGAAACAAATAGGTTATTGTGAAAAAAGGATACATAATATGAAATGTAGGTGCAAAAATAGTGAGTTGCCATGTGGAGACAACTCCAGTTGCCTTGTGTAGTGCACTTCAGTTGCCATGTGGCAACAACTACAGTTGCCATGTGGCAACAACTACAGTTGCCAAGTGCATTGAAATGAAGTTGCCATGTTGCAACAACTCCAGTTGCCATGTGCTTGGCGAATGGAATTGCAACATGGCAACAAACTATAGGTGCCATGTTGCAGCAACTCCAGCTGCCATGCGCATCAGATCAGATTTTGCCATCACCAGTGTCAAACCAAAAAAAGCTTGTGACAAATGTCAGACTAAAAAAATGTAGAAACCAAAATGGTAAACAAGCAAACAAATGTACCTTGCACTATCTGCAAACTTCACAGCCTTCCTGCCGTCAGCCATTGGCTGCGCCATCATTGGGGCCATGCCTGCTGGGAAAGCAAAGGCAAATGGCAGAGGATCTTGCGCCACTGGTTCATCTTGACAACGATCAATGCCAAGGCTATAGCTCGGTGGGGTGAAGGCCATTGGGTGCCTCTCCTCCCTACCAGCTGGATCGCGAACGAGTTGTCCGGCAGAATCCAGGGGTGACAGATTAACAAACATTTCTGCCTCATCTGTTGTAGTATCATCAGGCTTATTAGTAGGGCAGGGCGCGCTGCCAGTGATATCATCCACAGCTTTCTTGCCAATCTTCTTGTTTGGGCTGTACGGGACACCAATGTTGACTGGGAGCTTAGAAGTGCGCAGATTTAAGCTGGGGTTCTCCACGGTGGTGAGAGACGTAGTCTGCTCCGGACGTTCACCTCCGTCAGTCATGCCCGGCTTGTTGCATGCATCAGTTGTACTCCAGACTTCCATTTTCTCCGTAACATTGCTTCTGGCAGGTGGTGGAAACAGTGTGGAAGCAGGCACATAACCAGAGTCATCTCTACTGCTCCTAGCTACATCTGGTGCATTTCTACTTATGTCTGCAGGTTGCTTGCGGGGGCTACAACACCTAGGTGGAAGACCAGCTCGCGCAACGGTCACCGTAGTATCCTCTGGGCCACCAGAAGCTGGAGTTGTTGTGCCATGAGTCTCACCTGTGGATGGCATCTCATTCTGAATTGTCGCTGCAACCCCTTCTTTTGTGGACGCATAAGTACCAGCAGCCACGCGCTTGGAATCCCTATCAGATGAGCGGGAATCTTCCTTGCCTAGATTGATATCGGGAGCATCCACTTCAGCACTTGCTGATCGGGTGGCATGGGTCACAGCAGCATCCCTCATTGGCAGCAGAGTGGGCAATATCTTAGCAGTCCTGGCAGATACTAACTCATCACTCCCAGATGTACGGATGCCTGTTGTTGTAGCCTGCACATCTGCAACCGGCGGAGATGATCGTCCGCTTGCATTAGAGCTAGTGGGAACAGTGGACGGTGCAGCAGCAGTTTTCTCGGCTAGCGCCTCATGAGCATCTGAGTTGCCACTTGTCGACAACTTTGAATGAATGCGTTCGAGTGGATATCTATGGTTCTGCTTGGTCATGCGTGTAGTAGTCTTCTTCACCCTACAAGAAAGCACATGAAGAGTATGAAAATTTGAACAAAAAACTTGCCATGGTAGTCATCTTTAAAAATGAAAAAATGTGTGATGTGTCAGAGCTGCCATTTGAGAACAAGGTATGGATGAGCACACAAGACAAAAATGTAGGGGATGGAAGCCAGTGGAGAGCTACTAGTTGCCATATGAGCGAAATAAGAATTGCCATGTGGCATAGTTAGCAATTGCCATGGAGAACAAACAGGAGTTGCCATGCAGCAAAAATGACACGATTGTTCAGGAAATTAGTCGCCATCAGTGATGATAGTGCCATGGCAATAGACATAGTGTGCTCACAAATATTAGTTGCCACATGTAAAGCATATTCATGGCAACTAACACACTTGATCACGAAATTAGTCGCCATCAGTGATGATAGTGGCATGGCAACAACATAGTGTGTTCACAAAATTAGTTGCCACATGGAAAGCATATTCGTGGCAATTGACACAGTTGATCAGGAAATTAGTTGCCATCAATGATGACAGTTGTTGAAAATGCCATGGCTGCCTTTATCCTACACTTTTAAATGCAACTACCTAGATCTAGGGTTCATTCACAACTATCACACCTTGAAATTTAACAAACAAAATACTCCCTACACTGATGGCCATAGCATTTTGAGGCAAATCATAACTAACATCTGGAAAAATCGCCCGCTCAATCGCAAGGTAAACAACGGATTAGGCTGCAGACGGGGACGGGGATGGATTTGGCCCACATCGGCATGACTGCCGATGCGGCGGTGACAAAACTGCGCAATGCCACCCTAGATGGCAAGCACGCGACTCCACCGCCGACGGGGACGCCGGAGCACCGCGAATCGGCCGGAATCTCGATGAAACTTGAGCGAAAATTGACCAAAAAGGGAGGGGGGGTGCAAAATCGCAGACATGAAATGTGAGCATGAGAGGGAGCCTTACCTTCAATCTGCGGCTCTTCGGTGACGACGCTCCGTTCTGGCGAGCCCCACCAACGGCCGCGAATGCGGTCGAATCTTCCGCCGCCGCCGCCGTCGCATTCTCCTCTCGGTTTCTCCTCGCAATCAAATGCAACTGGTGTGAAAGGGGTGGGTTGGGGAGTAATGAATGGGGAGGGGAGTAAACTAAACCGCGAGGGGAGAGCGAAGTGGCGACACATGGGAGACGACAACCGAAGACGGGCGTGGCGTGCGGGCGCGACGTAAGTTCCACCGCATGCCCCGACTCGCAACCGCTGACTTCGGAACGAAAATGGCGTGTGGGCGAACTCTCTTACATGCCACACATGCGACTTATCCTACGTGGCACACAAAATCAACAGCTTCATGCCAAGATTCGTGCCAAAGGGAATCGACGATGATCGACGCGTGTGGGCGAGTTGGCTAACGCCCACATGTGTGGGCGTTAGTGTTTCCGAAAAATTATGACACTCTAGATTTTGACATTTCACTTTTGCCACTCTTAGTTTTTGATAATTGTCACAATTGTCATTCTGTGGCAAAAGAAAAATAATTTTATTTCATTTTTTCCACTCTTAGCTTTTGACAATTATCATAACTGTCACTTCGAAAATTTCCATTTTGCCACAGGAATGGTAATTGTTAACTATCAAAAGCTAAGAGTAACAAAAGTGAAATGTCAAAATCTAGAGTGGCATAAGGAAAATTGGCAAAATCTAGAGTGACAAAAACAAAAATTTCCCTAAAATTATCTGTAGACCATATCTTAAACTCTCGTGCCAGTTAAAAAGAATATTCTCATACCACAAAATCACTTTACAATATACCTTTTTTTGAGTGTGGTTTACAGTATACTGCAAAATGTATTAACACGTTTCTACAATATGGCATTTGTGTCGCCAGAACACATTCCGTAAAAATCCTTTCAGGTCAGATGTGAAGCTCATTTGTCAATAGTTTAATTTACAACAGGGTCCTGCACAAAGCACCTTCAAAACGAAAACTAAATTATAATTGGGTCCCTGGCCGTCACCACCCACCTTATCTCTAGCCGCCCCCAGGCCGCCCTGTCCCCGTGGTGGTCGTCGCTTCCCCTCCGCCGCAGCAATTGTTGTGCTTGGCTCTCAGCGCTCTACCGCAGTCGGCGCGCACACAATCCACGCGTGCGGAGGCCCTCCATGACGCCCAAGCCTCGAACAATGGTGCACATACGTTCCATGCTTGTGGGGGCCTCCAAGACGACACACACACATTCCTCGCACACCCCGGACGACGACGCACGAGCGCGATGTCCTCCATAACACATCACGGACAATAGCACGACCCTCCATGATGGCCTGGCCTCGAACAATGGCACACACGCACTTCATGCTGGTGGCCCTCCAAGACGGCGCGCACGCACACTGCGGACAACGACACACGAGCACAACGGTCCTCCACAACACATTACAGACAACAACCACGACCCTCCATGATGGCCTAGCCTCGAGGCTCAAGCAATGGCGCGCACACACTCCACGCACCACACGGACGACGATGCACAAGCGCGACTGTGACGCCCCCGATTCAATCGTACACTAATCATGCATGCAGATATGTACGATCAAGATTAGGGACTCACGGAAAGATATTACAACACAACTCTAAAAGTAAAATAAGTCATACAATCATCATATTACATGCCAGGGGCCTCGAGGGCTCGAATACAAGTGCTCGAACATAAACGAGTCAGCAGAAGCAACAATATCTGAGTACAGACATAAGTTAAACAAGTTGCCATAAGATGGCTAGCACAAACTGGGATACAGATCGAAAGAGGCGCAAGCCTCATGCTTGGGATCCTCCTAAACTACTCCTGGTCGTTGTCAGCGGCCTGCACGTAGTAGTAGGCACCCCAAGTGTAGTAGGAGTCATCATCGACGGTGGCGCCTGGCTCCTGGGCTCCAACTCTGGTTGCGGCATCCGAAAAGAAGAGGAAAAAGGGGGAAAAGAGGGAGCAAAGCAACTATGAGTACTCATCCAAAGTACTCGCAAGCAAGGATCTACACTACATATGCATCGGTATATGTTTAAAGAGACAATATCGGTGGACTGAATTGCAGAATGCCAGAATAAGAGGGGATAGCTAGTCCTATCAAAGACTATGCTTCTGGCAGCCTCCATCTTGCAGCATGTAGAAAAGAGTAGATTGAAGTCCTCCAAGTAGCATCGCATAGCATAATCCTACCCGGTGATCCTCCCCTCATCGCCCTTTGGGAAAGCGATCACCGGGTTGTCTCTGGAACTTGTCTGGGTGTGTTTTATTAAGTGTCCGGTTCTAGTTGTCATAAGGTCAAGGTACAACTCTGGGTCGTCCTTTTACTGAGGGACACGACTATTCGAATAGATAAACTTCCTTGCAGGGGTGCACCACATTTCCCAACACACTCGATCCCTCTGGCCGGACACACTTTCCTGGGTCATGCCCGGCCTCGGAAGATCAACACGTCGCAGCCCTACCTAGGCCTAATAGAGGTCAGCACGCCGGTCTAAATCCTGAGCGCGCAGGGGTCTGAGCCCATCGCCCATTGCACACCTGCATGTTGCGTGGGCGGCCGGAAACAGACCTAGCCTCCCTAATACAAGAGCATGCGTTCTAGACCAATCCGGCGCGCACCGCTCAGTCGCGGATATCTAGAAGGCTTCGGCTGATACCACGACGTCGAGTGCCCATAATTGTTCCCACGTAGTTGGTTAGTGCGTATCAGCCAGTGGCCAGACTCAGATCAAATACCAAGATCTCCTTAAGCGTGTTATTTTGAAGTAACCATGGACGGCGACCAGGGCCAAGCCCACCTCTCACCTAGGTGGTCTCAACCTGCCCTGTTGCTCCGCCACAAAGATTCGCACAGAGGGCCGTCAGGAAAGTATGTCCTTTCAGCCCCCAATTCGTGAATCAACCGCGGGTACTCAACAAGCTGACCTGACTTTACTCACCATCTGAATAGTATGTATGTATGTAAGTATATACCCATGATCACCTCCTGAGTGATCAAGACCCGATAGTATAGCAAGGTAGGCGGACAAGAATGAAGGGCCACATATGATAAACTAGCATCCTATACTAAGCATTTAGGATTGCAGGTAAGGTATCAACAACTGTAGCAACAATGATAGGCTATGCAACAGAATAGGATAAACCGAACATTAACATGCTACACTACTCTAATGCAAGCAGTAGAGGGAAGAATAGGCGATATCTGGTGATCAGGGGGGGCTTGCCTGGTTGCTCTGGCAAGAAGGAGGGTCGTCAACTCCATAGTCGAACGGGGCAGCAGCGACGTCGGTCTTATAGTCTACCGGAGAGAAGAGGGGGAAGAAACAATAAATACAATGCAAACATAAGCATGACGATGCATGATATGACAATGAGCGGTGCTAGGTGTGCCCTAACGCGACAGTAGGTGGTACCAGCGAAGGAGGTAAACATCCGGGGAAGTATCCCCGATGTTTCGCGTTCTCGGACAGATGAATCGGAGGTGAAATATTGCAGGTTCGCTATGCTAGGGACGCGTGGCTGACGAATGGGTTGCGCCTTCAGATTCGTCTCGTCGTTCTGAGCAACACCCATGTACAAAGTTTTAGTTTTTTCATCCGAGCTACGATTTAACTTATTTCAAATTTCAAAGTTTTAAATCATTTTTGGAATTAACAAAATTAATTTAATACAAAATTCCATTTATGATGTCATCAAGATGTCAGTATGACGTCAGCGGTCAACTCTGACAGTTGATCTGGTCAACCTGACACGTGGGTCCCACTGTCATTGACTATGATTAACTAAAATAGATTAATTAGTTTAATTAGTGATTAGGTTAGTCTAATCAGGATTAATTAAGTTAATTTAATTAATTAATTAATTAATATTTTCATTTAATATTCCTTTTTAATTCTTTCTTTATTAAAAAAATGTTTAGGGGGGTGGGCCCCCTTGTCATTGGCCCAGTGGGGCCTTAACGGGGCATGGGCGAAACGGGGTAGCGGGCGCCACCGGCGACGGGTGCTGCGGGCTGGCGCCAACGGCCATGGCCACAACCGGAGCAAGGCGGCACGGCGAGCAGGATAGCAGGCGGTGGGGCGAGCGGACGCGGCTAGCTGGCGGGCGCTGGCCGCAGCCGGGCCGCATGGGCGGGCACCGGAGCAGGGTCGCATGGGTGGAGGAGGCCGGGGCAGCAGCGCAGCGGTGCAGCGGGGAGCATAGGAGGGGCACGTGA
>NC_041381.1:237478546-237524816 GCF_002162155.2 Triticum dicoccoides | reverse complement strand
CGAGAGGAGGAGAGGCCAGGGGCGGTCGGGCTGCAGCGGGGCTTGGGTGCGGAGCCGCGAGCAGCCGAAGGGTGAGGCCACGCGCGGGGTGCGCGAGTGCGCACGGGGGTGGATGGGCGTGACGGTGTGAGGGTATGCACGCGCGTAAGCGGAGCAGTGCGGCTGCAACAGCCAACACGGGGGGAGCAGAGGCGGGGCACAACCCCGAGCGGGCGCACGGCCCCGAGCGGGTGCACAGTGGGATGGCAAGCAGAGTCAGAACGAGCAACGGGGAGCGCGCGGTCGGGGCGCGGGATGAGGTGAGGTTGGGGCCTCACCGTGGGTAGCAGGGGACGGGGCAACGGGGCGCGAGGAGGGCGACGGGGACGATGGCGTTGGAGAGGAAGCATGACGGCGAGGAGGAGGAGGCAGGCCGGTGAGGACGCGTTCCAGCGACGGCGTCGAGTGGCGGGGCAGGGCTGGGATCAAGCCCCCAAGCCCCGATCCGATTTGGATCGGGGTAAGGAGAGGAGAGAGGTGGGGAGAGTGGGTGAGGGAGTCCTGGACTAGGGGGTGTCCGGATAGCCGAACTATCACCATCGGCCAGACTCCAAGACTATGAAGATACAAGATTGAAGACTTCGTCCCATGTCCGGATGGGACTTTCCTTGGCGTGGAAGGCAAGGTTGGCGATACGGATATGTAGATCTCCTAACATTGTAACCGACTCTGTGTAACCCTAGCCCTCTCCGGTGTCTATATAAACCGGAGGGTTTTAGTCCGTAGGACGAACAATAATCATACCATAGGCTAGCTTCTAGGGTTTAGCCTCCTTGATCTCGTGGTAGATCTACTCTTGTACTACCCATATCATCAATATTAATCAAGCAGGAGTAGGGTTTTACCTCCACCGAGAGGGCCCGAACCTGGGTAAAAACATCGTGTCCCTTGTCTCCTGTTACCATCCGCCTAGATGCATAGTTCGGGACCTCCTACCCAAGATCCGCCGGTTTTCACACCGACATTGGTGCTTTCATTGAGAGTTCCTCTGTGTCGTAACCTATAGGCCCGATGGCTCCTTCAATCATCAACAACAACACGGTCCAGGGTGAGACTTTTCTTCCCGAACAGATCCTCATATTCGGCGGCTTTGCACTGCGGGCCAATTCACTTGGCCATCTGGAGCAGATCGAAAGCTACGCCCCTGGCCATCATGTCAGATTTGGAAGTTTGAACTATACGGCTGACATCCGCGAAGACTTGATCTTCAATGGATTCGAGCCACAGCCGAGCGCGCCGCACTGTCACGATGGGCATGATTTAGCTCTGCTGCCGGACAGTGCCCTGGAGGCCGCGCAAGAGTCTGCTCCGACCCTTAGCTCGGAGCCAACTGCGCCGATCAAGGATGGGTGGCTGGACACCGCCTCGGGGGCTGCTACCTCTACGGCGATAGAGCCGAATACCGACCCTGTCCCTTGTGAAGCTCGTGACTCCAAGGTGCCGGACTCCTCTCCGGACCCTGAACCTTCCGCGCCCCTGCCAATCGAATCCGATTGGACGCTGATCATGGAGTGCACCGCTGCGGACATCTTTCAGCACTCGCTTTTTGGCGACATCCTGAATTTGCTAAAGTGTCTCTCTTTATCAGGAGAGCCCTGGCCGGACTATGGTCAGGACAGCTGGGATGCGGACGATGACGAAATTCTAAGCCCACCCACCACCCACTTCGTAGCCACTATTGATGACTTAACCGACATGCTAGACTTCGACTCCGAAGACATCGACGGTATGGACGACGATGTCGGAGACGACCAAGAACCAGCCCTACAGGGCACTGGAAGGCCACCTCGTCATACGACATATACATGGTGGACATCCCAAAGGATGGGAATGGCGATGGAACAATGGAGGATGACCCCTCCAAGAAACAGCCCAAGCGCCGGCGTGAGCGGTGCCGCTCTAAATCCCGCCACAACAAGAATGGAGATTCCGACATCGGAGACAATAACACCCCGGACAGTGCCAAAGACAACCCCCTCCAGCAAGATTCAGCACAGGAGGATAGAGAAACCAGCCCTCATGAGAGAGCGGCAGACAGAGAGGTAGAGGACGATAATTATATGCCTCCCTCCGGAGACGAGGCAAGCCTCGACGACGACGAATTTGTTGTGCCTGAGGATCCCGTCAAACAAGAGCGTTTCAAACGCAGGCTTATGGCCACGGCAAGCAGCCTCAAGAAAAAGCAGCAACAGCTTAGAGCTGACCAAGACTTGCTAGCCGACAGATGGACTGAAGTCCTTGCAGCCGAAGAGCATGAACTTGAACGCCCCTCCAAAAGCTACCCAAAACGCAAGCTGCTACCCCAATTAGAGGAGGAAGCAAATAAACCTATATCACCAGCGCACAATATGGCCGACCGGCCACCTCGTGGCCGCGATAGAGAGGCCTCTAGGCCCTCCACTAAAGCCGCACCCCGGCGTCGCTTGAAAAGCACAAAGCCACGTGGGAATGTGCCGGACTTACAAGACATATTGGAGGATAAGGCAAGACAAACAAGATCGATCTACGGGTCGCGTGGGCGCCCCACCATACGTAACGACAACCGTCACGCCGGATACAGCAATGCCGGCCTGGCCGAACACAGTAGACAAAGCTCGTTTGAGTTGCGTCGTGATATAGCCCAATACAGAGGCGCCGCACACCCACTATGCTTCACAGATGAAGTAATGGACCATCAAATCCCCGA
Organism: Triticum dicoccoides; assembly: GCF_002162155.2. Classification (NCBI taxonomy): domain Eukaryota; kingdom Viridiplantae; phylum Streptophyta; class Magnoliopsida; order Poales; family Poaceae; genus Triticum; species Triticum dicoccoides. The sequence goes on along the minus strand of NC_041381.1, from coordinate 237,522,091 downwards.
AGGTTTCAAACCCGTAAACATTGAATCCTACGACGGCACAACAGATCCCGCGGTTTGGATCGAAGACTATCTCCTTCATATCCACATGGCCCGCGGTGATGATCTTCACGCCATCAAATACCTCCCACTCAAGCTTAAAGGACCAGCTCGGCATTGGCTCAACAGCTTGCCAGCAGAATCAATTGGGTGTTGGGAGGGCCTGGAAGCCGCATTCCTTGATAACTTCCAGGGCACATATGTGCGACCACCAGACGCCGATGACCTAAGCCACATAATTCAGCAGCCAGATGAATCGGCCAGACAATTCTGGACACGGTTCTTAACCAAGAAAAATCAAATCGTCGACTGTCCGGATGCAGAGGCCCTTGCAGCCTTCAAACATAACATCCGCAACAAGTGGCTTGCCCGGCACCTAGGACAGGAAAAGCCAAAATCCATGGCAGCCCTCACATCACTCATGACCCGCTTTTGTGCGGGAGAGGACAGCTGGCTAGCTCGCAGTAGCAACCTAACCAAAAACTCTAGTAGTTCGGATACCAAGGACAGCAATGGCAGGTCGCGTCGCAATAAGCACAAGTGCCGCATCAACGGCGATAATACTGAAGATACAGAAGTCAATGCCGGATTCAGAGGCTCTAAACCCGGTCAGCGGAAAAAGCCATTTAAAAGAACTACTCCGGGCCCATCCAATTTGGACCGGATACTCGACCGCTTGTGTCAGATACACGGCACCCCCGAAAAGCCAGCCAATCACACCAACAGGGATTGTTGGGTGTTCAAGCAGATAGGCAAGTTAATTGCCGAAAACAATGACAAGGGGCTGCATAGCGATGACGAGGAGGAGACCCGGCCGCCGAACAATAGAGGACAGAAGGGTTTTCCCCCACAAGTGCGGACGGTGAACATGATATACGCAACCCACATACCCAAAAGGGAGCGGAAGCGTGCGCTCAGGGACGTATACGCGATGGAGCTAGTCGCCCCAAAGTTCAATCCGTGGTCCTCCTGCCCGATCACTTTTGATCGAAGGGACCACCCCACTAGCATCCGCCATGGCGGATTTGCCGCATTGGTTTTAGACCCAATTGTCGACGGATTTCACCTCACTAGAGTCCAGATGGACGGTGGCAGCAGCCTCAACCTGCTTTATCAGGATACAGTGTACAAGATGGGAATAGACCCCTCAAGGATTAAACCCATAAAGATGACCTTCAAAGGCGTCATACCAGGTGTAGAGGCCAATTGTACAGGCTCAGTTACACTTGAAGTGGTCTTCAGATCCCCAGATAACTTCCGAAGTGAGGAGTTAATCTTCGACATAGTCCCGTTCCGCAGCGGCTAGCTATCATGCACTGCTCGGACGAACCACATTTGCAAAGTTCAATGCGGTGCTGCACTAGGCATACCTCAAGCTCAAGATGCCAGGCCCTCGAGGAGTCATTACGGTCAACGGAAACACCGAACGCTCTCTCCAAACGAAGGAGCATACAGCGGCTCTCGCGGCGGAAGTACATAGTAGCCTCTTAAGGCAATTCTCGAGTCCGACTGTTAAGCGACCGGACACCGTCAAGCGCGTCCGGAGTAACCTACAACAAGAACACCTAGAACATTCCGAGCACGCGTAGCAATGCGGCCCCAACCCCAGCCCTCGCGAAATCGCGAGACCAGTACCACGCGTACATCACTACGCTCTGGAGATACCATGGGCATAGGCGGAGGGGCACGACCACGGCATGCCCAGAGTTCGGCTCAACCACCAAGGCTCCCAAATGTGTCATTCTTTTTTTTCTTATTCTCAGGACTCCGTTTTCCAGAAGCCCTATCCAGCAATAGACTTGCAGAACTCACGATGCAACAGCCAGCGAAGCAGAAAAGCTACGTCGAGTATCCAGGTGGTCTCCATTACGAGCATTATACCTGTTTTACATACCATTCCGCAGCCTACCCCTGGAGGGGGATATGTTAAATAGTCAAATCCCTTGCTTATCGCACTATTTGTATCGTTCTGCTTTCATTGCAGTATTTTTTTGAATAAAACAATGCTTCGCTTTTTGCCTATCATTGCATTCCTTTTTCTATCTATATATGTTCACTTATGACATGTTGCATCCGTACGCTTTGGTACGGCCAAATACACCAGGGGCTTAAGTTCCCCAGATTATGGTGTGATAAGTCCGAACACTTTCACAAGTGCGGCACTCCGAACTTATAGCATTATATGCATCGGCTCCGAATCATGTCTTGGGTCAATAGTTGGGTTTGCCCGGCTCCCATGTTTTGGTACCTTACATTCCGTTATATCGGCTAAGGTAGCACTGGGAGAACCACTGCGATTGTGCCCTAGTTGAGCTGGGTCGAGCACCTCAGTGGAGAAAGCTAAAACTGACCGTCATGATAAGGCGAGAGATGGTCGCTGTTCGAGAGGTTTTTTCGAGTCCCTAAAGACTTATGCCGCTTAGAGCGAGGAGCCGGCTTTGTCCGGCCCCAGGTGTGGATAGCGCTCCGAATTCGGTCTTCCGAACACTAGGGGCTTCGCCGAAATTTAAAATTATAGAATTCTATGGCTAAGTGGGAGTGTTCAAGCATTATAAGTCCGGTTGCCTCGTTCGTTGTGTTGAGCGCCTCCCTAGAAGGACCCAAAAATGGGAACAAGAGTGCTCAAGTTTATCCCGAACACCCCAACACTCGTGGCATGGGGGCTGAAGCCAACAACTTGCCATCTCTCAGATTTGATAAACGGCCACACAGAAGGTAATATTTTAAATTAACAAGCGTTGCTTAGCGCATATGAACAAAGTTTTCAGCGCACAGGATAACAAAATGCGAGTCTACTAAAAAATTACATCTTTGGAGCATTCGCCCGCTATAAGGCGGGCACCCTTTAGGACACCCTTATAGTACATCTCGGGCATGCGATACTCCTTGCCCAGTGGTGGCGCGTCCGTCACAAGCTTCTCGACGTCCATCCTGCCCCAATGCACTTTAGCACGGGCAAGGGCCCGACGGGCACCTTTAATGCAGGCGGAGTGCTTGATGCCTTCAACCCATGGACATGCGTCCACCAGCCACCACACCAGACCGAAGTAGCTCCCAGGCATGGCTTCTTTGGGCCACAACCGAACTATGAGGCCCTTCATGGCCTGTTCGGCCACCTTGTGGAGCTCGACCAACTGCTTCGGCTGGTCGCTCAGGGGCACCGGATGTCCGGCCTCAACATACTGAGACCAGAATACCTTCTCCGTCGAGCTCCCCTCCTCGGCCCGGTAAAATGCGGCAGCATCGGACACACTGCAGGGCAGATCTGCGAATGCTCCTGGAGAGCTCCGGATTCGGGTAAGTAACAAGTAATTCACTTTCACGTGCTTGCTTTGCATGAAGAATGCCTTACCCGCCGCTATCTTCTTTATCGCCTCAATCTCCTGGAGGGCTTTTTGGGCTTCGGCCTTGGTGGCTTTGGCACTCTCAAGAGCCGAGGTGAGCTCGGACTCTCGAGTCTTCGAGTCACGCTCCAAATTCTCGTGTTTTTCCACGAGAACCTGGAGCTCTTGCTGCACCTCCGCCACCCGCGCCTCCTGCTTCTCTCGCTCGGTGCGTTCCGCGGCCGCATTGCGTTTGGCCTCGGACACCGCTTCCTTCAGGGTCGCCACCTTGTTCGTAGCCCCTGCAATACCCACGTTATTCCTGTCATTTTTTGCAACCAAATCCTTTTCTATAAGGTATAACTTTAATAAGGTATTACTTACCTTCCTTGTCCTCGAGCTGCTTCTTGGCATGGCCGAGGTCGTTCTCGGACCGCTCGAGGCTCTGCTTTAATGCATTGACCTCCACAGTCAGTGCGGCAGAGGTCAGCAGCGCAGCCTACATTCCCATATTGACATACTTATGTTAGACTCCTGCGTATATCTTAGTAGATCCTCAGTTCGGCTTTTCTTTCCGAACACCAAACTGAGCATCAGGGGCTACTGTCTATGCGGTACTATTTTTACATATCTTAAATTACTTACCTCAAAGCCTGTTAGAAGGCTGGTACAGGCTTCAGTCGGCCCGCTCTTGGCGGACTGAACTTTCTGGATCACCGCACTCATAACAGTGCGGTGCTCCTCGTCGATGGAAGCGCCATTGAGCGCCTCCAGCAAATTATCCGGCGCCTTCGGTTGGATGGAGGCCACCGGCGTCGTAGTCTTGCCCTTCTTACGAAGGGCCCGCCCGCCGGACTTCGAAACCATTGTAGGTTCTGGTACGGAGTCCGGCACAGGGCCGGACTTAGAACCCTTGGGGGTTCCGCCCTCTTTTCTCCCAGAGTCCGAAAGGTCGCCTTGCGGCGCTTCCAGGACCTCCTCCTCATAGCTGGGCCCCTTCTGGGACCCCACCTCGGCATTATCTACATCGCGGGGGGAGGAGGCGGTCGGAAGTGAAGCGCTATTCACATCCGACGAACCCAGGGACCCGCTCGACGAAGCGGGGAGATTGTCCTTGGGCGGGCTGCATGGTTGTATTCGGCGTTAGAAGACACTATGCGACAAAAGAGAAATCATGAGTTATTATGGGATCCGGACACTTACGATCTCGCCAGGGGCTTGGCCCTCGAAGGCCACTCCTCTTCGCCGTCGTCGGCGTTGGTGGAACAGTCCGGAGGAAGGGTCCTTCCCTTCTTGGACCCTTCGGCCTCCCCCGTTGGGGAAGCCTTCCTCTTCTTCTCTCCCCCCGCTGGGGGAGAGGCCTCCTTTTTCTCCTCCTCTTCTTCGTGGGAGGAGTCCGCCTCGGAGTCATCGGACGATGAGTCCGATAACACCTGGCGCCGGGAACTCCTCCGAGTTCCCGTGGCCTTCTTCTTGGCCTTCTTCTCCGGCACCACGTAAGGCGCCGGAACCAGCAGCCCCGTTAATCAGGCGTCCACTGGGTCTTATGGTAAGGGAGCCGGACAGTTAACCTGCCCGGACGTCTTCTGCCAGGCCTGTTAAAGGTAAAGGGAGTTTAGATCCCGCATAGAGTCAAACTATGGAAAACAAGCATCCCATAAAGGGAAAAATAGCTTACCTCACCGGCTTAACGCTGCGAGCTGAATCTGCGATCTTCGGAAGCGGATGCGGGAGCCTCGGCGCCCTTGAACAGCACCCTCCAGGCATCTTCGTACGTAGTGTCAAAGAGCCTGCTCAAGGTCTGGTGCTGTGCCGGATCAAACTCCCACAAGTTGAAGGCCCGTTGTTGGCACGGGAGAATCCGGCAGATGAGCATGACCTGGACTACATTGACAAGCTTGAGGTTCTTGTTCACCAGGGTTTGGACACATGATTGAAGTCCGGTTAGCTCCTCCGAATCACCCCATTTCAGGCCCTTCTCTTTCCAGGAGGTGAGCCATGTGGGGATGCCAGATCTGAATTCGGGGGCTGCTGCCCATTCAGGGTCACGTGGCTCGGTGATGTAGAACCACCCCGATTGCCACCCTTTGATGGTTTCCACGAAGGCGCCCTCGAGCCATGTGACGTTGGGCATCTTGCCCACCATGGCGCCTCCGCACTCCGCTTGGCGGCCGCCAACTACCTTCAGCTTGACATTAAAAGTCTTCAGCCATAAGCCGAAGTGGGGCTGGATGCAGAGGAAGGCCTCGCACACGACGATGAATGCCGAGATGTTGAGGATGAAATTCAGGGCCAGATCATGGAAATCCAGGCCATAGTAGAACATGAGCCCCTGGACAAATGGGTGGAGTGGGAAGCCCAGTCCGCGGAGGAAATGGGGAAGGAACACCACCCTCTCGTGGGGCCTGGGGGTGGGGATGAGCTGCCCCTCGTCGGGGAGCTGATGCACAATGTCGCTGGACAAGTATCCGGCCTTATGCAGCCTTTTGATGTGCCCCTCCATGACGGAGAAGGCCATCCACTTGCCTCCCGCTCCGGACATGGTTGGAGAAGGTCGAGGCGAGATGTGAGGACTTGGGCGTTGGAGCTCGAGTGCGCGGAGATGGATAAGCAAAGGAGGAAGAAGGCGTAGGTAAAAAGGTGGATCCTTACCCCCTTATATGGGCGGACAAAGCTATGCGTCCCACCAGCCTGGTAAAACTCGCTTATCTCCCAAGCGCCGCAATCAATGGTGCGGTTGGGTTACCCACGCCCGTATTGATGAGAATCCCGGAATACGGGGACATGATCTCTGCTTCGACAAGACGTGCCAAGGAAACCGCTTCGCTAAACGCACTGAGGTGGGACCATAAAAACAATTCGAATAAGGGCTTGGCCATGGTGTGATGTCATGCCACGAGATACGTCAGCATATTGAACTTGTGTAAATATTATTCTCTCTACGGTGGTATGTGGAACTTATTTTGCAGAGCCGGACACTATCCTGGTGTTCAAAATCTTCTATGAATTATTCGAAGGATGAACCCGCCTTGCAATGCCGAAGACAATATGCGCGCCGGACTCGTCATCATTGAATCCTGGTTCAGGGGCTACTGAGGGAGTCCTGGACTAGGGGGTGTCCGGATAGCCAAACTATCACCATCGGCCGGACTCCAAGACTATGAAGATACAAGATTGAAGACTTCATCCCATGTCCGGATGGGACTTTCCTTGGCGTGGAAGGCAAGATTGGCGATACGGATATGTAGATCTCCTACCATTGTAACCGACTCTGTGTAACCCTAGCCCTCTCCGGTGTCTATATAAACCGGAGGGTTTTAGTCCGTAGGACGAACAACAATCATACCATAGGCTAGCTTCTAGGGTTTAGCCTCCTTGATCTCGTGGTAGATCTACTCTTGTACTACCCATATCATCAATATTAATCAAGCAGGAGTAGGGTTTTACCTCCAGCGAGAGGGCCCGAACCTGGGTAAAAACATCGTGTCCCTTGTCTCCTGTTACCATCCGCCTAGACGCACAGTTCGGGACCCCCTACCCGAGATCCGTCGGTTTTGACACCGACAGTGGGGGAGTGGGGCGACAGGGGAGGGGTTAGGGTTTCAGAGGGTGTGGGGATAAGGGAGTGGGGGTAGGTTGGCCGGTCGGGCCAGGGTCGGCCAGCTGGGCCGTCTGGCCCAGTTGGCCAGGGGGCCTTTTTTTTGTTTTGTCCTTTTTTTCCTTTTTCTTTATTTTCTTTTCTGTTTTAATTCATTTTAAGTTTTTAGTTTTTTTATAAAAGCATGGTTCCCTCACCATAAATACATAGGCATATAATTACACACTCTGAACATTTTAGTTTAACATTTTAAAAACTTTTGATGTTTGACAAAAACTCAAATCTGAATTTGAATCATTTGAACTAACGCGGTATTAGCAACAGTAATCGGGGTGACATGGCATCGTTAACGTGGGATTACTGTAGCATGATTATTTGGGCGTTACAAATCTCCTCCACTACAAGAAATCTCGTCCCGGGATTTAAGAGGTAGAAGGAAATAGTGCGGGGTACTCTTCGCGCAGACGATCCTCACGTTCCCAAGTGGCTTCATCTTCAGAATGGTGCGACCACTGGACTTTGAGGAACTTGATCGCCTTCTGATGTGTGCGGCGTTCAGCTTGGTCGAGAATGCAAACCGGATGCTCTTTATAGGAGAGGTCTTGTTGCAACTCGAGCACTTCATGATCCACTGCTCGGATTGGGTCCTTGAAGCAGCGACGGAGTTGTGACATGTGGAACACATCGTGAACCTGAGAAAGGTTTGGCGGGAGCTCCAGTTGGTATGCCACTTTTCAATGCCTTTCCAGAATAGTGAAAGGACCAATATAGCGAGGAGCTAGCTTGCCCTTGATCCCGAAGAGCACCCTTCATTGGTGTGACTCGAAGATAAGCCTTTTCGCCAGGTTGATAGACCATGTCCTTATGATGACGGTCATACTGACTCTTCTGACGTGACTGAGCAGTCTTGAGATTCTCGCGAATAAGGCGACTTGTTCTTCGGCATGTTGGATAATATCCGGACCGAAGAGTGGACGTTCCCCAGTTTTTGACTAGTTTAGAGGGGTTCGACACTTCTGTCCATATAACACTTTGAAGTGGGTCATCTTCAGACTAGCTTGATAGCTACTATTATAGGAGAACTCAGCATACGGGAGATATTCCTCCCATTTCTTGCCGAAGGAAATGACACAAGATCGAAGCATGTCTTCGAGAACTTGGTTGACGCGTTCAACTTGCCCTTGCGACTGAGGATGAAAAGTAGTGCTGAAAGACAAATGAGTCCCCACAACTTCGTGGAAACTTGCCCAGAATCTTGAAGTGAATAAACTGCCACGGTCTGAATTGATAACTAGTGGAATACCATGTAATGAGACAATTCTAGACATGTAGAGGGTTGCCAGCTGACTAGCAGTGATAGTTTCTTTGACAGCCAGAAAATGCGCAACTTTAGAAAGCCGGCCAATGACGACAAGAATAGCATCATTACCTTTCTGCGATTTGGTAAATCCAGTGACGAAGCCCATTTCAACATGGTCCCATTCCATTCAGGAATAGAGATAGGTTGCAGAGTTCCAGCAGGCCTTTGATGCTCTGCTTTGATATGACGGCAAACGTCACACTCAGCAACATAACGAGCAATGTCTTGCTTCATATTTGACCACCAGAATCTCTGACGAATGTCTTGGTACATCTTGGTGCTACTGGGATGAATAGACAAAGGTGTATCAGAGCTTCTTTCATGACCTCCTGAGTCTTATCCAGGTTATCTTTTGAAGGGACCATTGGGCGACCTTTAAAGAACAAAGTGCTAGTATCATCAATAGTGAAGAACGAGCACTTTCCTTCTTCAAGGTAGCGCTTAATCTTGTGGGCTTGAGAGTCATACTTCTGCAGCGTCTTGATGCTTTCCACGAGATCTGGTATAGCAACCAGGGTATTGATAGAACCCTGGGAAACAACATGGAGGTTCATTTTGCGGCTCTCAGGAGGAGGGGGAGCGAGAGCACCAGGAGGAACAATATGGAGGTTCAGCTTTCTGAATTCTTCAACAAGCGAGGGCTGAACTTTGTGAACATGCAGGTGGTTGCAATATGACTTGCGGCTTAGGGCATCATCCATTACACTAGCCTTGCCTGGGGTATACGAAATACCCAAGTTAAAATCTACAACAGTCTCCATCCATCTCTGCTGATGGGGGTTCAGGTCTGGCTGAGTAAATAGATACTTCAGACTTTGGTGGTCGATGAAGATCTCGCAATGATTACCAAGAAGGTAATGTCGCCATTGTTTCAGTGCATGTATAACAGCAGCAAGCTCGAGGTCATGAACTGGATAGTTCTCTTCATGAGGGCGCAATTGATGAGAGGCATAAGCAATCACTTTATGCTCTTGCATTAGGACAACGCCTAGACCTTGACGTGAAGCATCACAATAAATTACGAAGTCCTTCTTAGTATCTGGAGGAGCAAGAACTGGGGCAGAAGTCAACTTGTCTTTGAGCACTCGGAAACTTTCCTTACACTTTTCTGTCCACTCAAACTTGACGCCCTTATGCAACAGGTTAGTCAGAGGTCTAGCAATCTTGGAGAAGTTCTCGATGAATCGATGGCAATAGCTGGTGAGGGAGTCCTGGACTAGGGGGTGTCCGGATAGCCAAACTATCACCATCGGCCGGACTCCAAGACTATGAAGATACAAGATTGAAGACTTCGTCCCGTGTCCGGATGGGACTTTCCTTGGCGTGGAAGGCAAGCTTGGCGATACGGATATGTAGATCTCCTACCATTGTAACCGACTCTGTGTAACCCCAGCCCTCTCCGGTGTCTATATAAACCGGAGGGTTTTAGTCCGTAGGACGAACAACAATCATACCATAGGCTAGCTTCTAGGGTTTAGCCTCCTTGATCTCGTGGTAGATCTACTCTTTTACTACCCATATCATCAATATTAATCAAGCAGGAGTAGGGTTTTACCTCCACCGAGAGGGCCCGAACCTGGGTAAAAACATCGTGTCCCTTGTCTCCTGTTACCATCCGCCTAGACGCACAGTTCGGGACCCCCTACCCGAGATCCGTCGGTGTTGACGCCGACATTGGTGCTTTCATTGAGAGTTCCTCTATGTCGTCACCTATAGGCCTGATGGCTCCTTCGATCATCATCAACAACGCGGTCCAGGGTGAGACTTTTCTCCCCGGACAGATCTTCGTATTCGGCGGCTTTGCACTACGAGCCGATTCACTTGGCCATATGGAGCAGATCGAAAGCTACGCCCCTGGCCATCAGGTCAGATTTGGAAGTTTGAACTACACGGCTGACATCCGCGGAGACTTGATCTTCGACAGATTCGAGCCATAGCCAAGCGCGCCGCACTGTCACGATGGGCATGATCTTGCTCTGCCGCCGGACAGTGCCTTGGAGGCCGCACAAGTGTCCGCTCTGACCCTTAGCTCGGAGCCGACTGCGCCGATCGAGGACGGGTGGCTGGACACCGCCTCGGGGGCTGTTACCTCTACGACGATAGAGCCGAATACCAATCCTATCCTTCGTGAAGCTCGTGACTCCGAGGTGCCGGACTCCTCTCCGGACTCTGAACCTTCCGCGCCCCTGCCAATCGAATCCGATTGGGCGCCGATCATGGAGTTCACTGCCGCAGACATCTTTCAGCACTCGCCCTTTGGCGACATCCTGAATTCACTAAAGTCTCTCTCTTTATCAAGAGAGCCCTGGCCGGACTATGGTCAGGAAGGCTGGGATACGTATGACGAAGAAATTCAACGCCCACCCACCACCCGCTTTGTAGCCTCTGTCGATGATTTAACCGACATGATCGACTTTGACTCCGAAGACATTGATGGTATGGATGACGATGCCGGAGACGACCAAGAACCAGTGCCTATAGGGCACTGGAAGGACACCTCAACTCACAATGTATATATGGTGGATACACCTAAAGGAAGCGATAACAAGGAACAACGGGACACTACGAAGGATAATTCCCTCAAAAAGCAGTCAAAACGGCGACGTAAGCGCCGCTCAAAGTCCCGCCTTGACAAAGACAGCACGCATACAGACCCAGCCATAGAGCAGGGCGAACCGGTGGATGACGAACATGCCCTCGAGCAACCATCCGAACAGGATAACTTGGATAAACAATCCGTCCCCGGCAAAGATAACAGTCTGGACGATCTCACGCCGGACACATCGTTGGAGCAGAAGAACCTCCACAAAAGGCGGCGCCACTGCACGTATTCTGAAGAAGCAGAAACGGAAGCTCAAAACAGCGGAAGACACACTCAGAATGAGATGGAGCAAAGTACTCAACACCGCAGACAAATACGGCGATAGTCGCCAAACAAATAGCTACCCTAAGCGCAAACTACTGCCCAAATTTGACGAGGAGGCCGTAGAGCCCCCACGATCAAAGAACAAAGAGGCCGCCCGGTCGGATAGACGACCACATGGCAAACATAGAGCAGCAAGCGGCACCGCACACAAGCCGGCACGCGACCCGCATAAGGATCTGCACCTAAAGGATGGCCCAGTCAGGTCTATCTATGGGCCAAGAAAGCAAGCTCTAGAAAGCAATACAACACGTCGAGTATTCGAACATCACGGCACACCCAAATACAGGGGCACCGCACACCCCCTATGTTTCACCGATGAGGTGCTGGATCATGAATTTCCAGCGGGATTCAAGCCCGTAAACATAGAGGCATACGACGGAACAACAGACCCTGGAGTCTGGATTGAGGATTACATCCTACACATACACATGGCTAGAGGAGATGACCTCCACGCCATAAAATACTTACCCCTCAAGCTCAAAGGGCCAGCCCGGCATTGGCTCAAAAGCCTCCCAAAAAATACCATTGGAAGTTGGGAAGAGCTCGAGGATTCATTTCGGGCAAATTTTCAGGGGACTTATGTCCGCCCTCCGGATGTAGACGATTTAAGTCACATAACTCAACAGCCCGGAGAGTCAGCTCGCAAATTCTGGAACAGGTTCCTCACCAAAAAGAACCGAATAGTCGACTGTCCGGACGCTGAAGCCTTAGCAGCTTTCAAACACAACGTCCGAGACGAATGGCTCGCCAGACACCTCGGCCAGGAAAAGCCAAGAACAATGGCTGCATTAACAAGCCTCATGACCCGCTTTTGCGCAGGAGAGGATAACTGGCTGGCAAGATGCAGTACTAGCGACCCAAGTACGTCCGAAGTCAGGGATGGAAATGGGAAACCACGACGCAACAAGGACCAGCGCCAGACTAAGGGAAATGGTCTGAAGAGCACGACAGTCAACACCGGATTCAAAAGCTCTCGGCAGAACAACAAAAAACTGCCTCTCAAGGACAACAACGACGAGCTATCCAACCTAAATAAAATCTTGGACAAGATATGCCAAATCCATAGTAGCTCCGGGAAGCCTGCAAACCACACCCACAGAGATTGTTGTGTCTTCAAACAGTCTGGCCGACTTAATGCCGAACACAAGGGGCTCGACACACCAAGTGAGGACGATGACGAACCCCACAAGTAGAGCACCAAAAAACAAAGGAATTTCCCACAAGAGGTCAAAACAGTAAACTCACTTCAAGTGACAACAGGAAAAAATAGAGCGGCGCCCATTAAAGTACGCGCCGCACGGTCCACCCCAATGGAGTCCCGACACTGGATGTCAAAACCAATCACTTTCGACCATCAGGATTACTCCGGAAGTATCCGGAACGTAGGATGGACTGCTTTGATATTAGATCCTATAATCGACGGACTACAATTTACACAAGTCCTAATGGATGGTGGCAGTGATCTAAACCTTCTATATCAGGGCACAATCCGCAGAATGGGGATAGACCCAACCAAAATTCGCCATAGCAACACTTCCTTTAAAGGAGTGATGCCAGGCCCATATGCCCATTGTACGGGCTCTCTACTGCTAGAAGTTGTGTTCGGCTCATCCGACAACTTCCATCGCGAAAAGTTAGTCTTCCACATCGCCCCATTTAAAAGTAGCTATCAAGCACTATTGGGACGCGAAGCTTTCCCCCGCTTTAACACAATACCGCATTACGCGTCTCTTACACTTAAAATGCCCGGTCCACGTGGCATCATCTCATTAAAGGGAAACTTCGAGTGTTCCTCGAATATGGAAGAACGTGAGACTGCCTTGACAGCCACACACTAATCCGGCTTTGCTGATCAAAGCACCTAAACAGGTCATTCAGATCCCGGACACGGTTAGGCGAGTCCGGCATAAATAAACAAGGGGCTTACTAGCCGCGCCCCCCTTATAAGGGGCTGCACGCATGTACAATAAGAGACAATAAAGCTGAATTTTATTCATTTTTTGAATCATACTTTGTTTATACATTTTTCGCACGATCCTTTTTTACAACTAAGTTCTTCTCTTTTACAGATGAACACCGTGCTACACCCGTCCAGGATACGGCACAACGGAGATACAGGCGTAGACGTGCAGTAGGGACCCATTGCAAGGATTCTTTTCAGATTAAGACCCTGCGTAAACCTTTTTTACTGTCTCTTGTTGATATGCATCCCCCGGTTTCTTATTATAACCGAGGAGGAGGCTGGTGTTTTGGCATCGGCCGCGTTAGAAATTTTTGCGCGTACCTAGACACTAGGGGCTTAGGGCATTGTTCTGCCCGTTTTCATAAAGACCGAATACCTTAGGGAGTGTTCGGCGTCTCGAGTTAGACCTTATATGCATCAGCTCCGAATCATGTCTTTGGTCAAATGTTGGGTTTGCCCGGCTCTTGTGTTTTGCTGCCTTACGTTCTGCTCTATCGGCTAACGCGGCACCAGGAGAACTACTGCGATTGTGCCCCGGTTCGTCCAGGTGAGCACCTCAGTAGAGAAAGCCGAAAACTGACTGTCATGATATAGCGAGAGACTGGTCAACCACTCGATCAACCACCGGAATGTTTAGAATTCCTCCGCTTTAATGAAGGACCGTTTCCCGGTCAGGCACATACGCGCCCCGAATTCGGAGAGCGCGGTGCCCCTAGGGGCTATATAGTAGCCCCACCATCGAACTCCTATGGCTAAGTGAAAGTGATAAAGCATTATAGTCCGGTTTCCTAGTTTTCTACGCTATCATCTCCTTCACAGGACCAAGACATTGGATTAAGTGTGAAAATGCGCTTTTTTTGCAAACACCCCCGCACTATGTGCGTGGGGGCTGAAGCCGAAGACTGCCATCTTTCAGGTTATATATACATATACATTAACGGCCGCACAAGAGGTATTTCAATACTTGAACGCACAAGTATAAAAAGCCCTTATATTATATTTGAAACATGGTTTCACAAATCATACATGTCATTTGAACATAACATTCTTCGAGCACTGCGTCTCTATTAAATGAGCGCCCTGCAGGACTTCCTCAAAATAGTGCTCGGCAGCTACTCGGCTTCTGTCCGAATCCTGGGATGCAACGTCGGTGGCCTTCATCTCTGCCCAGTATGTTTTGACACGGGCAAGAGCCATCCGTGCACCCTCTATGCATGCCGACCGTTTCATTGCATCGATATGCGGCACCGCATCAAGGAACTGTTGCACCAAGCCAAAATAACTCTTCGGCTCGGACCTTTTCGGCCACAAATGAGTCACGACATCCTTCATGGCAAGTCCGGACAACCTATTCAGCTCAGCCCATTCGGCTAACCGACCGGTTAATGGAAGTGGACTCTCTGGACTATGGAACTGCGACTAAAAAAGCTCTTCCATTCCGTGATCCTTTTGGCCTCAGAAGTGTGCAACCGCGTCTGCAGCACTCGCCGCCAAATCCAGATAAGCATCCTCCGCACCCCACAGCTGGCCCAACTGAGCATACTTCGGATCCGTGAACTTCCTCCGCAGCAGAAAGGGCTTTCCAGCCACGATATCCCCGGCTTGACATAGCTCCTCCTTTATAGCTCTCATCGCGGAGCGGGCATCCTTGGCTTCGGCGGTGGCCTTCTTTAGGTCCTCTTGCTTCGCTAGGCGTTCTTTTTCAAGAAACTCACAGCGGTCGATAGCATTCTTCAGCTTCACAGACATCTCGGCCATTTCCTCCCTGCTTCGGTAGTGAGCAGCATGTTCGGCTTTTAGCTCTTCGGCCGCCTTCAAGGCAGCCGCATTACTTTTTCTGGCTTGCTCCTTGGCTCGGGCAAGCTCCGCCCGAAGGTCCACCATAGCAGCGGCACCATCTGCATTAAGCATACATGTTGTAAGGCACGGGCGTCAAGTTCCCTTACCAGGTGTCCACGGAGAAGCCACATACCTTGTGACTCGTCAAGTCGCTTATTGACCAGCGTGATGTCCGCATCCGCAACGTCAAGTTGCCGCTTTAGTTCGGCAAATCCATCAGTCCGGCTGGCCACCGAATGCTCGGCCACCTATATAGGAAAGGCGACATCTTACAACTGAGATTATGATCCTCGGCACGCTGTCACCTTTGACAATGTACCGAGTCTCAGGGGCTACTATCTATATAGGGCGCATTCTATATGCAAAACTGATAGAAGGTATATCATTTTCGCGTACCTCAAACCCCGTCAGTAAACTTTTGACGGCTCCATGCAATCCGCTCTTAGCGGATGAAATCCTTTCAATCACCGCACCCATTAATGCACGATGATCTTCTGAGATAGACGCTCGCCTGAGCAGATCTTTCAGCTCCTCCGACCGGACACCAGTTGGTGCCGGAACTTCCGGCCCCGCCGGACTCGGGGAAACCCTCCGCGACGACACCTCAGGGTCGTCCGCCCCACCTGACGGTGTGGCAGATGGAGGCGTTTCGCTCTCCATCATCTCCGGACGAGGATCCCCCGAAGATGAGCTCTGCTGAGAAGGGCTGAGATCCGAACTACAAGGTAAAACTCCGGTTATCTTCGAAAATAAAAACAGGGATGTCCCTTATTACAAAACTCCCCTTTCTACTTACGGCTCGCTGGAGGGCTGATTCCCTTGGGGAAATAGTGCGGCCGGGGCTTCTCCCGGCGCAGGACCCTCTGGTGAAGATTTCTTCCCCCGCTTTGAGGCCTTGGCCTCCGGATCTTTAGAAGCGGTCCTCTTCTCCCCCTGGAGGGAGGGATTCTCGATTCCCCCTTTCTTGAGAGCCTCCTTAGCGGAGGAAGCAGCTTTCCTGTTCCCCCCTTTGCCCTCTTCCAAAGGCGCAACCTTCAGCAGCTTGGTTAACACAGGATCCGGCGTGGTCTCAGGGAGGAGGGCCGAACACCTGATTAGTTTTGGTTTTGCTATCCACTCCTGTTCAAGGGGAAGCTCTTTAAAGGGCAAGTTTATGATAAATATATGGATAGCGTGTCCGGGCACAGGACTACTTACTTGAGTATCCGGGCGATTGTAGGTCAGACCTGCGTCCTCGGTCAAGTCCGGACACATCTCTTGTGATCCGAAGAACAGTTTATACATCTCTACGGGCGTCGCACCCATGAAGTGTTGGAGAGCTCGCGGTCCCTCCGGATTGAATTCCCACAGGCGGAGGAGGCGACGTTTGCAGGGCAGAAGGCACCGAATTAGCATGACCTGCGCCACTACAACCAGATTGATCTCCCTCTCTTGGTGGTCTCGAATACAGCCCTGCAACAGAGGTACGTCCTTGGACGGCCCCCAGTCAAGCCCTTTGTTGACCCATGACGCCAGCCATTGTGGAGGGCCCGAGCGAAAGGGAGGTGGCGCCACCCATCTGGTGCCCCTGGGAGCGGTGATGTAGAACCACTCTTGTTGCCACGAACCAAGCTCCTCTTGAAAAAAGCCCTCGGGCCATGGAGCGTCAGCACTCTTGCTTATAACAACCCCTCTGCACTCTGCCTGCTGCCCCTCGATCATCTTCGGCTCCACATTGAAGGTCTTGAGCCACAATCCGAAGTGAGGGGTAATGCGGAGGAAGGCTTCGCATACGACAATGAACGATGAGATGTGGAGGATGGACTCCGGATCCAAGTCGTGGAATTCCAGCCCGTAATAAAACATGAGCCCCCGCACGAAGGGGTCCGACGGGAAGCCTAAACCCCGACGGAAGTGAGACACAAACACCACGCTCTCACCAGGCTCGGGAGTAGGAATAACTTGCCCTTGGGCAGGCAGCCTATGTGAAATTTCGCCGGTTAGATACCTGGCGTCTCTCAGCTTTAGCACGTCTTCTTCCGTGCATCCACCGGCCTCGCAGGTCAGAGCCGGACATTGTCGAAGGTCCGAAGCGCCTGAATCTGGAGCTTTGGGTGTTGGAACTCAAGGCGAGGGGCGGATTCGATTGAGATTGAAAGAAAGGAGCAGGCCTTGGTCTCGTTATAAAGAGGTTGAATACCAAGAGCCCTCCCTGTGGCCGTTTGGGACTCGCCTTCGATAGAGGGGGCGCGCCAACGGGCGCGGTTGGGTTACCCACGCCCATATTGATGAGAATCCCGAAATAAGGGGACACGATCTCTGCTTTGACAAGACGTGCCAAGGAAACCGCTTCGCTAAAACGCGCTGAGGTGGAACAATAAAAACAATCCGAATAAAGGCTTGGCTGTGGTGAGACGTCATGCCACGAAATACGTCAGCAGATTGAACTTGTGTAAATATTATTCTCTCTACGGTGGTACGTGGAACTTATTTTGCAGAGTCGGACACTATCCTGGTGTTCAAAATCTTCTATGAATTATTAGGAGGAGGAACCCGCCTTGCAATGCCGAAGACAATATGCGCGCCAGACTCGTCGTCATTGAAGCCTGGTTTAGGGGCTACTGAGGGAGTCCTGGACTAGGGGGTGTCCGGATAGCCGAACTATCACCATCGGCCGGACTCCAAGACTATGAAGATACAAGATTGAAGACTTTGTCTCGTGTCCGGATGGGACTTTCCTTGGCGTGGAAGGCAAGCTTGGCGATACGGATATGTAGATCTCCTACCATTGTAACCGACTCTGTGTAACCCTAGCCCTCTCCAATGTCTATATAAACCGGAGGGTTTTAGTCCGTAGGACGAACAACAATCATACCATAGGCTAGCTTCTAGGGTTTAGCCTCCTTGATCTCGTGGTAGATCTACTCTTGTACTACCCATATCATCAATATTAATCAAGCAAGAGTAGGGTTTTACCTCCACCGAGAGGGCCCGAACCTGGGTAAAAACATCATGTCCCTTGTCTCCTGTTACCATCTGCCTAGACGCACAGTTCAGGACCCCCTACCCGAGATCCGCCGGTTTTGACACCGACAGCTGGCAAGTCCGAGAAAACTTCTAACTTACTTGACATTCTTCGGAGGAGTCCAATCGAGAATAGCCTGATCTTGCTCAGGGTTGATGGCAATACAATCCTTGGAGATGACATGCCCAAGATAGGTTACTTCGGGAAGCCAGAATTCACACTTGGAGAACTTGGCATAGAATTGATGCTCTCTAAGCTTTTCTAGAGCAAGACAAAGATGTTCAACATGTTCTTCTTCATTCTTGGAATATAGCAGGATATCATCCAGATAAACCACGGCGAACTTGTCGAGGTATTCCATGAATATGTAGTTCATCAGATGAGAGAAAGTGGTTGGAGCATTGGTTAATCCAAAAGACATGACGGTGTACTTGTATGAACCATAGTGAGTCACAAATGAGGTCTTTGGGATATCCTCTTCACGAACACGGATCTGGTGGTAACCCAACCTCAAGTCAAGTTTAGAGAACACTGACAAACTAGCTAGTTGATCATACAGATCATTGATCTGAGGAAGAGGATATTTGTTCTGAATGGTAGCTTGGTTAATAGGACATTAGCCTTGGACCAACCTGATTGTCCCATCCTTCTTCTTGACAAAGAGAGAAGGTGCTCCCCAAGGAGAGCAACTTGGGCGAATGAAACCACTTCGTAGAGATTTGTCGATTTCCTCCTTGAGCTCAATGAGTTCATGCGGCGGCATCTTATAGGGCCATTTGGCTATAGGAGTGGTGCCTGGTTTCAAGTCCATGATGAATTTGACAGCTCTAGCAGGGGGAATCCGTGGAAGCTCTTCAGGAAAGACGTCGAGGAATTCGCGCACGACGGGAATGTTTTCAATGCCATCGAGTGGTGTAGCGTTCAATGCATTCAACACATAAAGCCTTGCCTCGGCATTCTGAACAAGTCGAGCATTGTGATAACCCACAAGTATAGGGGATCGTAACAGCTTTTGAGGGTAGAGTATTCAACTCAAATTTATTGATTCGATACAAGGGGAGCCAAAGAATATTCTTGAGTATTAGCAGTTGAGTTGTCAATTCAACCACACCTAGATAACTTAGTATCTGCAGCAAAGTGTTTAGTAGCAAAAGTGGTATGATAATAAAGGTAACGGTAGCAAAAGTAAAGATAAATGTTTTTGGGGTTTTGTAGTAATTGTAACAGTAGCAACGGAAAAGTAAATAAGCGAAGAACAATATGTGAAAAGCTCGTAGGCAATGGATCAGTGATGGATAATTATGCCGGATGCGATTCCTCATGCAATAGCTATAACATAGGGTGATATAGAACTAGCTCCAATTCATCAATGTAATGTAGGCATGTATTCCGTAAATAGTCATACGTGTTTATGGAAAAGAACTTGTATGACGTCTTTTGTCCTACCCTCCTGTTGCAGCGGGGTCCTTACGGAAACTAAGGGATATTAAGGCCTCCTTTTAATAGAGAACCGGACCAAAGCATTAACACATAGTGAATACATGAACTCCTCAAACTACGGTCATCACCGAGAAGTATCCCGATAATTGTCACTTCGGGGTTGTCGGATCATAACACATAATAGGTGACTATAGACTTGCAAGATAGGATCAAGAACACACATATATTCATGAAAACATAATAGGTTCAGATCTGAAATCATGGCACTCAGGCCCTAGTGACAAGCATTAAGCATAACAAAGTCATAGCAACATCAATCTGAGAACATAGTGGATACTAGGGATCAAACCCTAACAAAACTAACTTGATTACATGGTAAATCTCATCCAACCCATCACCGTCCAGCAAGCCTACGATGGAATTACTCACGCACGGCGGTGAGCATCACGAAATTGGTGATGGAGGATGGTTGATGATGACGACGGCGATGAATCCCCCTCTCCGGAGCCCCGAACGGACTCCAGATCAGCCCTCCCGAGAGAGATTAGGGCTTGGTGGCGGCTCCGTGTCGTGAAACGCGATGAAACTTTTTCCTTGATTTTTTTCTCCTCGAGACGGAATATATGGAGTTGGAGTTGAGGTCGGAGGAGGTCCAGGGGGCCCACGAGATAGGGGGTCGCGCCCTAGGGGGGGCGCCCCCCTGTCTCGTGGACAGGCGGTGGGCCCCCTAGCACTAATTCTTTCGCCCAAAATTCTTATTAAATCTGAAAAGTGCCTCCGTGGATTTCTAGGACATTCCGAGAACTTTTCTTTTCTACACATAAAACAACATCATGGCAGTTCTGCTGAAAACAACGTCAGTCCGGGTTAGTTTCATTCAAATCATGCAAGTTAGAGTCCAAAACAAGGGCAGAAGTGTTTGGAAAAGTAGATACGATGGAGACGTATCAACTCCCCCAAGCTTAAACCTTTGCTTGTCCTCAAGCAATTCAGTTGATAAACTGAAAGTGATAAAGAAAAACTTTTACAAAATCTGTTGCTCTTGTTGTTATAACATGAAAAGCCAGCATTCAAGTTTCAGCAAATACTATGAACTAACCATACTCACAATAACACATAGGTCTCACAATTACTCATATCAATAACATAATCAGCTAGCGAGCCATAATAATAAAACTCGGATGACAACACTTTCTCAAAATAATCATAACATGATATAACAAAATGGTATCTCGCTAGCCCTTTCTGAGACCGCAAAACATAAATGCAGAGCACCTTTAAAGATCAAGGACTGACTAAACATTGTAATTCATGGTAAAAGAGATCCAGTCAGCTCATACCAAATATAAACCAATGGTAATGAATGCAAATGACAGTGTGCTCTCCAGCGGGTGCTTTTTAATAAGAAGGGTGATGACTCAACATAAAAGTAAATAGATAGGCCCTTCGCAGAGGGAAGCAGGGATTTGTAGAGGTGCCAGAGCTCGATTTTAAAATAGAGATTGAATAACATTTTGAGCGGCATAATTTTGCTGCCAACACAACAACTATGAGATGGCTGTATCTTCCATACTACATGCATTATAGGCAGTTCCCAAACAGAATGGTAAAGGTTTATACTCCCCCAACCACCAACAAGCATCAATCCATGGCTTGCTCGAAACAACGAGTGCCTCCAACATACAACAGCCCTGGGGGAGTTTTGTTTAATTATTTTGATTTGCTTTGATCTTTTTGGATCATGGGATTGGGCATCCCGGTTACCGGCCCTTTCTCGTGAACAAGGAGCGGAGTCCACTCCTCGTGAGAATAACCCACCTAGCATGGAAGATATAGGCAGCCCTAGTTGAAACATGAGCTGCTTGAGCATACAAAACATAATTTCATTTGAAGGTTTGGAGTTTGGCAGATACAAATTTACTTGGAACGGCATGTAAATACCGCATATAGGTAGGTATGGTGGACTCATATGGAACAACTTTGGGTTTTAAGGAGTTTGGATGCACAAGCAGTATTCCCGCTTAGTACAGGTGAAGGCTAGCAAAAGGCTGGGAAGCGACCAACTGAGAGAGCGACAACAGTTGTAAACATGCATTAAAATTAATTTACACCGAGTACAAGCATGAGTAGGATATAATCTACCATGAACATAAATATCATGAAGGCTATGTTGATTTGATTCAACTACATGCGTGAACATGTGCCAAGTCGAGTCACTTAATTCATTCAAAGGAGGATACCATCCCATCATACCACATCATAATCATTCTAATAGCATGTTGGCACGCAAGGTAAACCATTATAACTCATAGCTAATCAAGCATGGCACAAGCAACTATAATCTCTAAATGTCATTGCAAATATGTTTACTTCATAATAGCTGACCCAGGAACGATGAATCATCATATTTACAAAAACAAGAGAGGTCGAGTTCATACCAACTTTTCTCATCCCAATAAATCCATCATATATCATCATTATTGCCTTTCACTTGCACGACCGAACGATGTGTATAATAATAAGAGTGCACATGCATTGGACTAAGCTGGAATCTGCAAGCATTCAACTCAAGAGAGAAGACAAGTAATATGGGCTCTAAGTTAAATAAACAATCATGCATATAAGAGCCACTAAGCATTTTCAATATAGTCTTCTCGACCCCCAAAAGAAAGAAAAGAAAATAAAACTATTTACACGGGAAAGCTCCCAACAAATAAAAAGAAGAACTAGAAATATTTTTGCGGTTTTCATTTTAATTTCTACTACAAGCAAGGAAATTAAACTAACTAATTTTTTTGGTTTTTCTTAAGGTTTATCAAACACACAAGAAGAAAACTAGAAAAAGAAATTTAAACTAGCATGGATAATACAATGAAAGAGTATGAGCACTGACGACTAGTGTGTGAACATGAATGTAAAGTCGGTGAGAAATACGTACTCCCCCAAGCTTAGGCTTTTGGCCTAAGTTGGTCTAATACCAAGGACCGCCGCTACTCTCCCCGGTGTAGTGGGAGGTGTAATCAGGATACCACTGGCTGGTCATCTCCGGATCCCACTGGATAGATGATGCACGATAAGGGTCCAGCTCAGGTTCCGGCTTCGGAGTAAAAGCTTGGGATAGATGGTTGTTCACCGCCTCCGGTGTGACAAGACGACTTTCTGCAAGCAAATCAAATAACAGAGGTGCAGGCAAAATAATAAACTCAAAGTGTTTCTTATTAAATCTAAGTCTATATAGGAGCATCTTCTCTTCATTGTCAACAATAAACTTGTGTGCTACCATGATCTTGTAATCTAAAATGTGAGGAGGTAATTTTCTCTCCTCCTACTCAAGGTGCCTAATGGGTATCTGAAAATGTTCAGCAAGATGTGCAACATAGATACCTCCAAATATGGGGCCTTTTGTACAATTAAGGGCTAGCCGTTTAGCAACGATGGCACCCATACTAAAAGTTTTGTCTCCCAGCAAAGCATGTTGAATAATAATAATATCTGGAACACTAAAATTTCCACTATTCCCACGACCAATCAAGCATCTACTAGCAAATATGGCAAAGTAGCGTAAAACAGGAAAGTGTATGCTAGAGACTTTTGCCTCAGAGCCCTTCTTTGGCTCTTCTACAACAATAGTTTTAACGAAGCCATCCACATCTTCACGACGGGGTTCCTCTAATTCTCCCTCATAAGGTATCCTACATACCGCGCAAAAATGACGTAAAGACATTTCTTTGAGTTCATCATATAAATGAAATGATACTGCAGGCGGTGACTTCTTAAGATAATAATAAAAGTTTTGCACGAAAGTATTGGTAAGTAAGAGATACTGATCGATCCAGTCGTTCATGAAACTGGTGAGGCCTGCAGTCCTGATTAAAGCATAAAAGTCTTCATGAATTCCGGCTTCTTTCAAGAAATCCTCACACGGCCATTCACATGACCGTACTTCCGCTAAGCGAGGAAGATTATACTTGGGTTTTTCCTTCTCTTTGTCTTGTTTTTCTGTAGAGCTTTGGCTAGAAGAGCCTTTAAAGAAACTCCTTAACATTTTCAGAAAATTCCTGAAATTTTAGTAACTTCGAAATAAAAGTGGATAAAACTAAACAAGATTTATAGCAACTCCTACAAGTGCCTAGAGCCTATATCATGCATTGGAATTGCTTGGGACTTCAAAAATTTAACATGCAAGCTCAAGAACATGGTCACCAGCAAAAATTTGCAATGAATAAAGCACTAGAACAAAAACTAATTGGACCAATGGAGGAGTCACATACCAAGCAACAATCTCCCAAAGCAGTTTTGCGAATGGAGCTTTGAGCTAAGAGATCGAAAATCGCAGCAAAACGAGCTAGAACTCGGGCTTGAGCTGGATGGGGATTTTTTTGGGTAGAAGATGAAGTGTGTGGGTGCTGGCATAAGTGGAGGGGAGCCACCAGGGGCCCACGAGACAGGGGGGCGCGCCCTACAGGGGGGCACCCTCCTCTCTCGTGGCCTGGTGCTTGCCCCTCTTGCAGTGTTTTTAGTGCCTAAAATCCTCAAATATTCCAGAAAAAATCATACTAAATTTGCAGGGCATTTGGAGCACTTTTATTTTCGGACTATTTTTTTAATGCACGGATAATTCAGAAAACAGACGGATAATACTATTTTTGCTTTATTTATTCTAAATAACAGAAAATAAAAAGAGGGTACAGAAGGTTGTGCCTTCTAGTTTCATCCATCTCATGATCATCAAAATGAATCCACTAACAAGGTTGATCAAGTCTTGTTAACAAACTCATTCCGAATAACACGGAACCGGAGAAATTTTGATAACACTAAGTTACCTCAATGGGGATATGAAAATCCCCAACAATAAGAATATCATACTTTTTCTTGACAGTAGGGAGAGGAAATTCAAAATCTCCAAAAATGATAGTTGGAACTTTTTCAATAGAATTGATGCTATGAACTTGAGATTGTTTCCTCGGAAAGTGTACCGTATGCTCATTACCATTAACATGAAAAGTGACATTGCCTTTGTTGCAATCAATAACAGC
Organism: Triticum dicoccoides; assembly: GCF_002162155.2. Classification (NCBI taxonomy): domain Eukaryota; kingdom Viridiplantae; phylum Streptophyta; class Magnoliopsida; order Poales; family Poaceae; genus Triticum; species Triticum dicoccoides. Next base: position 237,497,566 of record NC_041381.1, on the reverse strand, counting down.
CCCTGCAGTATTAAGAAAAGGTCTACCAAGGATAATAGACATACTATCGTCCTCGGGAATATCAAGAATATCAAAGTCCGTTAAGATATTGACATTTGCAACCACAACACGCACATCCTCACAAATGCCGACAGGTATAGTAGTTGATTTATTGGCCATTTGCAAAGATATTTCAGTAGGTGTCATCTTATTCAATTCAAGTCTATGGTATAAAGAGAGAGGCATAACACTAACACCGGCTCCAAGATCACATAAAGCAGTTCTAACATAATTTCTTTTAATGGAACATGGTATAGTTGGTACACCCGGATCTCCAAGTTTCTTTGGTATTCCACCCTTAAAAGTGTAATTAGCAAGAATGGTGGAAATTTCAGCTTCCGGTATCTTTCTTTTATTTGTGATGATATCCTTCATATACTTAGCATAAGGATTTACTTTCAGCATATTAGTTAAGCGCATATGTAAGAAAATAGGTCTAATCATTTCAGCAAAACGCTCAAAATCCTCATCATCCTTTGACTTGGATGGTTTAGGAGGAAAGGGCATGGGTTTCTGAACCCATGGTTCTCTTTCTTTACCGTGCTTCCTAGCAACAAAATCTCTCTTATCGTAACGTTGATTCTTTGATTGTGGGTTATCAAGATCAATAGCAGGTTCAATTTCTACATCATTGTTTTTGCTAGGTTGAGCATCAACATGAACATTATCATTAACATTATCACTAGGTTCATGTTCATCACCTGATTGTGTTTCAGCATCAGAAATAGAAATATCATTGGGATTCTCAGGTGTGTCTACAGTAGGTTCACTAGAGGCATGCAAAGTCCTATCATTTTTCTTTTTCTTCTTTTTAGAAGAACTAGGTGCCTCTAAATTATTTCTCTGAGAATCTTGCTCGATTCTCTTAGGGTGGCCTTCAGGATACAAAGGTTCCTGAGTCATTCTACCAGTTCTAGTAGCCACTCTAACAGCAAAAGTCATTTTTATTATTCAATTCAGCAAGCAAATCATTTTGAGATTTAAGTACTTGCTTAGCTTGGGTAGCAACCATAGAAGCATATTTGCTAACGCGGTGAAGTTCATCTTTAACTCTAGCTAGATTATCACCTACGCGTCCTATCTTGAAAGCATTATTCTTTAACTCTCTACCAACATAAGCATTAAAACTTTCTTGTCTAGCCATAAAGTCATCAAATTCATCTAAGCATGGGCTATGGAATTTAGTAGAGGGTATTTCAACTTTATCATATCTATAGAGAGAATTCACCTTTACTACCTGTGTCGGGTTATCAAGACAATGTGGTCCTTCAGGCGGTAAATTAAGACCATGTATTTCTTCAATAGGAGGTAAATTCTTAACATCTTCAGCTTTAATACCTTTTTCTTTCATTGATTTCTTTGCCTCTTGCATATCTTCAGGACTGAGAAATAAAACACCTCTCTTCTTCAGAGTGGGTTTAGGAATAGGCTCAGGAGTTGGCTCAATTGGTTCAGGAATTACTTCAGGAACTGGCTCAGGAAGAGTCCAATTATTTTCATTAGTCAACATATTATTCAATAGTATTTCAGCTTCGTCGACTGTTCTTTCCCTGAAAACACAACCAGCACAACTATCCAAGTAGTCCTTGGAAGCATCGGTTAGTCCATTATAAAAGTTATCAAGTATTTCATTTTTCTTAAGAGGATGATCAGGCAAAGCATTAAGAAACCGGAGAAGCCTCCCCCAAGCTTGTGGGAGACACTCTTCTTTGATTTGCACAAAATTATATATTCCCCGCAAGGCAGCTTGTTTCTTATGAGCAGGGAAATATTTAGCTGAGAAGTAATAAATCATATCCTGGGGACTACGCACACAACCAGGAGCAAGAGAATTATACCAAGTCTTAGCATCACCCTTTAATGAGAACGGAAATATCTTAAGGATATATAAATAGCGAGACTTCTCATCATTAGTAAATAGGGTAGCTATATCATTCAACTTGGTAAGATGTGCCACAACAGTTTCAGATTCAAGGCCATAAAAAGGATCAGATTCAACTAAAGTAATAATATCAGGATTAATAGAGAATTCATAATCCTTATCAGTAACGCAGATAGGTTAAGCAGCAAAAGCTGGATCGGGTTTCATTCTAGCATTAAGAGACTGCTGCTTCCATTTAGCTAATAATTTCTTAAGATTATTTCTATCATTGCAAGCAAGAATTTCCATAGCAGCTTTTTCATTCATAACATAACCCTTAGGAACAACAGGTAAAACATAATCATTGGGGGGACCTTCATCATCACTATCATCAGTAATACGATCTTCAGTAATTTCATTCCCCCTAAATCTAGCAAGTTGTTCATCAAGAAATTAACCTAATGGCAAAGTAGTATCACGCACAGAAGTAGTTTCATCATGCATAGCAGAAGTGGCATCATCAATAACATGCGACATATCAATTCATAGCAGTAGCAGGTTTAGGTGTCGCAAGCTTACTAATAACGGAAGGAGAATCTAGTGCAGAGCTAGATGGCAGTTCCTTACCTCCCCTCGTAGTTGAGGGCAAAATAGTAGTTCGATCGTCTTTCAAGTTCTTCATAGTGATCAACAGATATAAATCCCAAGTGACTCAGAGAATAGAGCTATGCTCCCCGGCAACGGCGCCAGAAATTAGTCTTGATAACCCACAAGTATAGGGGATCGCAACAACTTTCAAGGGTAGAGTATTCAACCCAAATTTATTGATTCGACACAAGGGGAGCCAAAGAATATTCTTGAGTATTAGCAGTTGAGTTGTCAATTCAACCACACCTGGATAAGTTAGTATCTGCAACAAAGTGTTTAGTAGCAAAAGTGGTATGATAATAAAGGTAACGGTAGCAAAAGTAAAGATAAATGTTTTTTGGTTTTTGTAGTAATTGTAACAGTGGCAACGGAAAAGTAAATAAGCGAAGAACAATATGTGAAAAGCTCGTAGGCAATGGATCAGTGATGGATAATTATGCCGGATGCGATTCCTCATGCAATAGCTATAACATAGGGTGATATAGAACTAGCTCCAATTCATCAATGTAATGTAGGCATGCATTCCGTAAATAGTCATACGTGTTTATGGAAAAGAACTTGTATGACGTCTTTTGTCCTAACCTCCCGTTGCAGCGGGGTCCTTACAGAAACTAAGGGATATTAAGGCCTCCTTTTAATAGAGAACCGGACCAAAGCATTAACACATAGTGAATACATGAACTCCTCAAACTACGGTCATCACCGAGAAGTATCCCGATTATTGTCACTTCGGGGTTGTCGGATCATAACACATAATAGGTGACTATAGACTTGCAAGATAGGATCAAGAACACACATATATTCATGAAAATATAATAGGTCCAGATCTGAAATCATGGCACTCGGGCCCTAGTGACAAGCATTAAGCATAGCAAAGTCATAGCAACATCAATCTCAGAACATAGTGGATACTAGGGATCAAACCCTAACAAAACTAACTTGATTACATGGTAAATCTCATCCAACCCATCACCGTCCAGCAAGCCTACGATGGAATTACTCACGCACGGCGGTGAGCATCATGAAATTGGTGATGGAGGATGGTTGATGATGACGACGGCGACGAATCCCCCTCTCCGGAGCCCCGAAAGGACTCCAGATCAGCCCTCCCGGGAGATATTAGGGCTTGGTGGCGGCTCCGTGTCATGAAACGCGATGAAACTTTTTCCTTGATTTTTTTCTCCCCGAGACGGAATATATGGAGTCGGAGTTGAGGTCGGAGGAGGTCCAGGGGGCCCACAAGATAGGGGCCACGCCCTAGGGGGGGGGGCGCCCCCCTGTCTCGTGGACAGGTCGTGGGCTCCCTGGCACTAATTCTTTTGCCAAAAATTCTTATTTAATCTGAAAAGTGCCTCCGTGGATTTCCAGGACATTCCGAGAACTTTTCTTTTCTACACATAAAACAACATCATGGCAGTTCTGCTGAAAACAATGTCAGTCCGGGTTAGTTTCATTCAAATCATGCAAGTTAGAGTCCAAAACAAGGGCAAAAGCGTTTGGAAAAGTAGATATGTTGGAGACGTATCACATTGTAGCTTATTATTTCATCGGAAGGGTGTAGCAGATGGACGGTCTTGGTGGCGCAAATATAGAAGCAGTATGCGCTTTCAACCAATTCATGCCCAGAATGAGATCAATACTACTGGACTTTAGTACGATGGGAGAGACAAGGAATTCCAGTCCTTTGATTTCAACGGGACGTCGTTGCAAATCATGGAGGTTCGACATTGGCCCGCAGGGGTGTGTACTAACAGCGAAGCGTTCATGTCCTCACATTTAATGTCGTGAAAGTACGCAAAATCTTCTGACACGAATGAATGCGATTCACCAGTATCAAATAAAACGGATGCTGGTACTGAATTTACGAGGAGTGTACCCATCACAGTAGCATGCTGGTCCTGAGCTTCATTCAGATCAACGTGGTTGGCATGAACACGACCATAATGCTTGGCATTGTTGTTGCGAGGCTGATTATTTCCATGACCAGCTCTTGGAAGGGCCAGTTGATTCTGGTTCTGATTGCATTCCCTAGAACGGTGTCCTGGTTGACCACACCTAAAGCATGGACCATTGTTGGGAGTGGGCACATGAGCTCATGGTGGTGGAGCTGGAAGTCTTGGGTGCTTAGATGGTGGAGGCGGCAGACGAGGTGCAACATAGGACTGCCTTGGAGCAGGTGTAGTTGGTTGGTACATGCTGTTGGGAATCCAGATCCTACGCTTCTGTGAGGACGGGCCCGAAGATGAGCCCGTGTCATGGTTGCGCCTGTGAGAGCTCTGGTGCTCCTGCAGACCAGTTTCGACATTGATGGCCTTGTTCACCAAGGTGGAGAAATCGACAAAGTCATGCACTAGAAATGTGAGCTTGATGTCAACTTGTAGTCCATCACGGAACTTCTCCCGTCTGCGTGCATCCGTTGCAATGTCTTCTTCAGCATAGCAGGATAAGTCCAGAAACTCCAGCTGATAAGCTTCCACAGTTTTGTTGCCCTGGGTGAGGTTGTGGAACTCATGCTTCTTCCTGTCCATGATTCCCTGAGGAATGAAGCGAGCATGAAAGGCAGCTTGAAAGTCTAGCCATGTGATGATTGTTCCAACTAGCAGAGTACGCCTGTGGCTATCCCACCATTGAGCTGCGGGTCCCTTCAGGAAGAAGGTAGCAAAGGTGACATAGCTGGCAGGGGCTACATTAGCAGACTCCATCTCATAAGTGATGTCACGGAGCTAGTCATCAGCATCCAGAGGCTGAGTTGAGCTGTGGTAGATGGTTGGGTTGAGACGCATGAAATCCTACAGAGTTACCGGGGTTGGCTGCTAGTTCACATTGGGGCGAGGAAACCGAGCCGACATATTCTCCATGAACTGGCGGTTCATCTCAAACTATTGGATCATACCATCCTTGTACTCAGGCGGTGGTGGGGTGTTGCCGCCACGACCATGACCACCTGGTCTAACCATCCTGCTAATATATAACAGGGCTAGTTCAACATTGAGAAATTTGCATAGACAAGAATCATTCATGATGAAACATGCATAATGAAAGGAGCATGATAGATACTACATAGTAGTCGGCATAACTTACAAAAGGGTTCGGACATAGAGTTCAGTACACAGAGTTTAGTACATAAACTATGTCATCATAGGCGGCACGCAGGCTCGCGGCGAATGCATCTAGTACTAATAAGCAAGACTACATCAGACCCAGGAGGAACTTTGGAGGTAGTCGTAGCCTGACAGCTGGTAGTGACGCGACGGATAGTCCTCCACGTCAGCAGCCTGGGGGCCGTGGATACTCTGGTGTAGAACCCGACACTCAGGTGGCAGAAGAGGACCAAGTGCGGGAGCGTGGCCTCCCACCTCTGGCCAACCGACACCGTGGGGCATCACGGTCCAGGCTGGGTAGATCGCAGAACGCGGCAACTGTCCAGATTGGACAAAGGGGTGCAACAGCGTCAGAGCACTGTAAAGGTGCTGACGGGTGGTGTATAACTCGTGGCGAAGAGCTCGGCTAGCTCGATCCAGCCCATCAGCATGCAGAACCAGGTTCTGATGGTGGAAAGGCTCTCGGGTGACGGTGGAGTAGGCAGAAGTGTAGTATCCCTCCACACCAACATCGGATGCGATAGCAATGTGCCTGAAAGGGGAAGTGTCCAACACCCGATACTCTCCACGAAGACGTGTCAGAGCAGCATAAGCAACATCGTGGACTGCCATCTCGATGGTCACTCCAACACCGTGAGCGGTGTGCAACACAGTAGTGGAGTCATACTCTCGAGATTAGAGGTGGACGATGGCACGGTACTGCTCCTGGTTAAAGTACTGGAACTGCTCATACACGGTGTACTCAGGGTGCCAGCGATAACCCAGATAGGTCATCATCTCAGCTAGCACAGCAGGTGATCGTGAGGCACCAATGGGCGTCGTGTGGTGCATGACCTGCCTCGTGGGTTCCATGTGAAAACAAAGATGTTTCAATGGAGTCAAATGACAATGTGGGTATTATTGAAAATACTATTCTACAGAATAACTATGGCTTATCCAACTTTGGGGTGAATGTGGTCACGAGATCCTAATGTTAGAGTTAGTAAATTTGTTTAACCCGAGTAGAAGAGAGTTCAGAGCCCCAGAGTAAAGGTCGAGGAGTAAAAGATCCTAATACCACCCAAATGGTGACGTGGGCCCTGATACGTCCATTTTTCATCATGCTTTTATATCGATTTTTATTGCATTATGGGCTGTTATTGCACGTTATGTCACAATAATTATGGCTATTCTCTCTTATTTTACAAGGTTTAACATGAAGAGGGAGAATGCCGACAGCTGGGATTCTGGGCTGGAAAAGGAGCAAATATTGGAAACCTATTCTGCACAACTCCAAAAGTCCTGAAACTCCAAGAAAGTCATTTTTGGAATTCATAAGAATTATTCAGTGGAAGAAATACTTGAGGGGGCCACCCACCGTCCACGAGGGTGGGGGGCACGCCCCCTGCCTCATGGGCCCCCTGGCAGCCCTCTGGTGCCCATCTTCTGCTATATGAAGTCTTTTACCTTGGAAAAAAAATCATAAGCAAGCTTACGGGATGGAACTCCACCGCCACGAGGCGGAACCTTGGCAGAACCAATCTAGGGCTCCAGCGGAGCTGTTCTGCCGGGGAAGCTTCCCTCCGGGAGGGGGAAATCATCATCATCGTCATCACCAACGATCCTCTCATCGGGAGGGGGTCAATCTCCATCAACATCTTCACCAGCACCATCTCTTCTCAAACCCTAGTTCATCTCTTGTATCCAATCTTTGTACCAAAACCTTAGATTGGTACCTGTGGGTTGCTAATAGTGTTGATTACTCCTTGTAGTTGATGCTAGTTGGTTTATTTGCTGGAAGATCATATGTTCAGATCCTTAATGCATATTAATACCCCTCTGACTATGAACATGAATATGCTTTGTGAGTAGTTACGTTTGTTCCTGAGGACATGGGTGAGGTCTTGCTATTAGTAGTCATGTGAATTTTGTATTCGTTCGATATTTTGATGAGATGTATGTTGTCTCTCCTCTAGTGGTGTTATGTGAACGTCGACTACATGACACTTCACCATTATTTCGGCCTAGAGGAAGGCATTGGGAAGTAATAAGTAGATGATGGGTTGCTAGAGTGACAGAAGCTTAAACCATAGTTTATGCGTTGCTTCTTAAGGGGCTGATTTGGATCCACTTGTTTCATGCTATGGTTAGGTTTACCTTAATACTTCTTTTGTAGTTGCGGATGCTTGCAATAGGGGTTAATCATAAGTGGGATTCTTGTCCAAGAAAGGGCAGCACCCAAGCACCGGTCCACCCACATATCGAATTATCAAAGTAACGAACGCGAATCATATGAGCATGATAAAAACTAGCTTGACGATAATTCCCATGTGTCCTCGGGAGCGCTCTTCTCATTATAAGAACTTGTCCAGGCTTGTCCTTTGCTACAAAAAGGATTGGGCCACCTTGCTGCACCTTATTTACTTTCATTGCTTGCTACCCGTTACAAATTATCTTATCACAAAATTATCTATTACCTACAATTTCAATGTTTGCAGAGAATACCTTATTGAAAACCGCTTGTCATTTCCTTCTGCTCCTCGTTGGGTTCGACACCCTTACTTATCAAAAGGACTACGATTGATCCCCTACACTTGTGGGTCATCAAGACTCTTTTCTGGCGCTGTTGCCGGGGAGTGAAGCGCCTTTGGTGAGTGGAACTTGCTAAGGAAACATTTATATAGTGTGCTGGAATTTACTGTCAGTTGTTACTATGGAATCTAATCCTTTGAGGGGCTTGTTCGGGGTATCTTCACCCCGACCAGTAGAGCAAAGAGTTGCTCCTCAACCTACTGAACGTACTGAAAATGTTTACTTTGAAATTCCTTCGGGTATGATAGAGAAACTGCTAGCTAATCCCTTTGCAGGAGATGGAACATTTCATCCCGATTTACACCTTATATATGTGGATGAAGTTTGTGGATTATTTAAGCTTGCAGGTATGCCCGATTATGTTGTTAAGAATAAGGTCTCCCCTTTATCTTTGAAGGGATATGCATTGACATGGTATAGGATATGTGATGATACGGGATCTTGGGACTATAAACGACTGAAATTGGAATTTCACCAGAAGTTCTATCCTATGCATCTTGTTCATCGTGATCGTAATTATATATATAATGTTTGGCCTCGCGAAGGAGAAAGCATCGCTCAAGCTTGGGGGAGGCTTAAGTCAATGTTATATTCATGCCCCAATCATGAGCTCTCAAGAGAAATGATTATTCAAATTTTTTTTGCTCGGCTTTGTCTCAATGATCGCACCATGCTCGATACTTCTTGTGCTGGCTCTTATATGATGAAGCCTATTGAATTCAAGTGGGATTTATTAGAAAGAATTAAACGCAACTCTGGAGATTGGGATTCCGACAATGGTAAGGAGTCAGGTATGACACCTAAGTTTGATTGTGTTAAATCTTTTGTGGATACCGATGCTTTTCATGGATTTAGCACTAAATATGGACTTGACTCCAAGATAGTAGCTTCTTTCTATGAATCATTTGCTACTCATGTTGATCTCCCTAAGGAGAAGTGGTTTAAATATAATCCTCCCACTGAAGTAAAAATAGTTGCACCTATTACAGTTGAAGAAAAGACTATCACTTATAATGATCCTATTGTTCCTACTACTTATGTTGAGAAACCACCTTTCCCTGTTAGGATAAAGGATCATGCTAAAGCTTCAACTGTGGTTCGTAAGAGTAATACTAGAACGTATACACCACCTGAGCAAATTAAAGTTGAACCTAGTATTGCTATGGTTAAAGATCTCTTGGTTGATAATATTTATGGGCATGTTATTTGTTTGTGTGATGAAGCTGCTAATATTGCTAGACCCGATCCTAAGAAACATAGACCTATTCTAGGCATGCCCATTATTTCTGTTAAAATAGGAGATCATTGTTATCATGGCTTATGTGATATGGGTGTTAGTTCTAGTGCAATACCTTTTTCCTTATATAAAGAAATTATGCATGATATTGCACCCGCTGAAATAGAAGATATTGATGTTACAATTAAGCTTGCAAATAGAGATACTATTTCACCAATGGGGATTGTTAGAGATGTCGAAGTCTTGTGTGGGAAAGTTAAATATCCTGCTGATTTTCTTGTTCTTGGTTCCCCACAAGATAGCTTTTGTCCCATTATATTTGGTAGACCCTTCTTGAATACTGTCAATGCTAGGATTGATTGTGAAAAGGATATTGTTACAATTGGCTTGGGAGATATGTCTCATGAGTTTAATTTTGCTAAGTTTCGTAGACAACCCCATGATAAAGAATTGCCTAGTAAGGATGAAATTATTGGTCTTGCTTCTATTGCCCAAGGGTGATCCTAGGGGATCCTCCTCCACCCAAGGGTGATCCCGTGTTTGAGCTTAAACCATTACCTGATACTCTTAAATATGCTTATCTTGATGAAAAGAAGATATATCCTGTTATTATTAGTGCTAACCTTTCAGAGCAGGAAGAGGAAAGGTTATTGAAAACTCTGAAGATGCATCGTGCTGCTATTGGATATACACTTGATGATCTTAAGGGCATTAGTCCCACTCTATGCCAACACAAAATAAAATTGGAAGAAGATGCCAAACCAGTTAGAGATCATCAATGACGGTTAAATCCTAAGATTAAAGAAGTGGTAAGAAAGGAAATACTAAAGCTCCTCGAGGCAGGTATAATTTATCCCGTTGCTGATAGCCAGCGGGTAAGTCCTATCCATTGTGTCCCTAAGAAGGGGGGTATTACTGTTGTTCCTAATGATAAAGATGAATTGATCCCGCAAAGAATTATTACAGGTTATAGGATGGTAATTGATTTCCACAAATTAAATAAAGCTACTAAAAATGATCATTACCCTTTACCTTTTATTGATCAAATGCTAGAAAGACTATCCAAACATACACATTTATGCTTTCTAGATGGTTATTCTGGTTTCTTTCAAATACCTGTGTCAGCGGACGATCAAGCAAAGACTACTTTTACTTGCCCTTTCAGTACTTTTGCTTATAGACGTATGCCTTTTGGTTTATGTAATGCACCTGCTACCTTTCAAAGATGCATGATGGCTATATTCTCTGACTTTTGTGAAAAGATTTGTGAGGTATTCATGGATGATTTCTCCGTTTATGGATCCTCTTTTGATGATTGCTTGAGCAACCTTGATCGAGTTTTGCAGAGATGCAAAGATACTAGTCTTCTTTTGAATTGGGAAAAGTGCCACTTTATGGTTAATGGAGGCATTGTCTTGGGGCATAAAATTTCTGAAAGAGGTATTGAAGTTGATAATGCTAAAGTTGACGCTATTGAAAAGATGCCGTGTCCCAAGGACATTAAAGGTATAAGAAGTTTCCTTGGTCATGCTGGTTTTTATAGGAGGTTCATTAAAGACTTCTCTAAAATCTCTAGGCCTCTGACTAATTTATTACAAAAAGATATTCCTTTTGTCTTCGATGATGATTATGTAGAAGTATTTGAAATACTTAAGAAAGCTTTGATCACTGCACCTATTGTTCAGCCACTTGATTGGAATTTACCCTTTGAAATTATGTGTGATGCTAGCGATTATGCTGTAGGTGCTGTTCTAGGGCAAAGAGTTGATAACAAACTAAATGTTATTCAATATGCTAGTAAAACTCTAGACACTGCTCAGAGAAATTATGCTACCACCACTATTGAGGATATCGCTTATCGTTAGCGTATCGGTCAGCTAGGTATTAGAGATTAATCAGAAAACGGCTTTATTGGTCAACTATTAATCATCCATTTTTTTGCAAATCCTAGGTTCCCAACACTATAATATGCTATATTCAACACCAAAACAATATTGGACAGAAGTGTTACCAGGATAACTAGCCTTTGCAACCTCGTATAATGACAAACAAAATAGGACAATAGTACATATTGCATAGCAAGGTCCACAAAACACAATTAAACATAGTTTTTGTAAACATAATGTTAGGAATAGGCTCGATTTATCAGTATATTCCTGATAAATCACTTGTCAGAATGATAAATCGGCTCAAATGATAAATGGTGAAGATAATGCATAATCTTATCGGCCACCCCATGAGTAGCGATAAATCGCTGAATCGAAAGATTTTTTGAACAGTGGCTAGCACTGAAAAAGAATTTTTAGCAGTTGTATTTGCTTGTGATAAGTTCAGACCTTATATTGTTGATTCTAAAGTAACTATTCACACTGATCATGGTGCTATTAAATATCTTATGGAAAAGAAAGATGCTAAACCTAGACTTATTAGATGGGTTCTCTTGCTACAAGAATTTGATTTGCATATTATTGATAGAAAGGGAGCTGAGAACCCAGTTGCAAACAACTTGTCTAGGTTAGAGAATGTTCTTGATGACTCACTACCTATTGATGATAGTTTCCCTGATGAACAATTAGTTGTCATAAATGCTTCTCATACTGCTCCATGGTATGCTGATTATGCTAATTACATTGTTGCTAAATTTATACCACCTAGTTTCACATACCAGCAAAAGAAAAAGTTCTTTTACGATTTAAGACATTACTTCTGGGATGACCCACACCTTTATAAAGAAGGAGTAGATGGTGTTATTAGACGTTGTGTACCTGAGCATGAACAGGAACATATCCTACGCAAGTGTCACTCCGAGGCATATGGAGGACACCACGCTGGAGATAGAACTGCACATAAGGTATTGCAATCCGGTTTTTATTGACCTACTCTCTTCAAAGACGCCCGTAAGTTTGTCTTGTCTTGTGATGAATATCAAAGAATTGGTAATATTAGTAGACATCAAGAAATGCCTATGAACTATTCTCTTGTTATTTAACCGTTTGATGTTTGGGGCTTTGATTATATGGGACCTTTTCCTGCCTCTAATGGTTATACACATATTTTAGTTGTTGTTGATTACGTTACTAAGTGGGTGGAAGCTATTCCAACTAGTAGTGCTGATCATAACATCTCTATTAAGATGCTTAAAGAAGTTATTTTTCCGAGGTTTGGAGTCCCTAGATACTTAATGATTGATGGTGGTTCACACTTTATTCATGGTGCTTTTCGTAAAATGCTTGCTAAGTATGATGTTAATCATAGAATTGCATCTCCTTATCACCCACAGTCTAGTGGTCAAGTAGAATTGAGCAATAGAGAGCTCAAATTAATTTTGCAAAAGACTGTTAATAGATCTAGAAAGAATTGGTCCAAGAAACTTGATGATGCATTATGGGCCTATAGAACTGCATATAAAAATCCTATGGGTATGTCTCCATATAAGATGGTTTATGGAAAAGCATGTCACTTACCTCTCGAACTTGAACATAAGGCATATTGGGCTATTAAAGAGCTTAATTATGATTTCAAACTTGTTGGCGAGAAGAGGTTATTTGATATTAGCTCACTTGATGAATGGAGAACCCAGGCCTACGAGAATGCCAAATTGTTTAAAGAAAAAGTTAAAAGATGGCATGACAAAAGGATACAAAAGCGTGAGTTTAATGTAGGTGATTATGTGTTGCTATTCAACTCTCATTTAAGATTTTTTGCAGGAAAACTTCTCTCTAAATGGGAAGGTCCTTACGTTATCAAGGAGGTCTATCGTTCCAGTGCCATAAAAATCAACAACTTCCAAGGCACAAATCCGAAGGTGGTGAACGGTCAAAGAATCAAACATTAAATCTTAGGTAACCCAATAAATGTTGAAACTAATATTATTGAAACTGTAACCCCGGAGGAACACATAAGGGACACTTTCCAGAACGTTTCAGACTTCGAAAAGAAATAGGTATGTGGTATGGTAAGTAAACCGACTCCAAAACAGTTCTAATGGCAATTTTTCTCCGTTTTGGAATATTTAAGAAAATAGGAAGATAAGAAGTAGTCCGGGAAGGACACGAGGCGTCCACGAGGGTGGAGGGTGCGCCCTACCCTATTGGGCGCGCCCCCCTGCCTCATGGGCACCTCGTGTGCTCTCCGGACTCCGTTTTCTTGCACGATACTTCTTTTGGTCGATAAAAATTCATTATATAATCCCCCGAAGGTTTTGACCACCGTATCACGCAAATATCTTCGGTCTTTGTTTCGAGCTGTTTCTGCCGCAGATTAGAGCAATATGTCATCCCAGGATTCGGAGGGAGAAAGCTATGTGGCTGATTACCTTGCAGACCCTAAGGTCTACGGGGACTTGGACCATTGTGGCTGGACCACTGAGGAAGAAGAAGACCACGAGCCTAAGGGAAAGGAGGAGACGAGCTCAGATGAAGATGAAGTCCCATTACCTCAACCTGGGGATATGCATGTGAAGTTTAAAAAGTCAAGCCTCCCTGATAGGGCAAACAAACCCAAGATCAAGTTTATCCCTTTTCCTCTCTTGCAGGAAACCAAACAGGAACTATGCAAAAGGATATTAAGCCTTGAGCAGGAGATCGATGATCTACGGGAGCAAAATTCCATTCTCAAGCGCAAATTAAGGAAGAATCCTACATCATCAACAACTCCACCACCAACTCTAAAGCAGGAGACATAATCACTTGGGTATGGGCACTCCCCTTGGCAACTGCCAAGCTTGGGGGAGGTGCCCCAGTATCGTATCACCATCACACTCCTATCTTTACCGTTTTACTTAGTTCGATCCCTTTGGTAATATCTTGATCTAGTAGAATAAAGTTTTGGTATGAATTAGTTTTGAGTTTTGCTTTGTGATCCCTTTATGTAATCGAGTCCGTGAGCTATATATAATAAAGATTAGTGTTGAGTCAAGGGCTTTGCTATCTTGCTATGATCTTAAGTGCATGAAAGGATAAAAAAATAAAATAAAATAAGTCATATTGATCTTATGAATAGTAATGACTTCACATATAGAGAGTATGAAGCTTAAAAGTTGTTGAGAGTTGGCAAACATAGTTTTGGTCATCGTTGCAATTAATAGGAAGTAATAAAGAAAGAGAGGTTTTCAAATATAAATATACTATCTTGGACATCTTTTATGATTGTGAGCACTCATTAAAGATGACATGCTAAAGAGTTGACGTTGGACAAGGAAGACAACGTAATGGGTTATGTTTTCTCACATCTCAGTTAAAGTATATTGTCATGGATCATTCAAACATGTTGAGCTTGCCTTTCCCCCTCATGCTAGCCAAATTCCTTGCACCAAGTAGAGATACTACTTGTGCTTCCAAATATCCTTAAACCCAGTTTTGCCATGAGAGTCCACCATACCTACCTATGGATTGAGTAAGATCCTTCAAGTAAGTTGTCATGTTGCAAGCAATAAAAATTGCTCTCTAAATATGTATGACTTATTAGTGCGGAGAAAATAAGCTTTATACGATCGTGTGATATGGAAGTAATAAAAGCGATGGACTGCATAATAAAGGTTCATATCACAAGTGGCAATATAAAGTGACGTTCTTTTGCATTAAGATTTTGTGCATCCAACCCTAAGAGCACATGACAACCTCTGCTTCCCTCTGCGAAGGGCCTATCTTTTACTTTATGTCTTTTACATTATGCAAGAGTCAAGGTGATCTTCACCTTTCCCTTGTTCATTTTATCCTTTGGCAAGCACCTCGTGTTGGAAAGATCATGATATATATATATATATATCCAATTGGATGTAAGTTAGCATGAACTATTATTGTTGACATTACCCTTGCGGTAAGACATTGGGAGGCAACACTATAAGCCCCTATCTTTATCCGTGTCCGATTAAAACTCCATAACCATAAGTATTGCGTGAGTGTCAGCAGTTGTGAAATACTAAATGATAGTTGAGTATGTGGACTTGCTGAAAAGCTCTTATATTGACTCTTTCCGATGTTATGATAAATTGCAATTGCTTCAATGATTGAGATTACAGTTTGTTAGTTCTCAATGAAGTTTCTGATTCATGCTTGCCATTGTGCAGAGATTGTTACTTGAGCATAAGAAATCATATGACAAAATCTATATATGTTGCTGTTATAAGAATGATCATGATGCCCTCATGTCCGTATTTTATTTTTATCGACACCTCTATCTCTAAACATGTGGACATATTTTTCGATATCGGCTTCCACTTGAGGACAAGCGAGGTCTAAGCTTGGGGGAGTTGATACGTCCATTTTTCATCATGCTTTTATATCAATATTTATTGCATTATGGGCTGTTATTGCATGTTATGTCACAATAATTATGGCTATTCTCTCTTATTTTACAAGGTTTAACATGAAGAGGGAGAATGCCGACAGCTGGGATTTTGGGCTGGAAAAGGAGCAAATATTAGAAAACTATTCTGCACAGCTCCAAAAGTCCTGAAACTCCACGGAAGTCATTTTTGGAATTAATAAGAGTTATTTAGTGGAAGAAATACCTGAGGGGGGCCACCCACCATCCACGAGGGTGGGGGGCGCGCCCACCCTTACAGGGCGCGCCCCTGCCTCGTGGGCCCCCTGGAAGCCCTCCGGTGTCCATCTTCTGCTATATGAAGTCTTTTACCGTGGAAAAATCATAAGCAAGTTTACGGGACAAAACTTCGCCGCCAGGAGGCGGAACCTTGGCGAAACCAATCTAGGGCTCCGGCGGAGCTATTCTGCCGGGGAAACTTCCCTTCGGGAGGGGGAAATCATCATCATCGTCATCACCAATGATCCTCTCATCGGGAGGGGGTCAATCTCCATCAACATCTTCACCAGCACCATCTCTTCTCAAACCCTAGTTCATCTCTTGTATCCAATCTTTGTACCAAAACCTCAGATTGGTACCTGTGGGTTGCTAGTAGTGTTGATTACTCCTTGTAGTTGATGCTAGTTGGTTTATTTGGTGGAAGATCATATGTTCAGATCCTTAATGCATATTAATACCCCTCTGATTATGAACATGAATATGCTTTGTGAGTAGTTACGTTTGTTCCTGAGGACATGGGTGAAGTCTTGCTATTAGTAGTCATGTGAATTTGGTATTCATTTGATATTTTGATGTGATGTATGTTGTCTCTCCTCTAGTGGTGTTATGTGAACGTCGACTACATGACTCTTCACCATTATTTGGGCCTAGAGGAAGGCATTGGGTAGTAATAAGTAGATAATGGTTTGCTAGAGTGACAGAAGCTTAAACCCTAGTTTATGTGTTGCTTCATAAGGGGCTGATTTGGATCCACTTGTTTCATGCTATGGTTAGGTTTACCTTAATACTTCTTTTGTAGTTGCAGATGCTTGCAATAGGGGTTAATCATAAGTGGGATGCTTGTCCAAGAAAGGGCAGCACCTAAGCACCTGTCCACCCACATATCAAATTATCAAAGTAACGAACGCGAATCATATGAGCGATGAAAACTAGCTTGATGATAATACCCATGTGTCCTCGGGAGCGCTTTTCTCATTATAAGAACTTGTCAGGCTTGTCCTTTGCTACAAAAAGGATTGGGCCACCATTCTGCACCTTATTTACTTTCATTGCTTGCTACCCGTTACAAATTATCTTATCATAAAATTATCTATTACCTACAATTTCAGTACTTGTAGAGAATAACTTGCTGTAAATCGCTTGTCATTTCCTTCTGCTCCTCGTTGGGTTCGACACTCTTACTTATAGAAAGGACTACGATAGATCCCCTACACTTGTGGGTCATCAGGCCCGTAAGACACACAACCATGTTAGTAAAAGTTTTGTAGTGACTAGACTCGACTTAGGCCAAGGAGTGTGGAAGGGGGATTCCTATAGGCAGTCGGCTCTGATACCAACTTGTGACACCCCCGATTCAATTGTACACTAATCATGCACGCAAATGTGTAAGATCAAGATAAGGGACTCACGGAAAGATATCACAACACAACTCCAAAAGTAAAATAAGTCATACAAGCATCATATTACAAGCCAGGGGCCTCGAGGGCTCGAATACAAGTGCTCGAACATAAACGAGTCAGCGGAAGCAACAATATCTGAGTACAGACATAAGTTAAACAAGTTGCCATAAGATGGCTAGCAAAAACTGGGATATAGATCGAAAGAGGCGCATGCCTCCTGCCTGGGATCCTCCTAAACTACTCCTGGTCGTCGTCAGCGGCCTGCAAGTAGTAGTAGGCACCCCTAGTGTAGTAGGAGTCGTCGTCTACGGTGGCGTCTGGCTCCTGGGCTCCAACATCCGGTTGCAGCATCCAAGAATAAGAGGAAAAAGGGGGAAAAGAGGGAGCAAAGTAACCGTGAGTACTCATCCAAACTACTCGCAAGCAAGGATCTACACTACATATGCATGGGTATATGTGTAAAGATGCAATATCGATGGACTGAACTGCAGAATGCCAGAATAAGAGGGGGATAGCTAGTCCTATCGAGGACTATGCTTCTGGTAGCCTCTATCTTGCAGCATGTAGAAGAGAGTAGATTGAAGTCCTCCAAGTAGCATCGCATAGCATAATCCTACCCGGCGATCCTCCCCTCGTCGCCCTGTGGGAAAGCGATCACCGGGTTGTCTCTGGAACTTGTCTGGGTGTGTTTTATTAAGTAACCGGTTCTAGTTGTCATAAGGTCAAGGTACAACTCCGGGTCATCCTTTTACTGAGGGACACGGCTATTCGAATAGATAAACTTCCCTGCAGGGGTGCACCAGAGTTCCCAACACGTTCGATCCCTCTAGCTAGACACAATTTCCTGGGTCATGCCCGGCCTCAGAAGATCAACATGTCGCAAGCCTACCTAGGCCTAATAGAGAGGTTAGAACGCCGGTATAAATACTAAGCGCGCAAGGGTCTGGGCACATCGCCCATTGCACACCTGTAGGTTGCGTGGGCGGCCGAAAACCGACCTAGCCTCCCTAATACAAGAGCGGGCGTTCTAGTCCAATCCGGCGCGCGCCGCTCAGTTGCTGATGTCTAGAAGGCTTCGGCTGATACCACGACGTCAAGTGCCCATAACTGTTCCTGTGTAGTTGGTTAGTGCGTCTATGCCAGTGGCCAGACTTAGATCAAATACCAAGATCTCGTTAAGCGTGTTATTTTGAAGTAACTGCGGGCACCGACCAGGGCCAGGCCCACCTCTCACCTTGGTGGTCTCAACCTGCCCTGTCGCTTCGCCACGAAGATCCACACAGAGGGCCGTTGGGAAAGTATGTCCTTTCAGCCCCCAATTCATGAATCAACCGCGGGTACTCAATGAGCCGACCCGACTTTAGTCACCATCTGAATAGTATGTATGTATGTAAGTATATACCCGTGATCACCTCCCGAGTGATCACGACCCGATAGTATAGCAAGGTAGACGGACAAGAATGTAGGGCCACACATGATAAACTAGCATCCTATACTAAGCATTTAGGATTGCAAGTAAGGTATCAACAACTGTAGCAACAATGACATGCTATGCAACAGAATAGGATTAACCAAACAGTAACATGCTACACTACTCTAATGCAAGCAGTAGAGTAAAAA
>NC_041381.1:237392032-237477429 GCF_002162155.2 Triticum dicoccoides | reverse complement strand
GACGCGGCTGGTTGGCGGGCGCAGGCCGCATCTGGGCCAAGCGGGCGGGCACCGGAGCAGGGCCGCGCGGGTGGAGGAGGCCGGGGGCAGCAACGCAGCGGGGAGCTGAGGCGGGGCACGTGAGCGCATGGCGGCACGGGCGCACGGAGAAAGCCACGAGCGCGATGGGGGGTTGGCGGCGAGCAAGTAGCAGGGGAGGAGGCGGCCGTGGGTGGTGGTGGGCGCGTCGTGTGGCTGCGGGGTGTGCGCGGGCGCGAGAGGAGGAGAGGCCAGGGGCGGCCGGGCTGCAGCGAGGCTTGGGTGCGGAGCCGCGAGCAGCCGCAGGGCGAGGCCACAGGCAGGGTGTGCGAGCGCACGGGCGGGTGGAAGGGCGCGGTGGTGCGGGGGCGTGCGCGCGCAGGCGAAGAAGTGCAGCCGCAGCAGCCAGCACGGGGGGAGGGGAGCAGAGGCGGGGCACGGCCTCGAGCGGGTGCACAGCGGGACAGCGAGAAGAGCCGGAATGGGCGACAAGGAGCACGCGGTCGAGGCGCGGGACGAGGGAAGGCTGGGGCCTCACCGTGGGTAGCAGGGGACGGTGCAATGGGGCGCGAGGAGGGCGACGGGGACAACGACGTCAGAGAGAAAGCAGGCCGGCGAGGACGAGGAGGCAGGCCAGCGAGGACAAGGAGGCAGGCCGGTGAGGACGCGTTCCGGTGACGACGTCGAGCGGTAGGGCGGAGCCGGGGTCGAGCCCCCAAGCCCCGATCCGATCTGGATCGGGGGAAGGAGAGGAGAGACGTGGGGAGAGTGGGGGAGTGGGGCGACGAGGAGGGGTTAGGGTTTCGGAGGGAGTGGGGGTGGGCTGGCCGGCCGGGCCAGGTGGGTCGGCCAGCTGGGCCGTCTGGCCCTGTTGGCTTGGGGCCCTTTTTCTTTCTTTTTTTTGTTTTGTCCTTTTTTCCTTTTTCTTTATTTTCTTTTCTGTTTTAATTCATTTTAAGTTTTTAGGTTTTTTTATAAAAGCATGGTTCCCTCACCATAAATACATAGGCATTTAATTGCACACTCCAAACATTTTAGTTTAACATTTTAAAAACTTTTGATGTTTGAAAAAAACTCAATTTTGAATTTGAATCGTTTGAACTAACGCAGGATTAGCAACAGTAACCGGGGTTACGTGGCATCGTTAACGTGGGATTACTGTAGCATGATTATCCGGGCGTTACAATGACGGTCCTCCACAACACACCGCGGACAACAGCACGACCCTCCATGACGGCATAGCCTCGACCAATGGTGCGCACACACTCCACGCTTGCGACGGCCCTCCAAGATGTCACACACGCACTCCAGGCAGACCGCGGATGACGCCGCACGAGCGTGATGGTCCTCTACAACACACTGCGGACAACAACACAATAGTAGGATGGACGGATGATGCCCAACGCTCGAGTGCATCAAGGTGCCAAATGATGTGGCTGGTCGTCGCGGCTATTGGCGTCGACGCTGCGTTCATGGTCGTGGCGACGGGAGAAGGGCGGACACGGACTCGATTCTGATGGGGCGACCTCGGGATTGGATGCGGGGAGCTCCATGACGGAGTCGATTCCAGCAGGTCTTGTGTAGGGGTTTCCGAGATAGTAGCCTAGATGCGATGGTAGCAGAGACAAGGGATTTTACCCAGGTTCAGGCTCTCTGAGGAGATAAACCCCTACGTCTTGCTTGTGTTATTGATTTGGATGGAGTACAAAGTACATGTTGATCTACCATGAGATCGATGATGTCATCTATGAGCCTACCCCTTGTTTAATAGATAGGGGGTCTAGTGTTACAGTAAGGGTGGCTACGGATAAGGTAATCATGTTGTAGACGACATTAAGTCTTGGAGTATGCGCCAAGTCTTCGAAAATATTCCTTCTATATGCCATAGGCCGTGTTGTTGTGTCCCACTGGTGAACTGACATGGGGTCCTTTGTTGGAAATATGCCCTAGAGGCAATAATAAAAGTATTATTATTATATTTCCTTGTTCATGATAATTGTCTTTTATTCATGCTATAACTGTATTATCCGGAAATCGTAATACACGTGTGAATACATAGACCACAATATGTCCCTAGTGAGCCTCTAGTTGACTAGCTCGTTGTGATCAACAGATAGTCATGGTTTCCTGGCTATGGACATTGGATGTCGTTGATAACGGGATCACATCATTAGGAGAATGATGTGATGGACAAGACCCAATCCTAAGACTAGCACAAAAGATCGTGTAGTTCATTTGCTAGAGCTTTGCCAATGTCAAGTATCTCTTCCTTCGACCATGAGAGCGTGTAACTCCTGGATACCGTAGGAGTGCTTTGGGTGTATCAAACGTCACAACGTAACTGGGTGACTATAAAGGTGCACTACAGGTATCTCCGAAAGTATCTATTGTTTTATGCGGATCGAGACTGGGATTTGTCACTCCGTGTAAACGGAGAGGTATCTCTGGGCCCACTCGGTAGGACATCATCATATGCGCAATGTGACCAAGGAGTTGATCACGGTATGATGTGTTACGGAACGAGTAAAGTGACTTGCCGGTAACGAGATTGAACAAGGTATTGGATACCGACGATCGAATCTCGGGCAAGTAACATACCGATAGACAAAGGGAATTGAATACGGGATTGATTAAGTCCTTGACATCGTGGTTCATCCGATGAGATCATCGTGGAACATGTGGGAGCCATCATGGGTATCCAGATCCCGCTGTTGGTTATTGACCGGAGAACGTCTCGGTCATGTCTACATGTCTCCCGAACCCGTAGGGTCTACACACTTAAGGTTCGATGACATTAGGGTTATAAAGGAAGTTTGTATGTGGTTACCGAATGTTGTTCGGAGTCCTGGATGAGATCCCGGACGTCACGAGGAGTTCCGGAATGGTCCGGAGGTAAAGATTTATATATGGGAAGTCCTATTTTGGCCACCGGAAAATGTTCGGGATTTTTCGGTATTGTACCGGGAAGGTTCTAGAAGGTTCCGGAGTGGGGCCCACCTGCATGGGGGGACCCACATGGACGTGGGTAGTGGGGGGAAAGGCCCCACACCCCTGGTCAAGGCGCACCAAGATCCCCCCTTAGAAGGAATAAGATCATATCCCGAAGGGATAAGATCAAGATCCCTAAAAAGGGGGGATAACAATCGGTGGGGAAGGAAATAATGAGATTTCTTTCCTCCCACCTTGGCCAACGCCCCAATGGACTTGGAGGGCAAGAAACCAGCCCCTCCACCCCTATATATAGTGGAGAGGCGCATGGGAGCTATACACGAAGTTCTGGCGCAGCCCTCCCCCTCTCACAAGTACTCCTCCTCTCCCGCGGTGCTTGGCGAAGCCCTGCAGGATTGCCACGCTCCTCCACCACCACCATGCCGTTGTGCTGCTGCTGGATGGAGTCTTCCTCAACCTCTCCCTCTCTCCTTGCTGGATCAAGGCTTGGGAGACGTCACCGGGCTGTATGTGTGTTGAACGCGGAGGTGCCGTGCGTTCGGCACTTGATCATCGGTGATTTGAATCACGACGAGTACGACTCCATCAACCCCGTTCACTTGAACGCTTCCGCTTAGCGATCTACAAGGGTATGTAGATGCACTCTCTTTCTACTCGTTGCTGGTCTCTCCATAGATAGATCTTGGTGACACGTAGGAAAATTTTGAATTTCTGCTACGTTCCCCAACAGTGGCATCATGAGCTAGGTCTATTGCGTAGATTCTTTGCACGAGTAGAACACAAAGTAGTTGTGGGCGTTGATGTTGTTCAATATGCTTACCGTTACTAGTCCAATCTTGTTTGGACGGTATTGTGGGATGAAGCGGCCCGGACCGACCTTACACGTACTCTTACGTGAGACAGGTTCCACCGATTGACATGCACTTGGTGCATAAGGTGGCTAGCGGGTGCTAGTCTCTCCCACTTTAGTCGGAACGGATTCGATGAAAAGGGTCCTTATGAAGGGTAAATAGCAATTGGCATATCACGTTGTGGTCTTGCGTAGGTAAGAAACGTTCTTGCTAGAAACCCATAGCAGCCACGTAAAACATGCAACAACAATTAGAGGACGTCTAACTTGTTTTTGCAGGGTATGCTATGTGATGTGATATGGCCAAGAAGAATGTGATGAATGATATGTGATGTATGAGATTGATCATGTTCTTGTAATAGGATTCACGACTTGCATGTCGATGAGTATGACAACCGGCAGGAGCCATAGGAGTTATCTTTATTTATTGTATGACCTGCGTGTCATTGAAGAACGCCATGTAAACTACTTTACTTTATTGCTAAACGCGTTAGTCATAGAAGTAGAAGTAGTCGTTGGCGTGACAACTTCATGAAGACACGATGATGGAGATCATGATGATGGAGATCATGGTGCCGTGCCGGTGACGATGATGATCATGGAGCCCCGAAGATGAAGATCAAAAGGAGCAAAATGATATTGGCCATATCATGTCACTATTTAATTGCATGTGATGTTTATCATGTTTATGCATCTTGTTTGCTTAGGACGACGGTAGTAAATAAGATGATCCCTTACAACAATTTCAAGAAGTGTTCTCCCCTAACTGTGCACCGTTGCTACAGTTCGTCGCTTCTAAGCACCACGTGATGATCGGGTGTGATGGATTCTTACGTTCACATACAACGGGTGTAAGACAGTTTTACACAGCGAAAACACTTAGGGTTAACTTGACGAGCCTAGCATGTACAGACATGGCCTCGGAACACGGAGACCGAAAGGTCGAGCATGAGTCGTATAGTAGATACGATCAACATGAAGATGTTCACCGATGATGACTAGTCCGTCTCACGTGATGATCGGACACGGCCTAGTTGACTCGGATCATGTAATCACTTAGATGACCAGAGGGATGTCTATCTGAGTGGGAGTTCATAAGATGAACTTAATTATCCTAAACATAGTCAAAAGACCTTTTGCAAATTATGTCGTAAGCTCGCGCTTTAGTTCCACTGTTTAGATATGTTCCTAGAGAAAATATAGTTGAAAGTTGATAGTAGCGATTATGCGATCAGTAGAAAGCTTATGTCCTTAATGCACCGCTCAGTGTGCCGAACCCCAACGTCGTTTGTCGATGTTGCGAACATCGGACATGAACGTTTTGATAACTACGTGATAGTTCAATTAAATGGTTTAAGTAGAGGCACCAAAGACGTTTTCGAAACGTCGCGGAACATATGAGATGTTTCGAGGGCTGAAATTGGGATTTCAGGCTCGTGCCCACGTCAAGAGGTATAAGACCTCCGACGATTTTCTTAGCCTGCAAACTAAGGGAGAAAAGCTCAATCGTTGAGCTTGTGCTCAGATTGTTTGAGCACAACAATCACTTGAATCGAGTGGGAGTTGATCCTCCAGATGAGATAGTGATGTTTCCCCAAAGTCATTGCCACCAAGCTGCTAGAGCTTCGTGATTAACTATAACATATCAGGGATAGATATGATGATCCTTGAAATATTCATGATGTTTGACACCGCGAAAGTAGAAATCAAGAAGGAGCATCAATTGTTGATGGTTGGTGAAACCACTAGTTTCAAGAAGGGCAAGGGAACAAAGGGATACTTCATGAAACGGCAATTCAGTTGCTGCTCTAGTGAAGAAACCCAAGGTTGAACCCAAACCCGAGACTAAGTGCTTCTGTAATAAGGGGAACAACCACTGGAGCAGCATTACCCTAGATACTTGGTAGATGAGAAGGCTGGCAAGGTCAATAGAAGTATATTGGATATACATTATGTTAATGTGTACTTTACTAGTACTCCTAGTAGCACCAGGGCATTGGATACCGGTTCGGTTGCTAAGTGTTAGTAACTCGAAATAAAAGCTATGGAATAAACGGAGACTAGCTAAAGGTGAGCTGACGATATATGTTGGAAGTGTTTCCAAGGTTGATATGATCAAGCATTGCACGCTCCCTCTACCACCGAGATTGGTGTTTGCGTTGAGCATAGACATGATTGGATTATGTCTATCGCAATACGGTTATTCATTTAAGGAGAATAATGGTTACTCTAATTTTGAATAATACCTTCAATGGTCTTGCACCTAAAGGAATGGTTTATTGAATCTCGGTCGTAGTGATACACATTTTCATGCCAAAAGATATAAGATAGTAATGATAGTACCACTTACTTGTGGCACTGCCATGTAAGTCATAATGGTATAAAACGCATGAAGAAGCTCCATGTTGATGGATCTTTGGACTCACTCGTTTTTGAAAAGTTTGAGACATGCGAACCATGTCTATTGGTGTATATGCATGAAGAAACTCCATGCAAATGGATCGTTCGGACTCACTTGATTTTGAATCACTTGAGATATGCAAATCATACCACATGGGCAAGATGACTGAAAAGCCTCATTTTCAGTAAGATGGAACAATATAGCAACTTGTTGGAAGTAACACATTTTGATGTGTGCAGTCGAATGAGTGCTGAGGCATGCAGTGAATATCATTATGTTCTTACTTCACAGATGATTCGATTAAATGTTGAGTATATTTACTTGATGAAACACAAGTCTGAATTATTGAATGGTTCAAGTAATTTCAGAGTGAAGTAGCAGATCATTGTGACAAGAGGATAAAATGTCTATGATATGATCATAGAGATGAATATCTGAGTTATGAGTTTTGGCACACAATTAAGACATTGTGGAAATTGTTTCGCAATTAATACCGCCTGGAACACCATAATGTGATGGTGTGTCCGAACATCATAGTTGCACCCTATTGGATATGGTGCGTACCATGATGTCTCTTATCGAATTACCACTATCGTTCATGGGTTAGGCATTAGAGACAACCACATTCACTTTAAATAGGGCACCACGTAATTCCGATGAGATGACACCGTATGAATTATGGTTTAGAGAAACCTAAGTTGTCGTTTCTTAAAAGTTTGGGGCTGCGACGCTTATATGAAAAAGTTTCAGGTTGATAAGCTCGAACCCAAAGCGGATAAAAGGCATCTTCATAGGAAACCCAAAACAGTTGGGTATACCTCCTAATTCAGATCCGAAAGCAATATGGATTGTTTCTAGAATCGGGTCCTTTCTCGAGGAAAAGTTTCTCTCGAAAGAATTGAGTGGGAGGATGGTGGAGACTTGATGAGGTTATTGAACCGTCTCTTCAACTAGTGTGTGACAGGGCACAGGGAGTTGTTCATGTGGCACCTACACCAATTGAAGTGGAAGCTTATGATATTGATCATGAAACTTCGGATCAAGTCACTCCCAAACCTCGTAGGATGACAAGGATGCGTACTACTTCAGAGTGGTACGTAATCCTGTCTTGAAGGTCATGTTGCTAGACAACAATGAACCTACGAGCTATGGAGAAGCGATGGTGGGCCCGGATTCTGATAAATGGCTTGAGGCCATAAAATCCGAGAGAGGATCCATGTATGAAAACAAAGTGTAGACTTTGGCAGAACGGCTCGATGGTCGTAAGGCTAATGAGTACAGATGGATTTCAAAAGGAAGACGGACAATGATGGTAAATGTCACCATTAAGAAAGCTCGACTTGTCGTTAAGATGTTTTTCGACAAGTTCAAGGAGTTGACTACGATGAGATTTTCTCACTCGTAGCGATGCTAAGAGTCTGTTGGAATTATATTAGCGATTACTGCATTATTTATGAAATCTTGCAGATAGGATGTCAAAACATTGTTTCCTCGACGATTTTAATGAGGAAAGGTTGTATGTGATACAACCGGAAGGTTTTGTCAATCCCGAAAGATGCTAATAAGTATGCAAAGCTCCAGCAATCCTTCTAAGGACTGGAGTGAGCATCTCGGAGTTGGAATGTATGCTTTGATGATGATCAAAAATTTTGGGTTTGTACAAAGTTTATGAGAAACTTGTATTTCCAAAGAAGTGAGTGGGAGCACTATAGAATTTCTCATGAGTATATGTTGTTGACATATTGTTGATCAGAAATGACGTAGAATTTCTGGAAAGCATATAGGGTTATTTTGAAAGTGTTTTTCAATGGAAAGCCTGGATTAAGCTACTTGAACATTGAGCATCAAGATCTATAAGGATAGATCAAAATGCTTAATAATACTTTCAAATGAGCACATACGTTGACATGATCTTGAAGGTGTTCAAGATGGACCAGTCAAAGAAGGAGTTCTTGCCTGAGTTGTAAGGTACGAAGTTAAGACTTAAAGCTCGACCACGGCAGAATAGAGAGAAAGGACAAGGTCGTCCCCTATGCTTAAGACGTAGGCTCTTCAGTATGCTATGCTGTGTACCGCACCTGAAGTGTGCCTTGCCATGAGTCAGTCAAGGGGTACAAGAGTGATCCAAGAATGGCTCACAGGACAGCGGTCAAAGTTATCCTTAGTAACTAGTGGACTAAGGAATTTTCTCGATTATGGAGGCGGTAAAAGAGTTCGTCGTAAAGGTTACGACGATGCAAGCTTGACACCTATCCGGATAGCTCTGAGTAGAGAGACCGGATACATATAATGGAGCAATAATTTAGAATAGCTCCAAGTAGAACAGTTGTTTGGAATAGCTCCAAATAGAGCGTGGTAGCTGCATCTAGGAGATGACATAGAGATTTGTAAAGCACACACGGATCTGAAAGGTTCAGACCCGTTGGCTAAAACCTCTCTCACAAGCAACATGATCAAACATAAAACTCATTGAGTGTTAATCACATAGTGATGTGAACTAGACTACTGACTCTAGTAAACTCTTGGGTATTAGTCACATGGCGATGTGACCTATGAGTGTTAATCACATGGCGATGTGAACTAGATTATTGACTCTAGTGCAAGTGGGAGACTGTTGGAAATATGCCCTAGAGGCAATAATAAAAGTATTATTATTATATTTCCTTGTTCATGATAATTGTCTTTTATTCATGCTATAACTGTATTATCCGGAAATCATAATACACGTGTGAATACATAGACCACAATATGTCCCTAGTGAGCCTCCAGTTGACTAGCTCGTTGTGATCAACAGATAGTCATGGTTTCCTGGCTATGGACATTGGATGTCGTTGATAACGGGATCACATCATTAGGAGAATGATGTGATGGACAAGACCCAATCCTAAGACTAGCACAAAAGATCGTGTAGTTCATTTGCTAGAGCTTTGCCAATGTCAAGTATCTCTTCCTTCGACCATGAGAGCGTGTAACTCCTGGATACCGTAGGAGTGCTTTGGGTGTATCAAACGTCACAACGTAACTGGGTGACTATAAAGGTGCACTACAGGTATCTCCGAAAGTATCTATTGTTTTATGCGGATCGAGACTGGGATTTGTCACTCCGTGTAAACGGAGAGGTATCTCTGGGCCCACTCGGTAGGACATCATCATATGCGCAATGTGACCAAGGAGTTGATCACGGGATGATTTGTTACGGAACGAGTAAAGTGACTTGCCGGTAACAAGATTGAACAATGTATTGGATACCGACGATCGAATCTCGGGCAAGTAACATACCGATAGACAAAGGGAATTGAATACGGGATTGATTAAGTCCTTGACATCGTGGTTCATCCGATGAGATCATCGTGGAACATGTGGGAGCCATCATGGGTATCCAGATCCCGCTGTTGGTTATTGACCGGAGAACGTCTCGGTCATGTCTACATGTCTCCCGAACCCGTAGGGTCTACACACTTAAGGTTCGATGACGCTAGGGTTATAAAGGAAGTTTGTATGTGGTTACCGAATGTTGTTCGGAGTCCCGGATGAGATCCCGGACGTCACGAGGAGTTCCGGAATGGTCCGGAGGTAAAGATTTATATATGGGAAGTCCTATTTTGGCCACCGGAAAATGTTCGGGATTTTTCGGTATTGTACCGAGAAGGTTCTAGAAGGTTCCGGAGTGGGGCCCACCTGCATGGGGGGACCCACATGGACGTGGGTAGTGGGGGCAAGGCCCCACACCCCTGGTCAAGGCGCACCAAGATCCCCCCTTAGAAGGAATAAGATCATATCCCGAAGGGATAAGATCAAGATCCCTAAAAAGGGGGGATAACAATCGGTGGGGAAGGAAATAATGAGATTTCTTTCCTCCCACCTTGGCCAACGCCCCAATGGACTTGGAGGGCAAGAAACCAGCCCCTCCACCCCTATATATAGTGGAGAGGCGCATGGGAGCTATACACGAAGTTCTGGCGCAGCCCTCCCCCTCTCACAAGTACTCCTCCTCTCCCGCGGTGCTTGGCGAAGCCCTGCAGGATTGCCACGCTCCTCCACCACCACCACGCCGTTGTGCTGCTGCTTGATGGAGTCTTCCTCAACCTCTCCCTCTCTCCTTGCTGGATCAAGGCTTGGGAGACGTCACCGGGCTGTATGTGTGTTGAACGCGAAGGTGTCGTGCGTTCGGCACTTGATCATCGGTGATTTGAATCACGACGAGTACGACTCCATCAACCCCGTTCACTTGAACGCTTCCGCTTAGCGATCTACAAGGGTATGTAGATGCACTCTCTTTCTACTCGTTGCTGGTCTCTCCATAGATAGATCTTGGTGACACGTAGGAAAATTTTGAATTTCTGCTACGTTCCCCAACATCCTTGGCCTGGCCCATCTGGCTGGGAGACAACATGGTGAGTGACCCCTAATCCAGGACACCTTCAGTAGCCCATAAACCTGTATTCAAGTTGGAGAGGCTCCTTGGATCTTCTGATCCACTCTTCGTCTTGAGTTGTCGGTCTTGAAAATTGATTCAACAATCCTTCCCGCATATGACGTCTTGTTTGTCCATGTGTATTCGAGGTGTTGGAGTGCCCTCTCTTTATTTTTCGATGAGTTCTTCGTCGTTTCCGTACCGAGCTGGATGTTGGAAATTTACCCATGCAACTTTTCCTTAGCTGCAAATTATCTCGCTCTTGGTCCATGATGACAACCCCGCATGGCTTTGATAGCACAGACCAAGTCTCGTCTATCAAACCACGTGGTTGCATGATGTAGGGTAGAACCCTAGCGGCCCGATCTTTCACGATTGGAGATAATCCTACGAAGAAAACCAAGACAACAAGGAGAAATCATGAGGGGAAACATGAGAGAATCACTCAAACCAACAAGATTCGGTCACACATATGCTAGATCCTCGGAACACAAAGAGAGATACACGATTCAAAGTCAACAAAGGACGATACAAAGGGTCTTCTCCATGAAGAGGTCTTGAAGGTTCTTCCCATGATGGGGTCTTGAATCCGCTTGGGGGATCTTCTTCGAAGAGGCACTCGTCTCCGAAGGAGAAGTAACCAAGTGGATGAGCACAACTCCATCTCTAATATGAGCTATCACAATGCTGACCCTAAAACGTAGTCGGAGGATGAGTACATATAATCTAAGGGGCGAAGGGGTACATGGGCCTCAGCCCAGATGCTCTTCATGCAAGTAGGGGGCCAGATGTCCGGGCATCGGGCCGGATGTCTGGGGCTTCGTGACGGGCCGGATGTCCGGGCTGGTGTGGATGCGTTCTGTGAAGGATGCCGGATTTTCGGGCTGGGGCCGGATGTCTGGCGGCTCGCGTCGGGCCGGATGTCTGGGCCCTGTAGCACTTCGGTTGCTGGGCTGCTGTTGTTGTTGACATCTCTAGGGGCCAGATGTCCGGGTTTTGTAGCACCTTGACGTCCTTCTTCGTCGAGCCTCTTCATCTATGTACTTGGGGACTTGTCCAAAGTTCTGAGCGTCTCCAAGGTCGTCTGCTTGATTCCTGGGCACGTGCAGTGTCTTTGCATAAGGTAGCAACCATGTCTCACATGAATGGAAAGGGGAAGCATTTAGGAGCAGGTTCACCTTGTGTCTAATGGCGTATGTTTGAGGTCTCGTCGTATGTCCACTTGGGGCTTGGGGAGTAGTCATAGTGTACATGGGGATGACCGTTAGATGCTTCGCATCATCTCCCCCCTTGGGAAAGATCCAACCTCGGATCGTGATCCTCATCACCATGGAAACGGTTGTCATGGACGGACTTGTAGTTGGACGAAGTTGAAGACATGGCGCAATCCTAGTACTCCAAGGTGTCTCCGGAGTGGTATTCATGCAAAAGAGCAAACACAAGCGACACTCATAAATACAATGGTTAGCGCACACAAAGTGTACATCATGCAAGAATGAGTCCGTGCAACAAGATTGTTCGTGACAAGACACATGATGCTTAGACAAATGATATAAAATGATATGCAAAGCATTCATGGGCTCATGGTGCACAAAGCTATAAATTCTACCATTATGCAAAATGATGTCATAAAGGGACGGTGTATCAAAAGCATGAACATGGTTATTGGTGCTTAATGTGAGTATGTGATCATGCAATTGATAGTGGGCAATGTGATCATTATGGATGAATATGCCATCGAGGCATATCATAACAAATTTGCTAAGGAAATGCACAATCTCATATATCATGGATGACATGGAAATAGATGCAACAAGGCGAGCATAATGTGAGTCAATCCATGCATAGGGTGTAAACTTGCGGTGAGTATGATATGTCCATCGAGCATGACATGTGGGATCACAATCAACAAATATGGAGGCGTGAGTGCAATGTGCCAAAGGAGTGTTGATGTACCAATGCTCGATTGTCGGTGTTCTGGGAATGAGGGTCAAGGCAGGGGTACCTCGCGAGGTGCTCGTGACGCAAGCCGTGACGATTGAGACCAGGCGGGCGCCGGCCCGCGCAGTGTCCTTATTTCCTCTTTGGTGTAAAGGGGGCAAGCACATGCGAGGAGTACCGGGGCATCAGGCAAAGGTTGCCATTTCATTGCAACGAGACCAAGACCAGCAGAGCGACAGTATGGAGGTCACCGTGGAGCCCAAGACGACATCATAGCCAGTGCCTTTGGCAGCCGAAGACCTAGTCAGGATAACTTGTACTAGATGTTCCCCTTCAAAATGGCCGTTGTTGGCGCCCTTCCCGCTCAATATTTGGGAAGAGGGCCAGAGCCTCTATAAATAGGGCTAGCCACCACAGAAGAGGGCATCTGAGATCGAGTCCTCATCAGATCCATAGGCGATTGAACTCGTCCAAGTAGTTCACCGCATCAGCTCAAGAACACCTCTCGCGAGGCTGTTCATCCCTGTACTGTTCATCATCAGCCCCTGAGGCAATCCACCACACCACACACTGGAGTAGGGTATTACACCACAACGGTGGCCTGGACCAGTATAAATCTTGTGTCCCTCATGTTGTTCGTCGTTTTAGCTTAGATTCACGCGAGGCGATCAGGCGTGGATTGGTAGGGGGAAGATCTTCGTGCGCACCCCAGAGTTCGAACCTTAAGGGTCTGCCAGAACCCAACATTTGACAATTGGCACGCCACGTCAAGACCCCGTGCTGCTCCAGGCAGCGGCACATGGGAATCCCCAGGAGCAAGCCCGGCACCAGCAGGGAGCTCCGGTGGCCACCGCAGGCTGCCACGCCTTCACCACCGAGCTATGCAGTGTCGCCTGGCCGGGCAAGTTCAAACCTGACCTGCCCCCTCGCTACGACGGCACTGCCGACCCCGCCGAGTTCCTATAGCTCTATGAGCTAGGCATCGAAGCCGCCAACGGGGACAAAAAGTTCATGGCGAACTGGTTTCCCATGGCACTCAAGGATGATGCCCGCACCTGGCTCCTGAACCTGCCTCCCGGCACGATCTCCTCCTGGGACGAGATGCACACTCGCTTCATCACCAACTTTCAGGGCACTCGCGGCGTCTGCCGGCCGTGGGTGACTTGCGCCACATCAAGCAGCAACCCGGAGAGACCTTGCAGAAGTACATGTAGCACTTCAACAGCACTCGCCTCAAGATTCCCAGGGTGACCGAGGAGGCCATCATCTCGGCGTTCTCTAATGGCGTCCGCGATGTCTAGATGAAGCAGGAGGTGGCAATCCACGAAGATCTGTGCATGTCTCTGGAGTTGTTCAACCTGGCGACCAAGTGCGCAAGGGCTAAGGAGGGACGCCTTTCCCTTCTCGAGCTCCCGGCTGCAGATCCAAAAGAGAAGAAAGCCAAGGCCAAGGATGTGAAGCGCAAGGGAGCAGCTGTGCTCGCAGCAGAGCCAGACATGAAGCGCGGTAGGGACCAGCCGAAGTCGTCCAAAGGTAGACGGTATTGCGTGTACCACGATCTCCATACCCACAACACCAACGAATTCCAGGAGCTCAGGGCCATGCGAGAAGGCCGTGTCGGTCGACGCCCCGAGCGCAACGATCGGGGCTATGGCCGAGGCGGAGGAAGAGGTGGAGGATGATGGGACGACCGTGGCCCTCCCCAAGGGTGGCGTGACCGGCCTCGCGAGGACCGCTGGCAGGACCAGCCTCGTGAGGGAGCTTGGAGGGATCAGCCTCGTGAGGATCGCCCTCAAGGTAACGCAGGACTTCCTCCTCTGCCACCACCACCAAGAAGGAATGACAACCATCATCAGAATGAGGGGGATGGGGGCTTCCAGGAGCCGCTTGCAATCTCTTGCATCTTGGGCGGTGCCCAGGCCCTAGACTCTCAGCATCTTCAAGCAGTTTGCTCGCGAGGTGAATGCAGTCCTCCCCAAGCTTGAGGCCACGCGCCCTCTTAGGTGGTCTGCGTGCGCCATCATGTTCAGCTCAGCTGATCAGCTCAAGTGCGCGGCAACGGCCGGTGTCCTCCCGATGCTCTGTTCCCCAGTCATCAGCAACGTACAAGTTACCAGGACCTTCATCGACGGCGGAGCAGGGCTCAATGTCCTGTCCGTCGAGACGTTCAACAATCTCCAAGTGCCATATGATTAGCTTCAACCAACCAAGCCTTTCTCAGGAGTCACTGATGGCTCCACTGTCCCGATAGGGCAGGTCCGCCTCCCTATCACCTTTGGGCAGCGCAAGAACTACCGTACCGAGCTCATTGACTTCGACGTTGCCCACATTCACCTGCCATACAATGCCATCCTCGGGTATCCCGCCCTGGCCAAGTTTATGGCAGTGAATCACCATGGCTACAACGTACTCAAGATGATAGGAAGTGGCGGAGTCATCACGGTCCCCTGTGAAGAGAAGGATGCGGTGTGCTCTCTCGAGCATGCCTTCCAAGCCGCGTCAGTCGAGGACCCAGGCAGCAAGAGTAGGAACCTTCCTGAAGCAGCTCCGAAGAAGAAGAAGACATCACCCGACTCAAGGCCTCAGGAGGCAGGTACCTCCGAAGGCGCCACATCGGGATCTGCGCCCGTCCAAGGGGCGCCACCCTCCGTCGCATAGGAAGGCGCACCCGGCGCCCTCCTCGGGCAAGGCTTGGGGGCTCTCTCCTGGGGAGCCACTGACTTTGCCAAGATCACGAGGGAGGCGCTCGGGCATCACTTGCAGGCGTGCTTCGCGGCACGTTTCCCTCGGGAAAGCATAAGGCTAGGAGGGCCCAACCCTCAGGAGTTCATCGCCAAGGTTGCTCAGGAGTTGCAGGAATCGAGAGTCATGCGCGGCAGCCGCCGCCTGCCCAGCGTAGCTCCCCATCCAGGCGAGGATGGCGGGCTGCGCATCTGCATCGACTACCCAGGGCTCAATCGAGTCGTGTCTCAGGAGTGCTTCTGGCCTTTGCGCGTAGGGCGTTGCAAGGGCCCACAACACAACTACATTCGCATGCCCTTCGGCCTGCCGAACGTGGCTGCTGCTCACCAGCGCCTGATGAGAATCATTCTGTAAGCTTAGGTGGCCAAGCACCGCGCACTCTTGGGGGAAATGGAGGTGGACCTCGCCGAGCCGCCCGGACCTGCTGAGCCCCCCGAGGCTCGGAGCTCCAAGGGCTCGTGAGGATTGGCTTCTTCACCACGCACCGTCATCTACTCCGACACTTGCTCTGCAATGGTATCAGGTGACTTCTCTCAAGTTTCATTTCAGCTGGGAGCACCCTCAGGGCTGCATCATTCCCAGGTCGCGTGGGTCTGTCCCCGCGGCATGTATCTGTTTTGCTTATGTCTTTAGCTTACCTTGTTGGGGGCGCCCCTCGGGCTGCATCATCCCCAAGCCGCTTGGGCCTGACCCAGTGGCGTGTGCCTTTCTCTGCATCTATCTAAGTTGATTTGCTTATTCATGCTTAACCTGCTTGAGATAATCGCTTGCTCGATTGACACCTACCTTTGGAGCCGCTCGCTCTGGCACGACGCTTGCGCATGGGTCCGTCCCTACAACACTGACAAATCTGAGTGGTCGAGCTCTGGCCGTGGCAGCCCTGTAAAGTGCTACCTCACCAGGCCCTCAGTGCCTCAATCACTCCCTCGGAGCAACCAATAGCTAGCTGGCAACCGTAATGGCAGTCCTTGTTTCCCTCGTGCTGGTGAACAGGATCCACCTAAGGAATAGCAAGGGGGGCATCGTGAGCTCTCTCTCTCTCCCATGCGATCCGCTTGCACGTTAAAAGGGGGGCGCCTGAGCATCGCAACTCAGTAGCTCTTACTGGCTCCCCAGCCCTCACCCCCTGGCCTTGACCAACGACATCGTGACCTGTCATACCAGCGGCGGCTGAGCTCGCTTGAGGGCCGGGACCTGAGGACGTAGAGAATGAAGGAAAGTGCAGGGAAGAAGGGAGAAGCTCACGAGGACCTGGCCTAGCGACACCCCCAGCTGCCGGCACGCAGGCCCGACACCTTGCCGAAGAACTACTCCAAGCTCATGAGATAAGTCACGCCCTGGAAAAGCTAAATCAACGCGACGCTAAACCCTCGCCTAGTGCGGTTCTGTCACGGAGAAGTTGCCTTCGTTTCTTGCCCAACGGAGGCTGCTTGAGCGCTAAAGGGGACCTCCCGAGCATCGCGCCTCGGGGGCTCATTGAAAGTGCAACTATCCCTAGGTGGTTTTGGTAATTCATAACAACATATAGCTCATTGAGCTAATGTTATTCCAAGACTATTATTTCAGAAAAGCTCAATGAATGGCATG
Source organism: Triticum dicoccoides (assembly GCF_002162155.2). NCBI lineage: Eukaryota > Viridiplantae > Streptophyta > Magnoliopsida > Poales > Poaceae > Triticum > Triticum dicoccoides. Next base: position 237,460,527 of record NC_041381.1, on the reverse strand, counting down.
GCATGGATGATGAAATTGGATCCCTAAAAATACTAAGGACAAAAGATTGGCTCAAGCTCAAAAGCTCAAGACTCTTCATTTTACATTTTAGTGATCCAAGATCACATTGAGTCTATAGGAAAAGCCAATACTATCAAGGAGGGATGAGGTGTTGCTTAATGAGCCTCTTGCTTCATGTGCTTAGTGATATGCTCCAAAACCCTCAACTACTTACTCACATCCACAAATGACCTAAACCCAAAGCCAAAATCGGTCACACCGATTCTTCCTATCCGGCACCACCGATTCCAAAAGTCATAGCCACTGCCACAAACCCTAAGCAAACCGGTCTTACCGATAGGGATCTCGGTCTCACCGAGATGGGATTGTAATCTCTCTGTTTCCCTTCGTAACGTTTCGGTCTAACCAAAGTGAGCGATCGTTCCCACCGAGATTGCAATGTAAACTCTCTGTTTCCCTTTTGTAACATTTCAGTCTCACCGAAAAGAGCAAATCGGTCCCACCGAGTTTACCTGACCAACTCTCTGGAAAGCTTATTACCAAATCGGTCTCACCGAGTTTGTGTAATCGGTCTTACCGAGATTGCGTTATGCCCTAACCCTAACCGAATCGGTCTCACTGAGATGCATGTCAGTCCCACCGAAAATCACTAACGGCCACTAGGTTTACTAAATTGGTCCGACCGAGTCTGTTGAATCGGTCCCACCGAGTTTGGTAAATTGTGTGTAACGGTTAGATTTTATGTGGAGGCTATATATACCCCTCCACCTCCTCTTCATTCGTGGAGAGAGCCATCAGAACAAACCTACACTTCCAACTTACTATTTCTGAGAGAGAACCACCTACTCATGTGTTGAGGCCAAGATATTCCATTCCTACCATATGAATCTTGATCTCTAGCCTTCCCCAAGTTGCTTTCCACTCAAATCTTCTTTCCACCAGATCCAAAACCTATGAGAGAGAGTTGAGTGTTGGGGAGACTATCATTTGAAGCACAAGAGCAAGGAGTTCATCATCAACACACCATTTGTTACTTCTTGGAGAGTGGTGTCTCCTAGATTGGCTAGGTGTCACTTGGGAGCCTCCGACAAGATTGTGGAGTTGAACCAAGGAGTTTGTAAGGGCAAGGAGATCGCCTACTTTGTGAAGATCTACCGCTAGTGAGGCAAGTCCTTCGTGGGCGACGGCCATGGTGGGATAGACAAGGTTGCTTCTTCATGGACCCTTCGTGGGTGGAGCCCTCCGTGGACTCGCGCAACCATTACCCTTCGTGGGTTGAAGTCTCCATCAACGTGGATGTACGATAGCACCACCTATCGGAACCACGCCAAAAACATCCGTGCCTCCAATTGCGTTTGAATCCTCCAAACCCTTCCCTTTACTTTCTTGCAAGTTGCATGCTTTAATTTCCGCTGCCTATATACTCTTTGCATGATTGCTTGAATAGTGTGATGATTGCTTGACTTGTCCTAAAGTAGCTAAAATCTGCCAAACTCTAAAATTGGGAAAAGGTTAAGTTTTTAATTGGTCAAGTAGTCTAATCACCCCCCTCTAGACATACTTCAAGGTCCTACAAGTGGTATCAGAGCTTTGGTCTCCATTTGCTTTGATCTCCATAGCTTTTGGTGGTCATAGCCTTGGTTTCACAACCTAGGAGAGTATGGCGTCTAGCGAGGGAAATTATCACCGTAGAGGTCCTTACTTCGATGGTACTAATTTTGCTAGTTGGAAGCATAAGATGAAAATGCATATTCTCGGACATAACCCCGCCGGTTGGGCAATTATTTGTATTGGCTTGCAAGGTGAATTCTTTGATGGGAGAGAGCCAAACCGTGAAGCTAATGCGGAAGAATTGAAGATGCTGCAATACAACGCTCAAGCTTGTGATATCATCTTCAACGGATTGTGCCCCAAAGAATTCAACAAAATCAGCCGTCTTGAGAATGCAAAGGAAATTTCGGATACTTTGGTTGATATGCATGAAGGTACCGAATCCGTCAAGGAATCCAAGTTGGATGTGCTCCAAAGTCAGCTTGACAAGTTCAAAATGAAGGATGGTGAAGGTGTCGCTAAAATGTACTCTAGGCTTGCTCTTATCACAAATGAGATTGCCGGCTTAGGGAGTGAAGAGATGACCGACAAATTCATCATCAAGAAAATCCTAAGAGCATTGGATGGAAAGTATGATACCGTATGCACATTGATCCAAATGATGCCAAACTACAAAGATCTCAAGCCAGCGGAAGTCATTGGAAGAATTGTTGCTCATGAGATGTCACAGGATAAGGAGGAACTTCACAACAAGCCAAGTGGTGCTTACAAAGCCTCAAGTGAAGCCCCCACATCATCAAGTGAGAAACAAACCTTCAATGAATAATTGAGCTTAATGGTGAAGAACTTCAACAAATTCTACAAGAGTAGAACCAAAGAAAGAAGCTCCAAGTCAAGGTCTTACAATGACAAAAGATCTTCTAGTCGAGAGCGCAATTTCTACAATTGTGGGAGACCCGGACACTACTCCAATGAGTGTATGGCACCCTACAAAAGAAGAGAAGATTCTCCAAGAAGAAGAAGCAAAAGAGAAGAATCACCACCAAGAGAGAGGAGGAGTAGAGATGATCGTTATGAACGAAGACCCTCACGGAGAAGCAAGGATTCGGAAAGGAAAGGCAAGTCATCAAGGAGCTACACAAAATGAAGACATCAAGCTCATGTTGGTGAATGGGTATCCGGCTCCGACTCCGACAATCACTCCGAGAGAAGCTATCACTCCGACTCTGAATATACTCAAGATGAAGGTGTTGCCGGTCTAGCACTTGTGTCAACCAACTCCTACAACATATTTGATTCACCAAATGAAGGAATTGGAAGATGCTTCATGGCCAAAGGTCCAAAGGTAACACATCCTGAGTATGTTGATTTCAATAGTGATGAAGATGACTTGCTTGTGGATGATGATTTACTTGTTGACAACTCTAGTGATGAATACTATTATGAAACGTCAATTAATCATGCTAATCAAGATAAAACGAATGACAATGATAAGGAGAAGATTGAGCTTCTAACTAAAGAACTAAACACTCTTCAGTTAGCTCATGAAACTATCTTCGAAGATCATCGAGAACTTTTAAGGGCTCATGAGAAGTTACGCTTTGAAAAGCTCAATCTTGAGCAAGAGCATGAGTTCTTAAAGGAAATCAATGATGATCTCCATAAGAAAAGTTCTTCTTACATTGCCAAGTGTTTACTCTTATCTACTTACATGCCTCAAGTCAAGTCTAGTAACAAGTACAAGAAAGGTACTTCCTCTAAGTAGTAACAATAATAATGTCAAATCTAATATTGTTGCTTCTAGTAGTTCTCTTGATTCCACTAATGATTCTCTTAGCCAAGTTACACTTGAGCAAGAAAATAGCTTATTGAAGGGAATTATAGAGAAAGGTGTTTACAAGAGCCTTGCCGGGAGTAAGCAGTCCGAGGAAATTGTACGCAAGCAAGGAAGGCACCGGAAGAATCAAGGTGTTGGTTTTGAACGAAATTTCAATGCCAATGGAGTTGAGTGGGAAGAAGATCAATACCCCAAGACGAAGTTTGTTCCTCAACAAGAGAAGTATGATCCTACTTCCTTCAAGGGAACACAAGCTCAAGATGATCTTCCACCACAAGACCACAAGAACAAAGGCAAGGACAAGCTTCAAGAAGAGATTGATGCATTTGAAGAAGCACCTAAAGCCTCATTCAAGTGGGTTCCCAAGACTACGTCAAGTTCCACTTCATCAAGTACAACTACAACCCCAAGGATTCCCATCAAGATGATGTGGATCCCAAAGAAGAATAACTAGAGAGTTCTTGAGGGTGACTCCGCCAACATTCTTCACTCATATCATTATGGCAAGAACAAGTGCAATCAACTTCCACATCTTGCACTAGTTCAAGGAGTCACAAACCCTCATATTGGTAAGGCAAGGGACAAGGTAACCTAATGATTTCATGGACATCATCTTGTGTGTGCATCACTCTATGTCTATGGATATTCTTGTTTGTTCCTTGTGGGACTAACCCATGTAGGTAAGTTGAAAGTGCAACTCACTCCAAAGGATTGCTCCAAATGATCTACATCAAGATTGAGCATCCACATCTCCAACACCTACATGAAGTCATCATCGACAAAACCCAAGGTTAGTTCATCCCTCTAAGGGGGATCTCACATCTAGGGGGAGCTTAACTCTAAGAATTGAGTCAAAGCAACTCTAATGGTGTGAACACATCAATGCATTATGTAAAAGTGGTAACCCCACTTGAGCTTAAACGATGAGTATGACCTATGATAAAATGTTCTCATTTGACTCCTAAGTCAATATACTCATATATAGATGACCTAGTCATCGCCAATTGTTTGATAGATGCTCGAATTGGTTGTGCATGCTTTGCCACATATTTCATTTGCCATTTTATTGTGTGAGCATGTTGGTGCATATTTTACTCATTCAAGGACATCCACTTGTTGTTTTGATTGTTTGGCTTCTTTTCTTTTTGCCAAGTGGATGGACAAGAATGCCTAAGAACTTTCTCTAGATATCTATGCTTTTCTCGTCTCAAACTCTATTCATGCTACATCACAAAATTTGATCAAGTCAGATTCGAACCACTCTGTGTGAGGAGCACTCGGAGTCCCCGATTCGTCATAGACTTAAACTTCCAAAACCTCTTTGTGATTCTTGGTCTGACCGATTCCTCCATTTTGGTCCTACCGAGATCATTAAGTTGATTTGAGTTTTCAATCTCGGTGCAACCGATTTGAACTTTTCGGTCACACCGATTTGCTGTAACTGTACACAGTTATGCATCTCAGTGCCACCGAGTCGTTCCACTCGGTCACACCGATAGGGTCGGGCTATATATAGTCACGGGCAAAATTTTGGAAATTTCTCCGAACCCCTTCGCCCGCGCAATAGCTCGCTCTGCCATCGAAGGTCTCCGGATCGTCTCCTCGTCGCCAGCCGCCTCCAGTAGCTGGTCTCCGCCGCCGTCAACGGATTTCGCCCCCGCCATTGCCGCCGTAGCGAGTTCACCACCAAGTTAGGGTATGGACTCGATCATTGTGCTATCCTCGTCTGATTCCTAGCACATTGTGTTCTTATTGAATCTTGCCACGATTGAAACAATCCTATCCACTCAATGTAGTCCGTAGATTAGATGGGATTCAAAAATTTAGGGTTAGGTTTCCGCCGAAACCATCTCGGACCCACCGAGTTGAAAAACTCGGTCCCACCGATTTGGCTTATGCCATTGCACTAGTGACTCTCGGTCTGACCGAGAATTACTAATTGCTGCGACCGATTTTAGGATTCTGTGAAACCCTAGCAGTCTCGGTGCCACCGAACTGTGACTCGGTCCAACCAAGTTCATCAGTTTAGGTTCCAAAACTTCTTCGGTATCACCGAGTTTGAAAATCGGTTGATCCGAAATGCTTTCTGTGGAAAACTAAAACTGAATTTTTGAATCATTCTTTTGCAAAAATCTCTGCATTTTGTGATGCTCATCCATTCTATCTCATCTATAACTCTTCACAGGGTCAGCAGTCAGTGTTTGCAGCATGTCAGACCAGAGTGATAGCCAGAACAGGTCAGAAGAGCAGATTGACATGAGCAAGGGCACTAGTCCCTCAAGTTCTACAGATGAAGGAAGCAGAAGCACTCCAAGCAACCTGCCCAAGGCTGCTACCAGGCAAAGGAGGAAGAGAACTTCAGACTCAGAGGAGAGGACTATAAAGCTAAAGAAGATGAGGCAACTTCCAAGAAAGTAGTGCTCAAAAAAGAATATGGCTCAGCAAAGAATACAAAGCCAGGCCTCAACAAGAAAGTTCCAGCAAAGAGGACACCAATGCCCGAAGCTAGAAGGTCCACTCAAGTGCCAAAACAGACTGAACCCAAAGAGGCACCTGAAAATAAAGTCACTTCTTCCAAACCCAAGAAAGTTCCCACTGGAGAGACTATGAAGTTCACCATAGAATCAGAGGATGAAGGTGCACAGGAAAAGAAAAAGAAGAGAGCTAGAACCACAACTGCCCAGGTTCTTGGAAAGCCCTCTATGAGAAGAGATTCTGAAGAGGAAGAAGAGGTTGCTGCACCGGCACCTAAGGCACCAAAGCTTATGGGTGATGCTATAAGGTCAGGGGCTACAACATCTAAGCCCAAGGAAGCATCCAAAGCTGCCTCCAAGGCCAAGATTGTACCAAAGAGGAATACTAGGAGTATTCCAGCTGCTGAGAAGAACAAGGCCCTAGTGCCAAATGTTGCTGAAGAAGAAGATGAAGAAGGACAGATCCTAAGGAAGCTCAAGCCCAAGATACCAGACCACAATGATGCCCATCCTGTGGCTGAGGACATGAGGGTCAGGAAGGACTCAGGGTTGAGGCTATGGAGGATGGAAGATCCATATGCCTCAAGGAGAAGAACTGTTGTTGACTACATGTTCCATACAAAGGAACATCAGGACTTCTACGAGACAATTCTGCTAGATAAGAAGCCCATAGTTTGTGACATGAGGTGGGTCGACTGGACCTACATCAAGGACAATGAAGAGCACTATCCTGGAGTGCAAGACAACTTTGTTGCTTGTGGAGTTGCTGATTTTGTTGGGCAAATGCTCACCCACTGGAATGATGAACTAATCATGCAATTCTACTCCACAGCACACTTTTATCCAGATGGAAGAATTGTTTGGATGTCTGAAGGTACAAGGTACCAGTCAACTGTTAAAGAATGGGCAAGTCTGATAAGTGCCCCAAAGGAAAATGAGGATGACCTGGATATCTATGCAAAGAAGAAGATGGATCGCAATTCCATGGCACACATGTACAAGGAGATCCCAGACAAGGCAGTTGAGACACATAAGTTTGGATCAGTACACTTTCTGCTGTCAGGGTTGCCAACTATCAATTGGATTCTGAGGCACACTCTGTTGCCCAAGTCTGGTGACCACAACATGATCAGAGGGCATACCATCAACATGTTGCATGTGTTTGATGTGCCACAAAAGTTCAAAGTCATGAGCCTTATGATTGAAACCATTAAGAGGACTGCAGCAGATCAGAAGAGGAGATGTGGATATGCACCTCAGATTCAGGAGTTGATAAACTCAAAGATGGGCACAGGGAAATATCAATTGGATAAGGAACATTTTCCACTTTATCCAGACTTTGAGGACAATGAGGTTGTTATGAATGAGAATGATCCATCATCAGTTCAAGCTCAAGAGAAGAAGGAGAAGGCAAAGAAGGAGAAGGCTGCCAGGATGCCAACTCAAGAGGAGGCATCTGAATATTTCTTGAAGAACAAGCAGGAGCAGCTTGGTTACTTGATAGCATCAACACTGAGGATTGAGAAGGGATTGGCCACCCTCACTCAGAATCAGGAGAGCTTGGAGAGAATCATGGAACTCAAATTCCATGACCTTGATGTCAAAGTAACTGAGATTCAGTCAGTGGTAGAGCAGCTGCAGGATGACATGCAGGAGAGGCAGGGCAAGACTACAACTTATGTGTTTGCCAGTGTGCCCAGAGCCTAGAGGTCAGTTGCAGTGCCTGTGACAGACACCAGAGCAACATCTTCAGCACCAGCTACTGCCCCTTCAGCTCCAGTGCAACCAGCTCCAGCATCAACTCCAGCACCCTCTACTTCAACTGAAGCCTTCGTCCTTGGAGTTATCCGGACACCACCACCTAAAGATCAAGCCTGAGAGTCGATCTAGCACTATGCATTTTCTATGAACTTTTTGGTAACTTGTTGCCAAAGGGGGAGAAAAATGTATAGATCATAGGCTTCGAGAGAGAGAGAGAGTGTTGCTTTTGTTCTCTCTTGCTTTGATTTGGTGGTTAAACTTATTACTTTTGATTGCTTGAGATACTAGGCTTGTGAGACATTGATGATCATGTGTTTGATCTTAAGCTACACTTATGCATGTTTGATGATATTATCTTATCTATCCTATGTGATCATTCACTTTGCTTGGTGATGAGTGCATGTTTTCAATGTTTATTATTTTGAGCGCTCCACCAAGATGTATGTGACATGGAAGAGTAACCCATGAGCCTAATTCATTGTGCATTTGCAGTCCAAAGCAAATCTTAAACTATGCACAAATTTAGGGGGAGCTCTTGCTTATCACATACTTCTCAAAGCGACGATGTTATTCAATCTTATTATCATTTGTCGAAGCTTTGATCTATATGTTGTCATCAATTACCAAAAAGGGGGAGATTGAAAGTGCAACTATCCCTAGGTGGTTTTGGTAATTCATAACAACATATAGCTCATTGAGCTAATGCTATTCCAAGACTATTATTTCAGGAAAGCTCAATGAATGGCATGGCATGGATGATGAAAGTGGATCCCTCAAAATACTAAGGACAAAAGATTGGCTCAAGCTCAAAAGCTCAAGACTCTTCATTTTACATTTTAGTGATCCAAGATCACATTGAGTCTATAGGAAAAGCCAATACTATCAAGGAGGGATGAGGTGTTGCTTAATGAGCCTCTTGCTTCATATGCTTAGTGGTATGCTCCAAAACCCTCAACTACTTACTCACATCCACAAATGACCTAAACCCAAAGCCAAAATCGGTCACACCGATTCTTCCTATCCGGTGCCACCGATTCCAAAAGTCATAGCCACTGCCACAAACCCTAAGCAAATCGGTCTTACCGATAGGGATCTCGGTCTCACCGAGATGGGATTGTAATCTCTCTGTTTCCCTTCGTAACGTTTCGGTCTAACCGAAGTGAGCGATCGGTCCCACCGAGATTGCAATGTAAACTCTCTGTTTCCCTTTTGTAACATTTCAGTCTCACCGAAAAGAGCAAATCGGTCCCACCGAGTTTACCCGACTAACTCTCTGGAAAGCTTATTACCAAAGCGGTCTCACCGAGTTTGTGTAATCAGTCTTACCGAGATTATGTTATGCCCTAACCCTAACCGAATCGGTCTCACCGAGATGCATGTCAGTCCCATCGAAAATCACTAATGGTCACTAGGTTTACTAAATCGGTCCGACCGAGTCTGTTGAATCGGTCCCATCGAGTTTGTTAAATTGTGTGTAACGGTTAGATTTTGTGTGGAGGCTATATATACCCCTCCACCTCCTCTTCATTCGTGGAGAGAGCCATCAGAACAAAACTACACTTCCAACTTACTATTTCTGAGAGAGAACCACCTACTCATGTGTTGAGGCCAAGATATTCCATTCATACCATATGAATCTTGATCTCTAGCCTTCCCCAAGTTGCTTTCCACTCAAATCTTCTTTCCACCAGATCCAAAACCTATGAGAGAGAGTTGAGTGTTGGGGAGACTATCATTTGAAGCACAAGAGCAAGGAGTTCATCATCAACGCACCATTTGTTACTTCTTGGAGAGTGGTGTCTCCTAGATTGGCTAGGTGTCACTTGGGAGCCTCCTACAAGATTGTGGAGTTGAACCAAGGAGTTTGTAAGGGCAAGGAGATCGCCTACTTCGTGAAGATCTACCGCTAGTGAGGCAAGTCCTTCGTGGGCGACGACCATGGTGGGATAGACAAGGTTGCTTCTTCGTGGACCCTTCGTGGGTGGAGCCCTCCGTGGACTCGCGCAACCGTTACCCTTCGTGGTCGAAGTCTCCATCAACGTGGATGTACGATAGCACCACCTATCGGAACCACGCCAAAAACATCCGTGTCTCCAATTGCGTTTGAATCCTCCAAACCCTTCCCTTTACTTTCTTGCAAGTTGCATGCTTTAATTTCCGCTGTCTATATACTCTTTGCATGCATGCTTGAATAGTGTGATGATTGCTTGACTTGTCCTAAAGTAGCTAAAATCTGCCAAACTCTAAAATTGGGAAAAGGTTAATTTTTTAATTGGTCAAGTAGTCTAATCCCCCCCCCTCTAGACATACTTCAAGGTCCTACACTCTTACTGGACCTTGGGCCGCTCACCTCCTGGCCTTGACCACGGCATCGCGACCTGACATATTAGCGTCGGCTGAAGCCTGCCTGGGGACCGGGATCTGTCAGCGTAGAACACCAAGCCCTCGTGAGGACAGAAAGGGGGAGCCGAGCCGAGACATGACAAGCATCTCACATCGCTCAATAACAAGGATAATATTCACAAAAGACATAGTAGACACTTTACATACCCCTGCGGGGTGTTTCTTCGATTCCTCACAGGGAACAAAAGGTGCCAATCCTAAGGAACGCTAACTACGCGTGCCTCCATAGGAGACGCCATCATCAATAGTGGGCCACCCAGCGCCAGCACCAACCCCATCCAGATCAGCGGTGTCGGTGGCCAGATGCGGCTGCCCTGCTCCGAGCGCAATGCGAGCTTGGGGGCTCGTAGCTATCGTCGCTCGTCTCCGGAGTCATGTGAAGCTCGGGAGAGTCGCTAGACCCTCCGGCTTCTCTGCTGCTACCAGAGGAGTTGCTGGGGAAGCGGTTGGCAGGCCTGGCCCTCGCCACTTCAATGCCCTAGTCGCCTTCCTTGGGGCAGCACTCCAGTCGGTGTCCTTCCGCGTCGAAGACCTTGAAGAACATCAAGGAGTCGCCATCGTATTCAAGATGAATCACGAGGGCACCCCCTGTCCGGCAGACCCGTGCGATCTCGCCCCAGCCCCGGGTCATATAGACCTTGCCCGGAGCGACAACCTCCACCTCCGCTCCGGTCAAAAGGGTGTTGCAGTCAGCATGCTGCAGCCAGAGCTCCAGAGGCCCCCTTGGCGGCATCTCGAAGGCAAAGGAGGGAGGAAGGCGAATCCAAGAGCATGGAGGCATAGTGGCGTGAAGCACAAGCTCGCGAGAAGAGCCCTCGACATGGACCCCGGGGGCGATGATGTGCACCACCGTGACTCGTCGGTGTCGCCGGCGGCGCTGGCGGTGCCGCTTGGCGTCTTCTTCTCCAGGGCCCTCAACTCGGGCGTACAAGGGCAGCAGAAACCCAGGCGACAGCCGCTCGTACCAAGGCCTCGACGTCTCCTGCCATGCGACCACGTCGCGGCGGCCGGGGACCGGCCGCATCTTCGGCGGAAGCGGGTCGGGACCCTCTCGGGGGGCCTTCCCCTTCTCTTTCACTGAGAACTGGCGGATCGGCGCCATTGGCGTAAAGTGGAGCAAGGGCGAGGAAGAGAGAGTGAAGCAGGAAGGGATGGACTGAGGGGGCTCTCGCCCGTCCGTACTTATAGTCCGAAAGAGGCCAACCGTCGGCCTCCATGATCACAGGTAATCATGACTCATTTCTGCATGCAGGGACTTGTCAAGTCGAGCAGTTGCCGAGGCAGCATGGGCAAGCGGAGGCGCCCACGTCCAATCAACCGCCATGCGGCACCCAAGACCGCAGGCTGATAGGGCCCTCGGCGCTCCACACTTGCCCCTTCGCTTCTCTACTAAGCCAAGTCCGAGCGCGCCTTGGGCCCGGGGCCTACTGTCAGCGTTCTGGGAACGGGGGTCCCCAGACTTGCCTGCCTGCGGCCTATGGCGTGGCTTGAGTGGTGGCCCAGCACGGTCCATCTTCATCAACGCAAGGCTCAAGACCCTCGCGAGGGGCCAAGCCTCGCGGGGAGGACGACATGAGGCTTCCTTAGGAGCGGCCTTGCCAGGTAGGCTCGCGAGGAGGCGGAGAGATCAAGGCAAGGGTACCTCGCAAGGTGCTCATGATGCAAGCCGTGACGATTGAGACCAAGCGGGCGCCAAGCGGGCGCCAGCCCGCGCAGTGTCCTTGTTTCCTCTTTGGTGCAAAGGGGGCAAGCACAGGCGTGGAGTACCGAGGCATCAGGCAAAGGTTGCCATTTCAGTGCAATGAGACTAAGACCAGCAGAGCGGCAGGATGGAGGTCACCATGGAGCCTAAGACGGTGTAATCGCCAGTGCCTTTGGTAGCCGATGACCAACTTTAGTCAGGATAACTTGTACTAGATGTTCCCCTTCAAAATGGCCGTTGTTGGCGCCCTTCCCGCTCAATATTTGGGAAGAGGGCCAGGGCCTCTATAAATAGGGCTAGCCACCACAGAAGAGGGCATCTGAGATCGAGTCCTCATCAGATCCATAGGCGATTGAACTCGTCCAAGTAGTTCACCGCATCAGCTCAAGAACACCTCTCGCGAGGCTGTTCATCCTTGTACTCTTCATCATCAGCCCCTGAGGCAATCCACCACACCACACACTGGAGTAGGGTATTACACCACAACGGTGGCCCGAACCAGTATAAATCTTGTGTCCCTCGTGTTGTTCGTCGTTTTAGCTTAGATTCTCATGAGGCGATCGGGCGTGGATTAGTAGGGGGAAGATCTTCGCGCGCACCCCAGAGTTCGAACCTTAAGGGTCTGCCGGAACCCAACATCCAACATCGATGTCGTGGCATGAGTGGAAGTCCAAAGGTGCATACAATAAGTCCAAGCGTGCCTCAACGTGAAGGTTGTGACATCCTGGTTTTTGCCCTCTCTCTTTTTCCGGACTTTCAGTTGCCTTTGCTTTGGATTTGGTGTTTTGGATCAATTCAAATGGATTTGAACACTTGGGCATACCCTTGATTTTCACCCAAGTGACCCATCCACCTCTAACTCACCTTCTATTCTCTGAATAACCCCAACAAAAACCTAATGGATATTTTTCATACAAGAAAAATATTCATTTTTCTCCTTGAAAATCACTTCAGAGAAGAAAGCTCCAAAGCAACCCCTAGATTTCTTCTCCAAAAATCCTATATAAATTCACAAATATTCTTTGAACCCTAGGGCACCTTCCTGAGCAAAAATATTGCATAACTTTTTGTAATATTTTTGCTACAGAAAATCATTTCGGTTCTGGACAGAATGATCACTTTGTACAACAAGTATATTTTTGCTTGATCTTTTGGGGCTGATCTTTTCTGAGCTTGATTACCTTCCTAAGAGATCACTAAACCCCAAAGCACAACCCTTAACTATAACTAGATTTTTCTTAGTTAAGCTCACAAGTTTCTGTCCAGAAACTTGCCAGGAAGATAGCCACTCCCATAGTGCACCTGTGACTCAACCAAGCGTGCAAAACAACTAAAAATACTAAGGACTAGCTACCAGACATGTTGTTTGGGCTTAGCTCAGCCTGATGCCATAGTTCACGTGGTGACCACGTTCGTCCAAGGTGGCTGGCATGCAGCCGATGCGCTCTGTGTTGCGCCAACGCCTCTGTTTCGCGTGTGCTCGCTATCCTTGCTGCAAAATCGTGCCAAACCATGCCACCATCTTCATTTGAGCCTCCTTAAATGCACCTTGGCGCTTGCCGACGCCAGAGCTCGCCGAAGTGAGCACGGCCATGGCGCGACCAACGCAATAGTGCGCCTATGCCCCTGTGCTCATCGCGTACCGTGCTCCTGTGCTCGTTGTAGCTCGCCTACAGCTCCCGCGTGACCTCCGACGCTTTCCCCCTCTCTCACCGACGCCATTCGTCGCCGGGCGACGCTCCAGAGAACTCCGGCGAGCTCTTGATGCCCGCCTCGGCCTCGCCTATAAATAGAGCCCCCCCGAGCTCATTCTTCTCCACACACACAACCATCACACCTCCACACACCTGTAGAGCGCCGCAACCCGGCCGGGCAGGCCTCTGGTCGCCGTCCCCGTCCCAAGCTCACCGGCGATCCCCTCCTCTGCCCCCACCCACTCCAGAGCCGCTCGAGCTCAGCTGACCCCCCCGGCATGTTTGTGGTGATCCCCTGGTGCGTGCTGGTGCTGTTGGAGCTGCTGTACTGGCCCTGCGTCGCCGGAATCACCACCTCCGACGAGCTCCGCCCGCTACCGCTGTTGGAGAGCTCCGTTCCGACCCCATCCGGCCACCCCTAGCCACGCTACGGGTACGAGAAGGTGTGTCTCCACCTCGTATTCAATCCTATCCCTCCAGATCTCGTCACCGGGCACTCCTCGTCGGAGAAAGCGCCGCCGCCGCGCCGCCCGCCTCTGTCTATCTCTCTCCCCCCTCCGGCCTGACAGCATGGGCCCGCTGTCAGCCTCTCAGGCCGCGCCCGAAGCAGTATGAGTGGTGGCGCCCTGGCATTTATGCCTTCGACGTCACCCCTGAGTTTTTCTTTTAATTCAAATATAGTTCAAATTTGACCAGAACTTTGACTAGCTATAACTTTTATTCTACAAGTCCAAATGAGTTGATTCTTTTTTGCATTCTGTTCTTACTGAAAATCCTAGCGGCATTCCCAAGATGGGATTTTTCTTTGCTGCCTAGAATTTCTGGTAAGTTTCAGAAGTGTTCTTGATATTTTCTTTTTGTCATTTGAATTATTTTCAGAAGGTGAAGCTTGTCTTGAAGGCATCCAGGAGGAGTGTGAAGCTCCTCTGCACTAAGACAAGACACAACAACATGATCATGGTGTCTTTGTAATATCCATGATTTTCTACTTGAATTTATATGATATTCATTGCATATAGTATTAAAAATAAATGATGCTTGTGCTATTTAGTTTGTTATGATCAAAATGCTTAGTTAACAGAGAAGAAATGCTTGAACCAGTGGGTATAGCTTGAGTAGTTGAACTAAGTAAAATTTGTCATGACTATGGTGTTATGAGCATAAGTATTATTTTTGCTATATGAAAAATGAGTTTTATTTGATAAAAACCAACTAAAGTAATGAGTAGAAATAACTAGTAAGAAAGGACCAGAGGTGTTGCAAGTTGAGTTTGTGCAAGTAGATCTTCGAATAAGGTTGATCTGGTATTGTGCAAGTGATATATGATGCATGGTACATGGTTGCATGAGCATGGCATATTGTGACTCGAGCGTTTTTATTTTCATGTAAAACCTGATGATAATTGAACTTGAACTTAAAAGTTGGTCGGGTCATGCTGCCACTGAATTGGGCTGCCGAGTGCAATGACATTTGCCTTAGTATGGGGAGCCATAGTCGTTCCGTTGTCACGCCTCTTGTCGGTACCTCCAACTAGGTAAGGTTATGTGTTGTAGGGTCAAACCCTAGGCAGGATCTTTTCACACTTGGAGGGGGAAAAGGAGGAAAACACCCAAGAACACAAGAACAAAACTCTCAAACAAACCCAAATATCACATCCACTAGGGTAGCATACATGAGATTCACAAGATTACAAGATCAATCCAAGGGGAATAGCACTAGGGTAAAGGTCTTCTCACTAGGTGAGGTCTTGCATCCAAAGAGGATCTTCTCCAAGAGGAGGGCTTGATCTCCAAGAGGAGCTTCTCCAAGTGGAGGTCTAGATCTCCTAAAGGATGGAGATGAGCAAAGCCCTCTTTTGTGTTCCAATATCTTTGCTAACCCACAAATGACCTAGGAGATGCACTTATATAGTCTAGTACGAAATGAGGGAGGAGGGAGGATACAAGAGGAAAGCCCCGAGGAGGCACGCATGCCCACGGCTTCGTCCGGGCACCCGGGGTCATGGGGTCCGGGCACACGGACCGGATAGGGCCATCTTCAGGTTCGGCCGGGCACCCAGGGGCGAAGGGTCCGAGCACCCGGCTCGTGGAGGGGGTTGGCTGGGGAGTGGCCCGGGCACCCGGGGCCCCAAGCCCGGGCACCCGGGGTGGTGCCAGGCAGCGGCTGGGAGGGGCCGTGCACCCGGGGGTCCCAGGCCCGGGCACCCGGTGGGGCGGCCAGCGGCTAGGAGCAGGGGGCCCGGGCACCCGGAGGCCAAGGGGCCGGGCACCCGGGGCGAGCCGGGGCAGCGCCCAGGTGGTGAGGCCGGGCACCCGGGGTGTCCAGAGGCTCCTCCTCCGTTCTTCTTGTCCTCTCCTTCCTCCTCTTGATCCATGGGTGCTTGGGTCTTCCTCCTTGCTTCCTCACGATGATCTCCAATGTACCTAAGAACGCATAGTGTATCTCTTTGAGGTAGGATCCCATTCTCAAGTGAAACCAAACGAAGCTCGAAGAGGAGAGAATCAACCTCGTTCTCGATGGCGCGTACACGTGCTCTTGTCATTGGTCCACTTGGTGCTTGCGGTGGTGATGGAGTGTCGGTGTGAGTAGTCGAGGGATGCTCTGCATCTTCTTCCCCCCTTGGGAGAGATCCGTCCACGGATCGTGCTCTTCATCACCATGGTACTTGGCCAAGTCTTTGACGTTGAAGATGTCGCTAATGTTGTACTTGTCGTGTGGGATGTCAACCTTGTAGGCATTGTCGTTGTAGTGTGCGATCACCTTGAATGGTCTGTCGGCTCTTGGCAGTAGCTTGGACTTGCACTCCTTGGGGAAGCGTTCTTTGCAGAGATGTATCCATACTTGATCACCCGGTTGGAACACCATCGGAGACTTGTTGATGTTGAGCTTGGCGGTGAGGCGTTGCACTTGGCGCTCGATCGTGGAACGTGTTTCTTCATGCATCTTCTTGAGGTACGTGGCTCTTGCACTTGCGTACATGTTTTGCTCGTTCTTGTAGTGGTAGAGGAAGGATGTCCAATGGTGACAAAGGATTGAAACCGTTGACGACCTCGAAGGGGGACTTGCCGGTTGTAGAGTGTCTTGCGCGGTTGTAGGCGTACTCGGCGATGGGTAGGCACTCCTCCCACTCCTTGATGTTCTTCTTGATCAACACGCGGAGAAGAGTTGCAAGCGTCCGGTTGGTGACTTCCGTTTGGCCATCGGTTTGAGGATGATACGCCATGGAGAATAGTAGTTTGATCCCGAGCTTGGCGCATAGCGTCTTCCAAAAGTAGCTTAAGAACTTGACGTCTCGATCCGACACAATTGTCTTTGGCATGCCATGCAACCTCAAGATTTCCCTACAAAAGAGATTGGCAACATGTGAAGCGTTGTCTATCTTATTGCATGGGATGAAATGAGCCATTTTACAGAATTGGTCCACAACAACAAAAACGGAGTCCTTGCCATTTTGAGTCCTAGGCAATCCAAGCACAAAATCCATGCTAATTTCTTCCCAAGGTTGATGTGGAATAGGTAAAGGCATATGTAAACCATGGGATTGAGAGTGTGACTTAGCTTTGCAACATGTAGAGCACCGGTTGGTGAAGCGGGCGACATCGCGAAACATCTTGGGCCAATAATATTTCTTGGAGAGCATGGAGAAAGTCTTGTCCCGTCCAAAGTGTCCCATGAGTCTGCCTCCATGGGCCTCTTGCAAAAGGAGCAAACGAACAGAAGACTCGGGAATGCATAGTTTGTTAGCTCTCATAAGATAACCATCTTTGATATAATATCTTTGCCAAGAAGTATGCGTCACACACTTAGCATAAGGAGTAGCAAAAGTCACATCACCCTCATACAAGTCTTTGATATGATCAAATCCAACTACATTCAATTCAAGTTGAGTAAGTAACATGCATTTGCGGGAAAGGGCATCCGCCACCACGTTTTCTTTGCCCTTAATGTACTTTATCACATAGGGAAAAGATTCAATGAATTCACTCCATTTAGCATGCCGTTTATTCAACTTGGTTTGACCTTTGAGGTATTTAAGTGTTTCATGATCGGTATGTATGACAAACTCATGCGGTCTAAGGTAATGCTCCCACACATGTAACACACACACTAAAGCAAACAATTATTTGTCATAGATGGGATAGTTAAGTTGAGTACCGGAAAGTTTTCCACTAAAATAAGCAATAGCTCATTTTTCTTGCATCAAAACTCCACCAATTCCGGTACCACTTGCATCGCAATGAACCTCAAAAGTTTTGTCAAAGTTGAGTAAAGCAAGAATCAGAGCATGTGTAAGCAAAGATTTGAGCTCATCAAAAGCGGTTGATTGCAAAGGTCCCCAAACAAAAGGATCATTCTTCTTACTCAAAGCATGCAAAGGAGCGGCAATAGTGCTAAAATCTTTCACAAAGCAACGATAAAAACCCGCAAGGCCAAGAAAACTTTGCACTTGTTGCAAATTGGTGGGTTGGAGCCAAGTTTTAATTGCTTCAATTTTAGATTCATCAACATGTACACCCTTGGAAGAAACAACGAATCCCAAGAAAACAAGCTTGTCAACACCAAACGTGCACTTTTCATGTTGGCATAAAGACGTTCCTTGCGAAGAGTTTGTAAAATAGCCCTAACATGACTTAGATGCTCTTTCATGGATTTGCTAAAGACAAGAATATCATCAAAGTAAACCACAACGAAAACTCCAATGTAAGGTCGAAGCACAAAATGCATAAGATGCATGAAAGTACCGGGAGCTTCCGATAAACCCATAGGCATAACCAACCACTTGTACAAGCCAAATTTAGTTTTGAAAGCGGTTTCCATTCATCACCTTCTTGTATGCGGATTTGATAATAACCACTTTTAAGATCAATTTTTGAGAAAATGGTGGCACCGCTAAGTTCATCAAGCATATCATCTAAGCGAGGAATGGGGTGCCTATAACAAACGGTAATAGCATTGATAGGTCTACAATCGAGCACATGCGAAAACTACCGTCTTGCTTAGGCACAAGTATAACGGGAATGACACAAGGGCTTAAGCTTTCACGTACATGACCGTTGTCGATTAGTTGTTGTACTTGCCGTTGTATCTCCTTTGTTTCTTCGGGGTTGACACGGTAGGGAGCCTTGTTTGGAAGAGGTGCGCTGGGGATGAGGTCGATTCGATGCTCAATGCGTCAAAGAGGAGGTAGACCCGGAGGTAGCTCATCGGGGAAAACATCTTGAAATTCCTGCAAAAGAGATTGAAACACCAAAGGTAGCTCGTGAGAGGTGCTAGTTTTTGGTTCTCCATCCTTGCACACAAGGACAAAGTGCATCACACTCGATGGGTTCTCACACACTTCTCTCATCTCACTTTTATTGGCAAATAGTATGAGATTTCTCTCTCTAGGCAAAGAGGCGCTCAAGTTTGGCTTGCGGCTCTCACTCACATTTGGGTGGATTACTTTCTCACTCTTCTCTCCATGATGGGTGGCTTGCTTGTCGGCTATCACTTGACTAGGAGACATAGGTCGTAGCACATATTCCTTCCCTTTCATCTTGAAGCTATAGTGATTGGTATTCCCATGGTGGATGACACCATGGTCGAATTGCCATGGTCGACCAAGAAGGAGGTGGAAAACGGTCATTGGGACCACATCACACTCCAAAGTGTCCTCATATGCACCAATTTTGAAGGAGACTTGGACCGTATGCTCAACTTGGATAGTGCCGGAGTCACGTAGCCATTGAACCTTGTAAGGGTGCGGATGCTTCCTCTTGACCAATTGAAGCTTGTAGCATAGTTCTTCACTTGCCAAATTGTGGAAACTACCTCCATCGATGATGACCTTGACGGACCTTCCATTGATGCCGGCCTTGGTGTGGAAGATGTGGCACCGTTGGTCTTCTTCTTGGTGGTGTTGGAGCGTCAAGACCTTGGAGACCACGAGAGACGGACTTGAATCGTTGTCACAAAAGACTCGGTCATGTTCATCTTTGTTCACGTGCCGGTGCATGGCCACGTGCTCAATGGCTTCCATTTCTTCTTCACTCATTGAGTCATATGTGCCATCATCGTTTAAGATCATTGTTCGCTTGTTGGTGCATTGGAAGGACTTGTGTCCTCGGCCGTCACATGTGAAACACTTGATTGAACTTGTCTTGACGGGGTCATCGGGAGGCGCCGAAGATGAAGGAGTCTTGGATTTGTAGGTGCTTGCCAGAGGACAAGTCAAGGAAGGTGTCACTTGCTTGGAACTTGACTTGTCGCCAGTTCTTGGTGATGCTCGAGTTGATGTAGGAGGTGCCGATGTCACGGGAGCTTCAGAGTAGGAGCCGTAGGTCTTGGACGAGTACTTGGCATATTTGAAGTCATCTTGCAGTTGTTGCTCGGCCTTGATCGCTTGATGAACTATCTCAAGAAGGTTGGAGTATGGTTGGAAGTCGGCGATCCGCTTGATTGGGTGGTTGAGGCCGTTCAAGAAGCGTGCCATTGTTTGCTCGTCATCTTCCTTGACATTGGCTCGTATCATGGCAATCTCCATTTCTTGGTCGTATTCTTCCACCGTCTTGGTGCCTTGCTTGAGGAGTTGCAACTTCTTGAAAAGATCTCGAGTGTAGTGAGTAGGCACAAAGCGGGCTCTCATCACTTCCTTCATGGCTTCCCAAGTTGTGATTGGTGGTTCGCCTCTTGTATGTCGTCGCTCGATCACTTGTTCCCACCAAATGAGGACGTAGTCTTGGAACTCGAGGGAGGCCATGGCTATCTTCTTTTCTTCATCGTAGTTGTGGAGGCGAAAAATCTTGTCCACCTTCAATGCCCAAGAGAGATATTCTTCGGGATCATTGCTTCCGGAGAACTTTGGCATGGTGAACTTGAGCTTGCCGTAGCGGAGTTCTTCATCTTGATAGCGGTTGTGATATCGCTCTTGCCTTGGAAAGTCCTCAAATGCTCGTTCCTCATGATGTCGCTCTTGGCGTGGAGGAGGGTTTT
Organism: Triticum dicoccoides; assembly: GCF_002162155.2. Classification (NCBI taxonomy): domain Eukaryota; kingdom Viridiplantae; phylum Streptophyta; class Magnoliopsida; order Poales; family Poaceae; genus Triticum; species Triticum dicoccoides. The sequence continues at coordinate 237,440,133 of NC_041381.1, read as the reverse complement.
GAAGCACTTGTTCCACTTGGTGTCGCTCTTGTCTTGGAGGAGGGCGAGGAATGTGCGCTTGGTTGCGCCTTTCTTGTTGCTCTTCGCGTCGTGCGGCTTCTTCTTGTATCTCGTGACGAAAAGCTTCCTCTTGTTCACGCACTTGGCGGTTGCGGTCTTCGACGGCTCTAGTGGCCTCGGCGAGTGTGTGTTGAGCTTCGAGTGCTTGTGCTTCACGGTCGAGGGCTTGTGCTTCACCGTCTTGAGGGACTTGACGTGGTACTTGTGGAGGTATTTTTGTTGGGAAACGTAGCAGAAATTCAAAATTTTCCTACGTGTCACCAAGATCTATCTATGGAGAAACCAGCAATGAGGGGAAGGAGAGTGCATCTACATACCCTTGTAGATCGCTAAGCGGAAGCGTTCAAGAGAACGGGGTTGAAGGAGTCGTACTCGTCGTGATCCAAATCACCGGCGATCCTAGTGCCGAACGGACGACACCTCCGCGTTCAACACACGTACAGCCCGGTGAAGTCTCCCATGCCTTGATCCAGCAAGGAGAGAGGGAGAGGTTGAGGAAGACTCCATCCAGCAGCAGCACAACGGCATGGTGGTGATGGAGGAGCGTGGCAATCCTGCAGGGCTTCGCCAAGCACCGCGGGAGAGGAGGAGTACTTGGGAGAGGGGGAGGGCTGCGCCAGAACTTGTGGTGCAGCTGCCCTCCCACCCCCACATATATATAGGGGCAAGGGAGATGGGGGCCGGCCCCCTCAGATCCAATCTGAGGAGGGGGTGATGGCCAAGGGGGGGAGGAGTGCCTCCCAAGTCAAGTGGAGGCCCTCCCCCTTAGGGTTTCCCCTCTCCCATGCGCATGGGCCTTGGGGGGGCTGGTGCCCCTGGCCCATTAAGGCTAGGGCGCCCCCCTACAGCCCATGCTGCTGTATTGGACGTGGTGGAACAATTTCCGGACCTCCGGACCCCTCCGGAATCCTCTGGAACCTTCTGGAAGCTTCCCGGTACAATACCGAAAAAACCCGAACCTTTTCCGGAACCCGAACAACAACTTTCCATATATAAATCTTTACCTCCGGACCATTCCGGAACTCCTCGTGACGACCGGGATCTCATCCGGGACTCCGAACAACATTCGGTAACCACATACAAACTTCCTTTATAACCCTAGCGTCATCGAACCTTAAGTGTGTAGACCCTACGGATTCGGGAATCATGCAGACATGACCGAGATGTTCTCCGGTCAATAACCAACAGCGAGATCTGGATACCCATGTTGGCTCACACATGTTCCACGATGATCTCATTGGATGAACCACGATGCCAAGGACTTAATCGACCCCGTATACAATTCCCTTTGTCTAGCGGTATTGTACTTGCCTGAGATTCGATCGTCGGTATGCTGATACCTTGTTTAATCTCGTTACCGGCAAGTCTCTTTACTCGTTCCGTAACACATCATCCCGTGATCAACCCCCTTGGTCACATTGTGCACATTATGATGATGTCCTACCGAGTGGGCCCAGAGATACCTCTCCATCACACGGAGTGACAAATCCCAGTCTCGATTCATGCCAACCCAACAGACACTTTCGGAGATACCTGTAGTGCACCTTTATAGCCACCCAGTTACGTTGTGACGTTTGGTGCACCCAAAGCATTCCTACGGTATCCGGGAGTTGCACAATCTCATGGTCTAAGGAAATGATACTTGACATTAGAAAAGCTTTAGCATATGAACTACACGATCTTTTGTGCTAGGCTTAGGATTGGGTCTTGTCCATCACATCATTCTCCTAATGATGTGATCCTGTTATCAACGACATCCAATGTCCATGGTCAGGAAACCGTAACCATCTATTGATCAACGAGCTAGTCAACTAAAGGCTTACTAGGGACATGGTGTTGTCTATGTACCCACACATGTATCTGAGTTTCCTATCAATACAATTATAGCATGGATAATAAACGATTATCATGAACAACGAAATATAATAATAATAACTAATTTATTATTGCCTATAGGGCATATTTCCAACAGTCTCCCACTTGCACTAGAGTCAATAATCTAGTTCACATCGCCATGTGATTAACACTGATAGGTCACATCGCCATGTGACCAACATCCAAAGAGTTTACTAGTGTCTAAACTAGTTCACATCACCATGTGATTAAGTCTCAATGATTTATGGGGTTTGATCATGTTTTGCTTGTGAGAGAGGTTTTAGTCAACGGCTCTGCAACATTCAGATCCGTATGTACTTCGCAAATCTCTAGGTCATATTGTAAATGCTGCTTCCACGCTCCACTTGGAGCTATTCCAAATGGTTGCTCCACTATAAGTATCCGATTTGCTACTCAGAGTCATTCAGATAGGTGTTAAAGCTTGCATCGACGTAACCCTTTACGTCGAACTCTTTATCAGCTCCATAATCGAGAAACATATCCTTATTCCTCTAAGGATATTTTTGACCGCTATCTGGTGATCCACTCCTTGATCACCTTTGTACCCTCTTGCCAGATATGTAGCAAGGCACACATCAGGTGCGGTACACAACATAGCATACTGTAGAGCCTATGTCTAAGGCATAAGGGACGACCTTCGTCCTTTCTCTCTTTTCTGCCGTGGTCGAGCTTTATGTCTTAACTTCATACCTTACATCTCAGGCAAGAACTCCTTGTTTGACTGATCCATCTTGAACACCTTCAAGATCATGTCAAGGTATATGCTCATTTGAAAGTACCATTAAGCGTTTTTGATCTATCCTCATAGATCTTGATGCTCAATGTTCAAGTAGCTTAATCCAGGTTTTCTATTGAAAAACACCTTTCAAATAACCCTATATGCTTTCCAGAAATTCTACATCATTTCTGATCAATAATATGTCAACACCATATACTCATCAGAAATTCTATAGTGCTCCCACTCACTTCTTTGGAAATACAAGTTTCTCATGAACTTTGTATAAACCCAAAATCTTTGATCATCTCATCAAAGCGCACATTCCAACTCCGAGATGCTTACTCCAGTCCTTAGAAGGATCGCTGGAGCCAGCATACCTTTTAGCATCCTTAGGATCGACAAAAACTTTCTGATTGTATCACATACAACCTTTCCTTACGAAAACTGGTAAGGAAACTCATTTTGACATCCATCTGCCAGATTTCATAAATGCAACTAATGCTAACATGATTCCGACGGACTTAAGCATCGCTACGGATGAGAAAATCTCATCGTAGTCAACTCCTTGAACTTGTGAAAAAACTCTTCGCCACAAGTCGAGCTTCATAGACGGTGACATTACCGTCCACGTCCGTCTTCTTCTTAAAGATCCATTTATCTCAACGGCTTGCCGATCATCGGGCAAGTCCACCAAAGTCCATGCTTCGTTCTGATACATGGATCCTATCTCGGATTTCATGGCTTCTAACCATTTGTCGGAATATGGGCCCACCATCGCTTCTCCATAGCTCGTAGGTTCATTGTTGTCTAGCAACATGACCTTCAAGACAGGATTACTGTACCAGTCTGAAGTAGTACGCATCCTTGTCACCCTACGAGGTACGGTAGTGACTTGATCCAAAACTTCATGATCACTATCATAAGCTTCTACTTCAATTGGTGTAGGTGCCACATGAACAACTTCCTGTGGCCTGCTACACGCTAGTTGAAGTGACGGTTCAATAACCACATCAAGTCTCCACCATCCTCCCACTCAATTCTTTCGAGAGAAACTTTTCATCGAGAAAGGACCCGTTTTCTAGAAACAATTACTTTTGCTTCCGGATATGAGATAGGAGGTATACCCAACTGTTTTGGGTGTCCTATGAAGATGCATTTTTATCCGCTTTGGGTTCGAGCTCATCAACCTGAAACTTTTTCACATAAGCGTCGCAGCCCCAAACTTTTAAGAAACGACAACTTAGGTTTCTCCAAACCATAGTTCAAACGGTGTCGTCTCAACGGAATTACGTGGTGCCCTATTAAAGTGTGTGCGGTTGTCTCTAATGCCTAACCCATGAACGATAGTGGTAATTCGATAGGAGACATCATGGTACGCACCATATCCAAAAAGGTGCAACTATGATGTTCGGACACACCATCACACTATGGTGTTCCAGGCGGTATTAATTGTGAAACAATTTCCACAATGTCTTAATTGCGTGCCAAAGCTCGTAACTCAGATACTCATCTCTATGACCATATCATAGACATTTTATCCTCTTGTCACAATGATCTTCATTCTGAAATTACTTGAACCATTCAATAATTTAGACTTGTGTTTCATCAAGTAAATATACTCAACATCTACTCGAATCATCTGTGAAGTAAGAACATAACGATATTCACTGCATGCCTCAACACTCATTGGACTGCACACATCAAAATGTGTTAATTCCAACAAGTTGCTATCTTGTTCCATCTTACTGAAAATGAGGCTTTTTCAGTCATCTTGCCCATGTGGTATAATTTGCATATCTCAAGTGATTCAAAATCAAGCGAGTCCAAATGATCCATCTGCATGGAGTTTCTTCATGCGTATACACCAATAGACATGGTTCACATGTCTCAAACTTTTCAAAAACGAGTGAGTCCAAAGATCCATCAACATGGAGCTTCTTCATGCATTTTATACCAATATGACTTACATGGCAGTGCCACAAGTAAGTGGTACTATCATTACTATGTTATATTTTTGGCATGAAAATGTGTATCACTACGATCGAGATTCAATAAACCGTTCTTTTAGGTGCAAGACCATTGAAGGTATTATTCAAATAAATAGAGTAACCATTATTCTCCTTAAATGAATAACCGTATTGCGATAGACATAATCCAATCATGTCTATGCTCATCGCAAACACCAAATGACAATTATTCAGGTTTAATACTAATCTTGATGGTAGAGGGACCGTGCGATGTTTGATCACATCAAACTTGGAAACACTTCCAACACATATCGTCAGCTCACCTTTAGCTAGTCTCCGTTTATTCCGTAGCTCTTTTATTTCGAGTTACTAACACTTAGCAACCGAACCGGTATCTTAATACCCTGGTGCTACTAGGAGTACTAGTAAAGTACACATTAACATAATGTATATCCAATATACTTCTATCGACCTTGCCAGCCTTCTCATCTACCAAGTATCTAGGGTAATTCTTCTCTAGTGGCTGTTCCCCTTATTACAGAAGCACTTAGTCTCGGGTTTGGGTTCAACCTTGGGTTTTCACTAGAGCAGCAACTGTTTTGCCGTTTCATGAAGTATCCCTTCTTGCCCTTGCCCTTCTTGAAACTAGTGGTTTCACCAACCATCAACAATTGATGCTCCTTCTTGATTTCTACTTTCGTGGTGTCAAACATCGTGAATACCTCAAGGATCATCATATCTATCCCTGATATGTTATAGTTCATCATGAAGCTCTAGCAGCTTGGTGGCAATGACTTTGGAGAAACATCACTATCTCATCTGGAAGATCAACTCCCACTCGATTCAAGTGATTGTTGCACTTAGACAATCTAAGCACAAGCTCAACGATTGAGATTTTCTCCCTTAGTTTGTAGGCTAAGAAAATCGTCGGAGGTCTTATACCTCTTGACGTGGGCACGAGCCTGAAATCCCAATTTCAGCCCTCGAAACATCTCATATGTTACGAAAAACGTCTTTGGTGCCTCAACTCTAAACCGTTTAACTGAACTATCACGTAGTTATCAAAACATGTATGTCCGATGTTCGCAACATCCACAGACGATGTTTGGGGTTTAGCACACTGAGCAGTGCATTAAGGACATAAGCTTTCTACTGTCTGCATAATTGCTACTGTCAACTTTCAACTATATTTTCTCTAGGAACATATCTAAACAGTGGAACTAAAGCGCGAGCTTACGACATAATTTGCAAAGATCTTTTGACTATGTTCAGGATAATTAAGTTCATCTCATGAACTCCCACTCAGATAGACATCCCTCTAGTCATCTAAGTGATTACATGATCCGAGTCAACTAGGCCATGTCCGATCATCACGTGAGACGGACTAGTCATCATCGGTGAACATCTTCATGTTGATCGTATCCTCCATACGACTCATGCTCGACCTTTCGGTCTCTTGTGTTCCGAGGCCATGTCTGTACATGCTAGGATCGTCAAGTTAACCTAAGTGTTTCGCGTGTGTAAATCTGGCTTACACCCGTTGTATGTGAACGTAAGAATCTATCACACCCGATCATCACGTGGTGCTTCGAAACGACGAACTTTCGCAACGGTGCATAGTTAGGGGGAACACTTCCTTGAAATTTTAATGAGGGATCATCTTATTTACTACCGTCGTTCTAAGCAAACAAGATGTATAAACATGATAAACATCACATGCAATCAAAAAGTGACATGATATGGCCAATATCATTTTGCTCCTTTTGATCTCCATCTTCGGGGCTCCATGATCATCATCGTCACCGGCATGACACCATGATCTCCATCATCATGATCTCCATCATCGTGTCTCCATGAAGTTGTCTAGCCAACTTATTACTTCTACTACTATGGCTACCGGTTAGCAATAAACTAAAATAATTACATGGCGTTGTTCAATGACACGCAGGTTATACAATAAATTAAGACAACTCCTATGGCTCCTGCCGGTTGTCATACTCATCGACATGCAAGTCGTGATTCCTATTACAAGAACATGATCAATCTCATACATCACATATCATTCATCACATTCTTTTTGGCCATATCACATCACATAGCATACCCTGCAAAAACAAGTTAGACGTCCTCTAATTGTTGTTTGCATGTTTTACGTGGCTGCTATGGGTTTCTAGCAAGAACGTTTCTTACCTACGCAAAAACCACAACATGATATGTCAATTGCTATTTACCCTTCATAAGGACCCTTTTCATCGAATCCGTTCCGACTAAAGTGGGAGAGACTGGCACCCGCTAGCCACCTTATGCACCAAGTGCATGTCAGTCGGTGGAACCTGTCTCACATAAGTGTACGTGTAAGGTCGGTCCGGGCCGCTTCATCCCACAATACCGTCGAAACAAGATTGGACTAGTAACGGTAAGCATATTGAACAAAATCAACGCCCACAACTACTTTGTGTTCTACTCGTGCAAAGAATCTACGCAATAGACCTAGCTCATGATGCCACTATTGGGAAATGTAGCAGAAATTCAAAATTTTCCTATGTGTCACCAAGATCTATCTATGGAGAAACCAGCAACGAGGGGAAGGAGAGTGCATCTACATACCCTTGTAGATCGCTAAGCAGAAGCGTTCAAGAGAACGGGGTTGAAGGAGTCGTACTCGTCGTGATCCAAATCACCGGAGATCCTAGTGCCGAACGGACGACACCTCCGCGTTCAACACACATACAACCCGGTGACGTCTCCCATGCCTTGATCCAGCAAGGAGAGAGGGAGAGCTTGAGGAAGACTCCATCCAGCAGCAGCACAACGGCGTGGTGGTGATGGAGGAGCGTGGCAATCCTGCAGGGCTTTGCCAAGCACCGCGGGAGAGGAGGAGTACTTGGGAGAGGGGGAGGGCTGCGCAGAACTTGTGGTGCGGCTGCCCTCCCACCCCCACATATATATAGGGGCAAGGGAGAGGGGGCCCGCCCCCCTCAGATCCAATCTGAGGAGGGGGCGGCGGCCAAGGGGGGGAGGAGTGCCTCCCAAGTCAAGTGGAGGCCCTCCCCCTTAGGGTTTCCCCTCTCCCATGCGCATGGGCCTTGGGGGGGCTGGTGCCCCTGGCCCATTAAGGCTAGGGCGCCCCCCTACAGACCATGCTGCTGTATTGGACGTGGTGGAACAATTTCCGGACCTCCGGACCCCTCCAGAATCCGCTGGAACCTTCTGGAAGCTTCCCGGTACAATACAGAAAAAACCTGAACCTTTTCCGGAACCTGAACAACAACTTTCCATATATAAATCTTTACCTCCAGACCATTCCGGAACTCCTCGTGACGCGCGGGATCTCATCCAGGACTCCGAACAACATTCAGTAACCACATACAAACTTCCTTTATAACCCTAGCGTCATCGAACCTTAAGTGTGTAGACCCTACGGGTTCGGGAATCATGCAGACATGACCGAGACGTTCTCCGGTTAATAACCAACAGCGGGATCTGGATACCCATGTTGGCTCCCACATGTTCCATGATGATCTCATTGGATGAACCACGATGCCAAGGACTTAATCGATCCCGTATACAATTCCCTTTGTCTAGCGGTATTGTACTTGCCCGAGATTCGATCGTCGGTATGCCGATACCTTGTTTAATCTCGTTACTGGCAAGTCTCTTTACTCGTTCCGTAACACATCATCCCGTGATCAACTCCCTTGGTCACATTGTGCACATTATGATGATGTCCTACCGAGTGGGCCCAGAGATACCTCTCCATCACACGGAGTGACAAATCCCAGTCTTGATTCGTGCCAACCCAACAGACACTTTCGGAGATACCTGTAGTGCACCTTTATAGCCACCCAGTTACGTTGTGACGTTTGGTACACCCAAAGCATTCCTACGGTATCCGGGAGTTGCACAATCTCATGGTCTAAGGAAATGATACTTGACATTAGAAAAGCTTTAGCATACAAACTACATGATCTTTTGTGCTAGGCTTAGGATTGGGTCTTGTCCATCACATCATTCTCCTAATGATGTGATCCCATTATCAACGACATCCAATGTCCATGGTCAGGAAACCATAACCATCTATTGACCAACGAGCTAGTCAACTAGAGGTTTACTAGGGACATGGTGTTGTCTATGTACCCACACATGTATCTGAGTTTCCTATCAATACAATTATAGCATGGATAATAAACGATTATCATGAACAACGAAATACAATAATAATAACTAATTTATTATTGCCTCTAGGGCATATTTCCAACAATTTTCTCTTGCTACATTGCTCCATGAGGGACTTGGTGTCGCATCCGTTCACGTGCTCGAACTCGGTCTTGTAAGCCATTGCCATGGAATGGATTTTCTTGAGCTTGGTGATCTTGATGATGATCACGTCGAGGAGGGCGAGCTCGTGGAGGACTTGCATCATAAGAGGAGTAGTCCGAAGATTGCCGACTTGTACGGTGACTTGTGTGGCGCCGTCTTGAAGAAGCCGATGAGGAAGACGGGCGTTGAACGATCATGTTGCGGAGCTCTTCCATTTGTGTGTTGAATTTGTCATTGATGTTTTGACGAAGGTCGGAGGCGAGTTGTTCCAAGCGTTCACCCAATGCGACGTTTTCTTGATGAAGTGCCCGTTGCGCGATGAAGAAGTGGTTCTTGGATACGAAGCCGGAATCATCACCTTGCTCCTTGAAAAGTGGGTTCGACGACGAGTTTGGCCTATCCATCATAACCAAGTGGGGTGAGTAGGAAAATGAGAGAACAATACCAAAGTTACCTTCTCCGAGGATTGAAGATGTAACAAGTGTCACTCAATGTAATGCCACACTAGGAGAATTGGAACCGGGTTTGTTTCTCACACCTACAAGTAAGAGGCTTATGGAGTAGCTCGGTTAGGATGGTGGAAAAATTTAAAGCAAATGTTAGTCAAGATATCGATAAGGTTGAGAACGTTCACAAAGATGCAAGTAAAGCAAATAGATCAAACCCAAAGGTATCACTAGGTACACATGCACGGAAGATAGATGGGATCCGCACAACCAAGGAGTGAGCTCAAAATGTGCAACCACGGAAAATGCTCTTGTTGTGCGAATGCTCGAGAGACACTAGCTCGATTGCTCAAATGGGCAAGATACACTTGTGCACCTACCTATGAGAGAACCATGCCGTCTTCAATCCCAACTATGGTATATATGCGATGACCAAGATGATATAGGTATGCAAGTGGCTCAACTCTATTGCTTACTGTAGGACCTTGAGAAGTGGTGTCTAGAAGGGGGGGGGTGATTAGACACTAAGAGTCAAAGTTGCAATTTTTAAGTTTCTTTAAAGTTTGAGTGGAGTTTAGGCACAAGTTTAACATTCACAACATATAGCAAGCAAGCATGCAAAGAGTTTATGAGCAGCGGAAAGTAAAGCATGCAACTTGCAAGAATGTAAAGGGAAGGGATTGGACGATTCAAACGCAATTGGAGACACGGATGTTTTTGGCGTGGTTCCGATAGGTGGTGCTATCGTACATCCACGTTGATGGAGACTTCAACCCACGAAGGGTAACGACTGCGCGAGTCCACGGAGGGCTCCACCCGCGAAGGGTCCACGAAGAAGCAACCTTGTCTATCCCACCATGGCCGTCGCCCACGAAGGACTTGCCTCACTAGCGGTAGATCTTCATGAAGAAGGCGATCTCCTTGCCCTTACAAACTCCTTGGTTCAACTCCACAATCTTGTCGGAGGCTCCCAAGTGACACCTAGCCAATCTAGGAGACACCACTCTCCAAGAAGTAAAAAAATGGTGCGTTGATGATGAACTCCTTGCTCTTGTGCTTCAAATGATAGTCTCCCCAACACTCAAATCTCTCTCATAGGATTTGGATCTGGTGGAAAGAGGGTTTGAGTGGAAAGCAACTTGGGGAAGGCTAGAGATCAAGATTCATATGGTAGGAATGGAATATCTTGGCCTCAACACATGAGTAGGTAGTTCTCTCTCAGAAATAGGATGCTGGAAGTGTAGGTTCATTCTGATGGCTCTCTCTACGAATGAAGAGGAGGTGGAGGGGTATATATAGCCTCCACACAAAATCTAACCATTACACACAATCTACCAAACTCGATGGGACCGAATCGTTAAACTCGGTCAGACCGATTTAGCAAATAATGTGACCGTTAGGGTTTTCGGTGGGACCGAAATGCAACTCGGTGAGACCGATTTGGTTAGGGTTAGGGCATAACATAATCTCGGTAGGACCGATTACACAAACTCGGTGGGACCGATTTTGGTAATAAGCTTTCTAGAGAGTTGGTCAGGCAAACTCGGTTGGACCGATTATCAAACTCGATGTGACCGATTTTGATAATAAGTCAACCAGAAAGTTTGCATTGTAATCTCGGTAGTACCTATTGCTCAAACTCGGTAAGATCGATTTTGATAATGGACATACACAGAGAGATTACAATCCCATCTCGGTGAGACCGAGATCCCTATCGGTGAGACCGATTTGCCTAGGGTTTGTGGCAGTGGCTAAGACATCAAAACTCGGTGGCGCCGGATAGGAAGAATCAGTGGAGCCGAGTTTGACTTTAGGTTTAGGACATATGTGTGGAAGTGGGAAAGTAGTTGAGGGTATTTGGAGCATATCACTAAGCACTTGAAGCAAGAGGCTCATTAAGCAACATCTCATCCCTCCTTGATAGTATTGGCTTTTCCTATAGACTCAATGTGATCTTGGACCACTAAAATGTAAAATGAAGAGTCTTGAGCTTGAAGCTTGAGCCAATCCTTTGTCCTTAGCATCTTGAAGGAGTTCCCAAATCCTTTAGTCCATGCCACTCCATTGTTGAACTTATCTAAAATATACTAGATATAAGTGTTAGTCCAACAAGAGATATGTTGACATTAATTACCAAAACCACCTAGGGAGCACTTGTGCTTTCAATCTCCCCCTTTTTGGTAATTGATGGCAACTTACATCAAAGCTTTAGATAAAGATATAAAGAATATCAAGTAAAGCTTTGGAAAGACATGTAACAAGCATAGGCTCCCCATACATGTATGCAATCATGTGAATATGGAACATAGAAGCATGTGAGGGCATAAACATAATAGAGCAGGCGATGTGTTACATGTATCTTGGCCATATGCATCAGAGCAAAGGATGTTGAAGAGAATACCTTCATGCTCATGAGTCCTTCTTGCAAACAATATGTACATCAGCAAGAATTCCTCATACACATGATTGTGATGCATATACTTACCTTGTAGTCTTGAGTTGGCTTAGGATGGAATGAACCTGCGTAAACAAGGTTAGATAACACAGATGCATCTACTAGCCATGACAAACAAAAGAAACCACAAGAATACCAAGACTGGGATGACATGTAGACAATGAGTACTGAGTACCACATTGAATTAGACATGTCCCCAAGAGTAAAGATATGCAATGAATTTAAATGATATCTTTCCCTTAGATGTCTTGCTCCCCCTGAATCTAACATGGGATACTGGGAGAAGATATGAAAGATAGGGAACAGAAAATCAGAGCTGAAGGAAAACAGAGCTGAAAGATATGAATGATGATCAGAGCTAAAGTTCAGAGCTAATGAGCACAATAGATCATATGAACATGTCTCTCCCCTCAAGAAGACATGTGGACATCTCTCCTCTTGAACACCAAGCATCTGGGATCCTTGAGAAATACTTTCTACTTAATTATCCTCTCCCCCTGGAGATCTCTCTCTTCTTTTGAGGGTCTCTCCCCCTAGAAGGTCTCTCTCTCCCTTAAGAAGGAAGGTGATAAGTTTTGATGCTCTCTCTCTATCTCCAAATGATAAGCTTTGATGTTCTGTCTCTCCCCTTTGACATCAATTTCCAAAAAGGGTCTTCTGGAATCTGTCGAATGGGTTTGGTCCTTGAGACACAGAACAAAGCAATGATAAAAATGTGATGCTTGTAGAGGACAAGATTCATTGAGTGGAGCTGGATCAGAAGAAACACAGAATATGTGGCAACAAGTTCATCTCAGAGAAAACACTTGTCACCTCAGCTCACTTAGACCAGTAAGATCTCACAAAGATTTGCAAGGAATTTACTGAAAGATGTGCAAGGAATTGGATGCAGAAAATGCAGAGCAAACAGAAAGAAATCTAGATGAAGTTTTTTTTGAAAGGGGAAACACATATGCATGAGACAAATGCAAAAACACAGGAAAGTACACAAGAGAACCTCATCTAGAGATGGTCGGTGACTAAGTCACCTATGTTAGAGTATATTGACTTAGGAGTCAAGTGAGATCACTTGATCATAGGTCATACTCATCGTTTAAGCTCAAAATGGGGTTGCCATTTTTCGTTTAAGCATCTTGATGTATTCACATCTTGTCGAGTTGCTTTAACTCATAACTTGGAGTAAAGCTTCTCTAAGATGGAATAACATACCTTGGTTGGTGGTGTTGTCCATGTAGTTGAACTTGTGTGGGTTGCTCAAGGTTGATGTAGCTCATCAAGAATTTGGAGCACCACTTGGAATTTGAGTCCATCTACCTACATGGGTTAGTTCTTGCAAGGAAGAGCACTTGTGTATCTAACAATGACAATCATGAATCTCAACATAGAATTTGTCAAAGGATATGTTTAAATGGTTTTGTGCTTCCTTGTCTTCAACCACCATAATGTAGAGACTTGGTGATGTAGAGATTGCTCAAGATATGAGTAGGTTACAACCTCATGGAATTTGATTCAACCAAGTACCTACAAGGGTTAGATAACATGCAAGATACAAATATATCCAAGACATAAGATTTCCATCATAAGAGAGATATCAAGGATTAGGCATAAGCTCATGTCTTGCATGTATCCAATGGAGTTTCTACTCCAAGTTTGAAGCATTAATGATATTCAATTCTCCTCTTAACCTGCAAAATACTTTCTCATCAAGAGGTTTAGTGAATATATCCGCTAATTGCTTTTCGGTGCGAACATGCTTAAGATCAATGTCACCCTTAGCAACATGATCTCGAATGAAATGATGACGAACTTCAATATGCTTAGTTCGAGAATGTTGCACAGGATTATGACCAATTTTGATAGCACTTTCATTATCACAAAGCAATGGAACATGTCTCACATATATCCCATAATCTTTAAGAGTTTGGGTCATCCAAAGTAATTGAGCACAACATGAACCAACGGCAATATATTCAGCTTCGGCGGTGGATAAGGATACCGAGTTTTGTTTCTTGGAGGACCAAGACACAAGTGATCTACCAAGAAATTGACAAGTACCCAAGTGGACTTTCTATCAACCTTGTCTCCGGCATAGTCCGAGTCGGAGTAGCCAACAAGATCGAACGAGGCCCTCTTAGGATACCAAATGCCAAAATTTGGTGTATGGATTAAGTATCTCACTATCCTTTTCACAGCCTTAAGATGACATTCTTTAGGAGCAACTTGATATCGTGCACACATGCACACACTTAGCACGATATCGGGACATGAATCACATAGATATAACAATGAACCAATCATAGAGCGATAAACCTTTTGATCAACCGGTTCACCATCTTTGGTCAAGTCAAGATGTCCACTAGTAGGCATGGGTGTAGTCATACCTTTGCATTCTTGCATATTGAACTTCTTGAATAAGTCCTTGGTGTACTTCGTTTGAGAGACAAAAGTGCCTTCCTTAGTTTGCTTGATTTGCAAACCAAGAAAGAATTTGAGTTCACTCATCATAGACATCTCAAACTTCTCCGACATTAGCTTCCCAAACTTTTCACTAAAATGAGGGTTAGTTGAACCAAATATAATATCATCAACATAAATTTGGCACACAAATAGTTCTCCATTAACCCTTTTATTAAAAAGAGTAGAATCAATTTTCCCAATTTCAAAGCCTTTTTCAATAAGGAACTTGGTCAAGCATTTATACCACGCTCTAGGAGCTTGTTTAAGACCATAAAGGGCTTTGTGAAGTTTGTAAACATGATTTGGTTTCTTAGGATTGACAAAGCCGGGAGGTTGCTTAACATAAACTTCCTCCTCTATTTCACCATTTAGAAAAGCACTTTTAATGTACATTTGGTACAAGGTGATATCATGATGATTAGCATAGGCAAGTAAGATGCGAATGGACTCAAGTCTAGCAACAGGGTCGTAAGTCTCACCATAGTCCATACCTTCGACTTGTGTGTAGCCTTGGGTGACGAGACGTGCTTTGTTGCGAACTACTTGTTCATCTTCATCTTGCTTGTTGCGAAACACCCATTTGGTACCGATGATGTTGTGGTTGTTGTCGGGCTTCTCAACCAATGTCCAAACTTGGTTCCTCTCAAAGTTGTGTAGCTCTTAATGCATAGCATTTATCCAATCCGGATCTTCCAATGCTTCTTCAACCTTCATAGGTTCAATGCTAGAGATGAAAGAATAGTTTTCACAAAAGTTAGCTAAACGAGTTTTAGAGCGAGTGATTCTCCCGGTTTGAATGTCATTGTAGATTTGCTCGACGGGATGATCTTTAGCAATTCTTGCTCAAACTCGTGAAAGCTTTTGCTTGGGTATTCGTTGAACATTTTCTTCATCTTGTTCTTCTTCTTCTTGGCCTTCTTCATTGTTGGCGTTGTCGTTCTCTTGTCGTGGTGGAGAAGGAGGTTGTTGACGTTCATCTTGATGCACTTCCTCATTTCCTTCATCTTGGTGTGTCCCACTTGTGGATGCTTCCATATCAACTCTTGGTTCACCTTGTCGTGAAGTAGAAGCTTCCACTTGGACGGACGAGGTACTCTCCTTCACCTCTGTTGGACGGACCTTGCCAATAGACAAGTCTTGGATTGCTTCCGAAGGATCTTTGTCTCCTACATCAATTGGCAATTGCTCTACTTGCAAGCCGTTAGATTCATCAAACTTCACATCTACTGTCTCTTCAACCTTTCGGGTGAAATTGTTGTAGACACGGTAAGTGTGAGAGTTTGAGCCATAACCTAGTAGGAAACCTTCATGAGACTTAGGAGCAAATTTAGAACGACGATGCTTATCAAGAATGTAGCACTTTGAGCCGAATACTCGAAAGTATCCAACTTGGGGTTTGTTACCGGTGAGGAGCTCGTATGCCGTCTTGCCGAGTAGCTTGTGAAGATACAAGCGATTTGTTGCATGACAAGCTGTCTCAACCGCTTCTTCCCAAAAGTGCTTCGGCGTCTTGTACTCATCAAGCATCGTTCTCGCCATTTCGATGAGCGTCCGGTTCTTCCTCTCAACAACTCCATTTTGTTGAGGTGTGTACGTAGCCGAGAACTCGTGTGAAATCCCTTCTTCGTCAAGAAAGGTGTCCACATTTGCGTTCTTGAACTCCATTCCGTTGTCGCTGCGAACCTTCTTGATCTTCACTTCAAATTGATTTTGGGCCTTCCTAGCGAAGTTTTTGAAGATCTTCTGAACCTGCGATTTATCATCGAGAAATAACACCCACGTAAATCTGGAAAAATCATCAACTATAACTAGACCAAAAGAATTTCCACCGAGACTCTTGTAAGAGTTGGGACCAAAAAGATCCATGTGAAGTAGCTCGAGTGGCCTCTTTGTGGTCATAATGTTCTTCACGGGATGCCTTCCTCCAACCTGTTTACCTGCTTGACAAGCACTGCAAAGTCTATCCTTATAAAATATGACATCATTAACTCCAAGCATATGATTTCCTTTAATAAGCTTGTCAAGGTTTCACATACCAACATGACCTAATCGTCTATGCCATAACCATCCTTTTGAGGATTTAGCAATGAAGCAAGTTTTAGGTTGAGCCTTTTTAGTGAAATCAACAATGTATAGATCACCTCTACGCACACCGGTAAAGACCATTTTATGATTGTCTCGACGAAACACTTGGCAATCTACTTCAGTAAATAGGACATTGAAACCGAAATCAGCAAGTCTAGATACTGAAAGTAAGTTGTAACCAAGAGACTCAACAAGCATAACGTTTTGTATGGAGCTATCATGTGATATGGCCACCTTACCGAGGCCAACCACCTTACCCTTTGAGTTGTCACCAAAAGTGACATACTTTCCAGGACTATCATTTTCAGCAAGCTCACGAAACATGTCTTTATCTCCGGTCATGTGATCGGTACATCCACTATCAAGAACCCATTCCTTTCCTCCTGACATATATCCCCAAAGATTTGCCATAAGACCAAAATGTCTCATTGCATCATCAAGATCGAAGTCACTATCATCATCCTCATCATAGTATCCATGTTCAACATCGTCATGTGGTGGATCAAATCCTAGAGAGGGTGATTCGTTAGAGTGAGTTTGACAATAATCTTGTCTATGAATTCTTATAGCTTCGGAAATAATGTCACTAATAATACCAACATTTCCTTTGGCACGCATAAGGTTTGTAAGCTCAAATAGACGATCACCAAACATAGGATCACTAGTATTCATCTTACTCAAAGCAATAGACTTATGGAGAATTTCATCAAGATTTTTCAAGGAATAATCTGGAAATCGTTCCTCAAGAAATTTCCATATAGTGTAGGCACACTTAAAAGTAGGCAAACATCCAATCAAGTTTCTAGGCAATCCTCTAAGGATAAGTTTGGCAGTTCTAAGATTCCTAACCATGTCAATTGACTCATCATGGGTTGGATGCATAGGATCAACATAAGGTGCACAAGGGCTAGCAATGTACTTGTTCAAATGATATTAATTGAAAATTACAAGCATCTAATTTTTCCACTCATGAAAATACTCTCCATCAAGAATAGCACTCTATGTCTAAGACTCCCCAAAGTAGACTCATCCATCTTCCTCCAATGGTGATTAAACCAAGGCAATGGAGACCAATGCTCTGATACCACTTGTAGGACCTTGAGAAGAGGTGTCTAGAGGGGGGGGGTGATTAGACACTAAGAGCCAAAGTTGCAATTTTTAAGTTCCTTTAAAGTTTGAGCGGAGTTTAGGCACAAGTTTAACATTCACAACATATAGCAAGCAAGCATGCAAAGAGTTTATGAGCAGCGGAAAGTAAAGCATGCAACTTGCAAGAATGTAAAGGGAAGGGATTGGAGGATTCAAACGCAATTGGAGACACGGATGTTTTTGGCGTGGTTCCGATAGGTGGTGCTATCGTACATCCACGTTGATGGAGACTTCAACCCACGAAGGGTAACGGCTGCGCGAGTCCACGGAGGGCTCCACCCACGAAGGGTCCACGAAGAAGCAACCTTGTCTATCCCACCATGGCCGTCGCCCACGAAGGACTTGCCTCACTAGCGGTAGATCTTCACGAAGTAGGCGATCTCCTTGCCCTTACAAACTCCTTAGTTCAACTCCACAATCTTGTCGGAGGCTCCCAAGTGACACCTAGCCAATCTAGGAGACACCACTCTCCAAGAAGTAACAAATAGTGCGTTGATGATGAACTCCTTGCTCTTGTGCTTCAAATGATAGTCTCCCCAACACTCAACTCTCTCTCATAGGATTTGGATCTGGTGGAAAGAGGGTTTGAGTGGAAAGAAACTTGGGGAAGGCTAGAGATCAATATTCATATGGTAGGAATGGAATATCTTGGCCTCAACATATGAGTAGGTAGTTCTCTCTCAGAAATAGGATGCTGGAAGTGTAGGTTCATTCTGATGGCTCTCTCTATGAATGAAGAGGAGGTGGAGGGGTATATATAGCCTCCACACAAAATCTAACCGTTACACACAATCTACCAAACTCGGTGGGACCGAATCGTTAAACTCGGTCAGACCGATTTAGCAAATAATGTGACCATTAGGGTTTTCGGTGGGACCGAAATGCAACTCGGTGAGACCGATTCGGTTAGGGTTAGGGAATAATGTAATCTCGGTAGGACCGATTACACAAACTCGGTGGGACCAATTTTTGTAATAAGCTTTCCAGAGAGTTGGTCAGGCAAACTCGGTTGGACCGATTATCAAACTCGGTGGGACCGATTTTGATAATAAGTCAACCAGAAAGTTTGCATTGTAATCTCGGTAGTACCAATTGCTCAAACTCGGTAAGACCGATTTTGATAATGGACATACACAGAGAGATTACAATCCCATCTCGGTGAGACCGAGATCCCTATCGGTGATACCGATTTGCCTAGGGTTTGTGGCAGTGCCTAAGACATCAAAACTCGGTGGTGCCGGATAGGAAGAATCATTGGGGCCGAGTTTGACTTTAGGTTTAGGACATATGTGTGGAAGTGGGAAAGTAGTTGAGGGTATTTGGAGCATATCACTAAGCACTTGAAGCAAGAGGCTCATTAAGCAACATCTCATCCCTCCTTGATAGTATTGTCTTTTCCTATAGACTCAATGTGATCTTGGACCACTAAAATGTAAAATGAAGAGTCTTGAGCTTGAAGCTTGAGCCAATCCTTTGTCCTTAGCATCTTGAAGGAGTTCCCAAATCCTTTAGTCCATGCCACTCCATTGTTGAACTTATCTGAAATATACTAGATAAAAGTGTTAGTCCAACAAGAGATATGTTGACATTAATTACCAAAACCACCTAGGGAGCACTTGTGCTTTCACTTACAAGCTCTTTGTTTCTCCTCTTTTGCTTAAAATCTTTTCCTCTTTTTTTTCTTCTATGCTTGATGCTCGAGCCGAGTATGATATGACACAAGTATGTATGATATGCACGGGAGAGACTTATGGCACAAAGATGATAACACGATCACTACGGTGCACAATAGCATGGCCCGACAATTCTCAACTTGCTAGTCTCAATGGTGACGAAGATGTCACACGCTCCTAAGTACCCGAAACACCTTAGGAAATGAAAAAGGCAACACAAAATCGGTCAAATGCGGAAGGTGGGTGTTTTTGTGATGATTTTTTGGATGTGGGCTAATGGTTGTGGTAGTGGGATGAGTGGATGGGGGATGTCAAGAGCTTCTAAACGAGCTAAAGAACACGAAAAATGGACTTGGGAGGTGGAAATTATGGCCAAAATGGAGTTGGTAGTGGGCTGATTTGGGGGCGTGCGGGCACCCAGGGGTGTGAGGTGCGGGTGCCTGGGGGTGGCTCGGCGCGGTGCGGGTGCCTGGGGGTTCAAGGTGCGGGCACCCAGTGTTCTTCGGGATGGGTGGAAAAATTGGGGAAAAAGCAAAATTCCACGAATTTTGTGGTGGGAAGGGTGGGGATTGTTGGGGAGGGGCTAGATCCACTTGCCAAACATAAAATCCATGGATCAAAACAACCAAATCTCACAAGATCCAACAAATCACAAGAAAATTTTTTGGGGGCTATTTTTGTGGGGATTTTCGTATTTGGACGAAAACAACAAAATCAAGCTAGCAAATGGGGGGATGGGACTCCAAGATGTGAATAAACCCTGCTCATGATACCAAGATGTTGTAGGGTCAAACTCTAGGTAGGATCTTTTCACACTTGGAGGGGGAAAAGGAGGAAAACACTCAAGAACACAAGAACAAAACTCTCAAACAAACCCAAATATCACATCCACTAGGGTATCATACATGAGATCCACACGATTACAAGATCAATCCAAGGGGAATAGCACTAGGGTAAAGGTCTTCTCACTAGGTGAGGTCTTGCATCCAAAGAGGATCTTCTCCAAGAGAAGGGCTTGATCTCCAAGAGGAGCTTCTCCAAGTGGAGGTCTAGATCTCCTAAAGGAGGACGATGAGCAAAGCCCTCTTTTGTGTTCTAATATCTTTGCTAACCCACAAATGACCTAGGAGATGCACTTATATAGTCTAGGGACAAAATGAGGGAGGAGGGAGGATACAAGGGCAAAGCCCCGAGGAGGCACGCAGGCCCACGGCTTCATCCGGGCACCCGGGGTCATGGGCTCCGAGCACTCAGACCAGACAGGGCCATCTTCGGGTTCGGCCGGGCACCCGGGGGCGAAGGGTCCGGGCACCCGGCCCGTGCAAGGGGCCGGCTGGGGAGTGGCCCGGGCAGGGGGCCGGCTGGGGAGTGGCCCGGGCACCCGGGGCCCCAAGCCCGGGCACCCGGGGTGGTGCCAGGCGGGCGGCTGGGAGGGGCCGGGCACCCGGGGGTCCCAGGCCCGGGCACCCGGTGGGGCGGCCAGCGGCTGGGAGCAGGGGGCCCGGGCACCCGGAGGCCAAGGGGCCGGGCACCCGGGGCGAGCCGGGGCAGCTCCCAGGTGGTGAGGCCGGGCACCCGGGGTGTCCAGAGGCTCCTCCTCCGTTCTTCCTTCTTCGTTCTTCTTGTCCTCTCCTTCCTCCTCTTGCTCCATGGGTGCTTGGGTCTTCCTCCTTGCTTCCTCACGATGATATCCAATGTACCTAAGAATGCATAGGTATCTCTTTGAGGTAGGATCCCATTCTAAAGTGAAACCGAACGAAACTCGAAGAGGAGAGAATCAACCTCGTTCTCGATGGCGCATACACATGCTCTTGTCATTGGTCCACTCGGTGCTTGCGGTGGTGATGGAGTGTCGGTGTGAGTAGTCGAGGGATGCTCCGCATCATCATGGGCATGCGTTACCCTGGCCCGGTAAGCAGACATAACCTTGTGGACCTGTTGTTGTTATTGGTACCGGGTCCCCGTTTGGGACTGTCTATTTTTCCATGATGGTGGTAGTTGCCTCTGGTAGGCGGGGTCACCCAGGACTAGTCCCAAAGGGGAGTTGGTCATAGTGACCGTAAGAGTGTTATGGCAATGGGAGGGTTCTGTCGAAATACTGTTGGTCCACCCGAATGGGAGTGCGAGGCCATGGGTTCCGTTGTGTGGGTAAAGTGCGCTACCTCTGCAGAGTGTATTAATCTATCGATAGCCACGCCCGCGGATAAGGGCCCAGTTCGTAAGTAAGTCACACCATGGATCAACTTTCATAAATAATATTGCACACTAAGTATTTATCTTGCACTGTTGAGTTATGATGATGTCAGTAAGACTGACGATGGTGGTACTGTTCATGATCCAGAAATGATCACAGTTTGGGTTACGAAATAACCTGTGGAACCAAGAGTGGTTCGTGAGTGGTCCGTCGTGATCACTGTTCGGCTGCGAGGCAACCTGTTGGTAAGAGAGTCCGAGTGACTCGATGCACAAGTTTGGTCACTGCATGAATGACATGTTGATATTTTCATTTAACTGGTTTAAATGTCATGATATTGTTTGTCATTATGGTTTTGCTTGTTGCGAGCTTGCAAGTGCATTCAATGTACCGACCTGTCGTGTTATGCTAGCTTTCAGGAAAGTCTAACTGGATCGGAGTGCTGCCGTGTCTAGCCCATGTCCACATCGGTGTCCCTATGCTATGGAGTCCCGCTACGTTGTTGTTCCGCTGCCGTGTATACGTCGTGCTCGAGGCCCCCTTTATGTTCACTAAATAATGTACATATTGTGCAGCCGCACCGAGTGTGCCGCTTGGCCTTGCTACTTGATGTAATGTAACTCTTATGCTTTCACTAGCTTCAATAAAGCGGTGATTTCTGTACCAAGATGTTGTGTGTTGCCAGAAGATATGATCTTTGGGTTGGCAATGCAAGGTAAACCGGTTGCTCTGAGCCGGGGTGCCACAATGCTTGGTATCAGAGCCGCGCTGACTTTAGGACACGCTAGACCTTGACACGCGAAATAAACGTTAGCTAGATGTTGATTGAATGCCGTTAGAATTTGCATTTGGATGCTACACTGCATTGCATGCATTTGACTTATTGTTATTTCTAACCTGTTAATCGTTGTGTGTGTAGATGGCTCCGGTGCTGTATCCATGTCAGTTGCAGCTGGTGCCCTACACTTCTCGCATCTCCTCCGTAGCGTATGGCGTCGACTGTACCCTCATAGTGACGACCTAGCATATCGGGTGTACCGGGACCGTCTAGCTAACTCCGTGTATGAGTATCATGCCGTGGTTACTCTGCGCACTAGTTCGTCAGTGGGTTCCTATGCTCGTACCTCTCGGAGCGGTTATGCATCCACCGTCGCTCAGGCTGTCCAGTAGGCTGCATTTGAGATTCTTGTTGAGTTACACTATGCTGAGGCTCGGATGCAGAACCACCCAGGTTTTCATTTCTACCCATCCCTGCACGATGATGGTCGTGTTCGGTTTCATTCTGCTGATCCGGCATGTGATAGTGACACTAGCCATCTTTCTCGATATATCTTTGCTAGTTATCTCCTGAGTCATGAGTTGGCTCGAGAGGTGAATCATGCTCGTTCTGCTTTAGCCGCCACTAGGTCCTACCCTACTCCACCTTCTATGGGATTTACTCCTTATATTGTGCACAATTCTAACTCGCCTGTTTCTCCAGTTACCCCCACGACTAGCTCGGGCACCTCGCAGGTGAACCCACACAGTGCTCCTACTGAGTGGGCATCTCTTCTTGCTACCCCCGCAACTCCCTTGATCCCTTCTCGTTCCGCACCCGCCCCTGAGGGAGAGCCCCCGAGGCAGCGTCGTCGTGTTACCTTTAACCCAGAGGTTTCGGTTGGAGTCCTCAGTTCAGGATCTGGGTCTGACTCAGGAGAGGATCCGACAGCACCAGCAGAGTCTTAAAGCATCTAAGTATCAGTAGTGGTCACGTGATGTACGGATGTAGTTGTATGAGCTATGATGCATGTATGCGAGTAGTCGCACCCGTCATGATGTTTACCTTTCATGTATGAGTCTATGTATAATTATGTTGGAACTCTTTATTTGATCGCTGTGTTCTCGGTTCATTTTGTTTTTCCGGGTTTTGTCACTGGCTTTTCTTTCCATGTTTGGATGTTTCTCATCTCGGTTGCTCTTATTGGGAAAATAAACAGTAGGATGACGCGGGAGGCAGCAGCTCACAGGCTTGTGAGGATGTCCCTGTTCGTCGCTCAGCAAGACAGGCAGGACACTCCCCCGAGCCGTATCCGCAACCACCGCCTCCACCGCCAAATCCACCCTGCACTGAACAAATTATGCGCATGTTTGAGGAAAGGAGAAATAATGATTTGATTGAGTTGTTAAAAAGTGTGCAAGCTATGGTTGGACAGAATGGAAACTCAAATGGACATCACTCTAAGCTGTCAGATTTTCAAAGAACTAAGCCTCCCAGTTTCAGTCATGCGATTGACCCTTTGGAAGCAGATGATTGGTTGCGAACCATTGCGAAGAAATTTGAAATTGCTCGCACTGATGAAGCGGACAAGGTTCCATTCGCTACCCATTATCTTGAAGGAGCCACTGCATATGGTGGGATAATGCTAAAGCACTGTGGCATGTGGGAGAAGAAATTATGTGGAATAATTTTAAGGACCAATTTCTCACGTATCATATTCCAGCTGGTATCATGAAGGTCAAGCAACGCGAATTTCTCGGTCTCACTCAAGGCAGTCTGTCAGTAAATGAATATTTGCACAAGTTCAACCATCTGGCCCTTTATTCCCTTTATGACGTGCCCACGGAAGAAAGAAAGATAGATAGATTCCTTGGAGGACTAAACCAGCGCCTTAGGAGTGCTCTCTGCATGCTCGACTTTCCAGATTTTCAGTCTCTAGTGAACAAGGCTCTCATTGCAGAAAGAGAATACAAGCCTGTGCACGACAACCGCCTCGCAAATAATGACCACAAGCACAAATGTGAGCCAAAGAAAGATGGGCAGCCTATTCAAAAGGCTCGTACCTGGCAACAGACCCAAGTGGAATATAAACCAAATTTGCAGCAGAATGTGAACAAGACCACTACTCAAGTCAAGAATGTTGTGACCAGTCCAGTGCATGAAGAGCGTTAGCGCAACAACGCCTATTTTAGTTGTGGCCTGATCGGACATTATGCTCAACAGTGTCCCAAGAAGTCAAACGCTCCATTCCAACCGCAAGTCAATCACACGGGGCTCATAGAAGGTCAAGTTAATAATCTCTCCACAGAAGAAGCCCTGGAAACCCCGAAGTCGTCATTGGTATGTTTCTCGTTAATAACATACCTGCAATAATTTTATTTGACTCTGGGGCTTCCACTCTTTTATTTCTCAGAGTTTGTTGCCCAAAACAAATTTTCTTGCTCGCTTTTGGGGAAAAGTATGCTGGTTCAATCCCCGGGCTCCGTGATCAAAAGTCACCTGGTCTGCAAAAATTTGGAAATTGATATCAAGGGAGTCTGTTTTCCAACCACTGTGATAGTCATCGAGTCTGACAAGTTGGATGTTATTTTGGGAATGAACTAGTTGACTCAGTATCAAGTGTGCATTAATTGTACGACCCGAGAAGTCACTCTAACAAATTAGGAAGGCAAAACCATAAAGTTTTATGCCCGTAAAGGCATACCGAAAAGGGAGATGGTCTTCACCGTAGTACCTGAAGAATTGGATCTGATTCCTGTGGTCAGTGAATTTCCCGATGTATTCCCCAAAGAATTACCTAGAATGCCACCAGACAGGGAGCTCGAATTTGCAATTGATCTTGTACCTGGGACTACACTATTGTACAAAAAGTATTATCGAATGCCATCCTCCGAACTTGTGGAATTGAAGAAACAATTGGATGACATGCTGCAAAAAGGATACATCCGCCCAAGTTCTTCACCATGGGGATCACCTGCAATATTCGTGGACAAGAAAGATGGTGGTCTCAGAATGTGTGTGGACTACCATCAGTTGAACGATGTCACCGTCAAGAACAAATACCCACTACCAAGGATTGATGATTTATTCGATCAGCTCAATGGCGCAAAGGTATTTTCCAAGATTGATTTAAGGACCGGATATCATCAACTAAAGATCAAGAAGGAAGATATTCCTAAGACCGCGTTCACTACTCGTTACGGTCTTTACGAATATACGATGATGTCCTTCGGTCTCACAAATGCCCCCGCCTTTTTCATGCATATGATGAATAAGGTGTTCATGGAATTCTTGGATAAGTTTGTGGTGGTCTTCATCGATGATATTCTCATATACTCTAAAAGTGATGAGGAACATAAGGAACACCTCCACGCAGTTCTACAGAGACTTTGTGACCACCATCTGTATGCAAAATTCAGCAAGTGTGAGTTTTGGCTCAAACAAGTCGGATTTTTGGGACATGTTCTATCAGCAGAAGGTATTGCGGTGGATCCCAGTAAAGTAAAAGATGTTCTTGATTGGGAAACATCCATGACAATATCTGAAGTCAAGAGTTTCCTTGGATTAGTCGGATACTACCTCCGGTTCATCGAAGGATTCTCCAAAATTGCCAAGCCAATGACAAACTCCTCAAGAAAGACAAGAAATTTGAATGGAATGAGGATTGCGAGCAAAGCTTTAATGAGCTAAAAGCCAGGTTGACATCAGCACCAGTCCTGACTCTCCCGAATATTTACCGTAGCTTCGATGTGTATTGTGACGCATCCAGAAAAGGTATTGGGTGCGTACTTATGCAAGACGGCAAGGTGGTAGCTTAAACATCTCACCAGCTACGATCTAATGAAGGAAATTATCCTACGCATGATTTGGAACTAGCCGCGGTTGTGCACTCTCTAAAGATTTGGAGACATTATCTCATTGGGAAGAGATGTCAAATATCCACTGACCACAAAAGTCTCAAATATATCTTTACTCAGCCAGACTTAAACCTTGGACAGCGAAGATGGCTCGAGCTGGTCAAGGACTATGATCTGGGAATAAATTACCATCCGGGAAAGGCTAGCGTAGTTGTTGATGCCCTTAGTCGCAAACCTGTCAAATTAAACGTCATGCTAGAGTCTTTGCCTTCAGAACTCCAGCAAGAGATTGCTCAGCTAAACCTAGTAATTGTTGATGCCGGTCTCGCGAATATTTTGGAAGTAACTCCTACTCTAGAAGAGGAAATCCGCAGGGCACAAGCCAACAACAAGAGCCTGCAAGCATACATCCCACATCTGCGCAAAGCCAAGGTTCAGGATTTCTCTACGGACGCACTGGGTACACTCCGGTTCCGAGGAAGGATATGCGTACCCGAGCAAGCAGATTTGAAGAAGAAAATTTTGGCCGAAGCACACGAATCTTCATATTCGATACACCTAGGCAACACCAAAATGTACGAAGATCTTCGACAGATATTTTGGTGGAATGGAATGAAAAGGGACATCGCATATTTTGTCGCTTGTTGTGACATCTGCAACAAAGTAAAGGCGGAACACCAGAAACCCGCCGGGCTTCTCCAACCTCTACCCGTCTCACAATGGAAATGGGACAATGTGTGCATGGGTTTTATCACTGGTCTACCCAAGACTCACCGAGGCAATGATGCTATATGGGTCATAGTGGACATGCTGACAAAAGTGGCTCACTTTATTCCTATCCGCACCACCCTTCGCGCTGATCAACTCGCACAGTTGTACGTATCTCAAATTGTCAGCCTGCATGGACTGCAAAAAACAATCATTTCGGACCGAGGTTCATTGTTTACCTCTGCCTTCTGGTCCCGACTCCATGAAGCTTTGGGGACAACTCTCAAATATAGCATCGTCTATCATCCACAGATAGATAGTCAGACCGAGCGAGTGAATCAAATCCTTGAAGATATGCTGCGAGCATGTGCCATAGCCCAAGGACCGAAATGGGAGGATTGCCTGCCATATGCAGAACTCTCATACAACAACACTTTTCAAACCAGCCTAAAAATGTCACCCTTTGAAGCATTATACGGCCGTAAGTGCCGCACTCCATTAAATTGGTCTCAAACCGGAGACAGCCGTATCTTTGGTACTGATCTGATATTGGAAGCAGAGAAGCAAGTCAAGGAAATTCAGGATAGACTTCAACTGGCTAAGTCACGACAAAAAAGTTATTATGACGCCAAGCATAGACAAGTTAGTTTTGAACCTAATGAACACATATATCTCCGAGTCACCCCCATGAAGGGAGTCAAGAGATTTCAGACTTGAGGCAAATTGGCACCAAGATATATTGGTCCGTTCCCGGTTATGATAAGAGTTGGCACCGTTGCTTATCAATTGGAATTGCCACCAGAATTATCGGATGTACGCAACGTGTTCCACGTGTCCCAGCTGAGAAGGTGTATTTCACCACCTGAGAAAAGGACTAATATGACAGAAATTGAGATTGCCAAAGATTTAACTTATGAGGGGAGACCGTTCAGAAAATTGGATGAGGCAGAAAGGGTTACATGCAGCAAAGTTATCAAATTTTACAAGGTCCCGTGGGAGCATCACAAAGAGGAAGAAGCAAACTGGGAAAGAGAGAAATTTTTAAGGACAACCTACCCAGAACTGTTTTCCCAAGCAACTGAATCTCGAGGACGATATTCATCTTAAGTGGGGGAGGTTTGTGACATCCTTGTTTTTGCCCTCTCTCTTTTTCCGGACTTTCAGTTGCTTTAGCTTTGGATTTGGTGTTTTGGATCAATTCAAATGGACTTGAACACTTGAGCATACCCTTGATTTTCACCCAACTAACCCATCCACCTCTAACTCACCTTCTCTTCTCTGAATAACCCCAATAAAAACCTAATGGATATTTTTCATAAAAGAAAAATATTCATTTTTCTCCCTAAAAATCACTTTAGAGAAGAAAGCTCCAAAGCAACCCCTAGATTTCTTGCTCCAAAAATCCTATATAAACTCACAAATATTCTTTGAACCCTAGGGCACCTTCCTGAGCAAAAATATTGCATAATTTTTGTAATGTTTTTGCTACAGAAAATCATTTCAGTTCTGGACAAAATGATCACTTTGTACATCAAGTATATTTTTGCTTGATCTTTTGGGGCTGATCTTGTCTAAGCTTGATTACCTTCCTAAGAGATCACTAAACCCCAAAGCACAACCCTTAACTCTCCCTAGATTTTTCACAGTTAAGCTCACAAGTTTTTGTCCAGAAACTTGCCAGGAAGATAGCCACTCCCACAATGCACCTATGACTCAACCAAGCGTGCAAAACAACTAAAACTACTAAGGACTAGCTGCCAGACATGTTGTTTGGGCTTAGCTCAGCCTGATGCCATAGTTCACATGGTGACCACATTCGTCCAAGGTGGCTGGCATGCAGCCGACGCGCTCTGCGTTGTGCCAACGCCTCTGTTTCACGCGTGCTCGCTGCCCTCGCTGCAAAATTGTGCCAAACCATGCCACCATCTTCGCTTTAGCCTCCTTAAATGCACCCTGGCGCTCGCCAACGCCAGAGCTCGCCGCAGCGAGCATGGGCACGGCGCGGCCAACACAACAGTGCGCCCGTTCCCCTGTGCTCATCACGTACCGCGCTCCTGTGCTCGTCACAGCTCGCCCACAGCTCCTGCGTGACCTCTGACGCCTGCCCCCTCTCTCACTGACGCCATTCGTCGTCGGGCGAGGCTCCAGAGAACTTCGGCGAGCCCTCGATCCCTGCCTCGGCCTCGGCTATAAATAGACCCCCCCGAGCTCGTTCTTCTCGACACACACACCCATCACACTTCTACACACCCGTAGAGCGCCGCAGCCCGGCTGGGCAGGCCTCTGGCTGCCGTCCCCATCCCGAGCTCGCCGGCGATCCCCCTCCTCTGCCCCCACCCACTCCAGAGCCGCTCGAGCTCAGCTGACCCCTACAGCGTGTTCGTGGCGATCCACTGGTGCGTGCTGGTGCTGTTGGAGCTGTTGGAATGGCGCTACATCGCCGGAACCACCACCTCCGACGAGCTCCGCCCGCTGCCGCCACTGGAGAGCTCTGTTTCGACCCCGTCCGGCCACCCCTAGCCATGCTAGGGGTACGGGTAGGTGCGTCTCCACCTCCTCTTCAATCCTATCACTCCAAATCTTGTCGTCAGGCACTCCTCGTCGGAGAAAGTGCCACCGCCGCGCCGCTCGCCTCTGTTTCTCTCTCTCTCCCCCTCCGGCCTGACAACATGGCCCGTTGTCAGCCACTCATGCCGCGCCCTAAGCGGTATGAGTGGTGGCTCCTTGGCGTTTTACGCCTTCGACTTCAACCCCCCCTGAGTTTTTCTTTTAATTCAAATATAGTTCAAATTTGACCAGAACTTTGACTAGCTATAACTTCTATTCTGCAAGTCCAAATAAGTTGTTTCTTTTTGCATTCCGTTCTTACTGGAAAATCCTAGCAGCACACCCATGATGGGATTTTTCTTTGCTGCCTAGAATTTATGGTAATTTTCAGAAGTGTTCTTGATATTTTCTTTTTGTCATTTGAATTATTTTCAGAAGGTGAAGCTTGTCTTGAAGGCATCCAAGAGTGTGAAGCTCCTCTGCACCAAGGCAAGCCACAACAACATGATCATGGTGTCTTTGTAATATCCATGATTTTCTACTTGAATTTATATGATATTCATTGCATATAGTATTAAAAATAAATGATGCTTGTGCTATTTAGTTTGTTATGATGAAAATGCTTAGTTAACAGAGAAGAAATGCTTGAACCAGTGGGTATAGCTTGAGTAGTTGAACTAAGTAAAATTTGTTATGACTATGGTGTTATGAGCATAAGTATTATTTTTGCTATATGAAAAATGAGTTTTATTTGATAAAACCCAACTAAAGTAATGAGTAGAAAGAACTAGTAAGAAAGGATCAGAAGTGTTGCAAGTTGAGTTTGTGCAAGTAGAACTCTAAATAAGGTTGATCTGGTATTATTAAAGTGAGATATGATGCACGGTACATGGTTGCATGAGCATGTCATATTGTGACTCGGGCATTTTTATTTTCAAGTTAAACCTGATGACAATTTAACTTGAACTTCAAAGTTGGTCGGGTCATGGTGCCACTGAATCGGGCTGCCGAGTGCAACCACATTTGCGTTAGTATGGGGAGGCCATAGTCGTTCCGTTGTCATGCCTCTTGTCAGTACCTCCAACTAGGGAAGGTTATGGGCGTGCGTTACCCTGGCCCGGTAAGAAAACATAACCTTGTGGACCTGTTGTTGTTATTGGTACCGGGTTACCGTTTGGGACTGTCTATTTTGCCACAACGGTGGTAGTTTCCTCTAGTAGGCGGGGTCACCCAGGACTAGCCCAGAGGGGAGTTGGTCGAAGTGACTGTAAGAGTGTTATGGCAGTGGGAGGGTTCTGTCGGAATACCGTTGGTCCACCCAAATGGGAGTGCGAGGCCGTGGGTTCCATGGTGTGGGTCAAGTGCACTAGCTCTGTAGAGTGTATTAATCTATCGATAGTCGCGCCCGCGGATAAGGGCCCAGTTCTTAAGTAAGTCACACCATGGATCAACTTTCATAAATAATATTGCACATTAAGTATTTATCTTGCATTGTTGAGTTATGATGATGTCAGTAAGACTGGCGATGGTGGTACTGTTCGTGATCCAGAAATGATCACGGTTTGGGTTACAAAGTAACCTGTGGAACCAAGAGTGGTTCATGAGTGGTCCGTCGTGATCACTGTTTGGTTGCGAGGCAACCTGTTGGTAAGAGAGTCTGAGTGACTCGATGCACAAGTTTGGTCACTGCATGAGTAACATGTTGATATTTGCATTTTACTGGTTTAAATGTCATGATATTGTTTGTCATTATGGTTTTGCTTGTTGCGAGCCTGCAGGTACATTCAATGTACTGACCTGGCATGTTATGCCAGCTTTCAGGAAAGTCTAACTGGATCGGAGTGATGCCGTGTCTATCCCGTGTCCACATCGGTGTCCCTGTGCTATGGAGTCCCGCTACGTTGTTGTTCCGCTGCCGTGTAGACGTCGTGATCGAGGCCCCCTTTATGTTCACTAAATAATGTACATATTGTGCAGCCACACCGAGTGTGCCGCTTGGCCTTGCTACTTGATGTAATGTAACTCTTATGCTTCCGCTAGCTTCAATAAAGCAGTGATTTCTGTACCAAGATGTTTTGTGTTGCCAGAAGACATGATCTCTGGGTTGACAATGCAAGGTAAACCGGTCGCTCCGAGTCGGGGTGCCACAAAGGTCCATTGAGCCAATCGCCAATGTCTCTCCTCCATTTGCGAGATGTATCATGTAGATAACAAGAAGGAAACAACAATGAAAGAATGACCCATCCAATATGCGTACTTGAGGATGACTCAAAGGAAAGGAGTTGACCGTTATGAGGATGTCGAAAATGTTGGTGTCGCACATCATGTATGCCGTCACATGACCAAGTTGTCTCGTGACGTTACCACCCTGTGAATCCTTCAAAACAAAAGAACATGACAAACACTCGGAAAAACAAATGAGGTTAGCGGAAGTGCAAAACCTATCATTCGTGTGGTAAGATACCCAACAAGTGTATGCAGCATGCTCATCATAAGAAAGGACAAGGGAACATTTCATATTATGGAGGCATATGATGCAACAACAACCAAATACAAGAGGCTCGAGTAAACAAGCATGCTTCACAAGTAATGTGTCCAAGTCTCCCTGATCAATAAGCATAAATGCAACTATTGGAGGCAAGTGACAATGAGCAAGATATATCATGTGAGAGGCATGAGCATATATGTCATCAACCCAAGAAAGCGAGTAAGAGTGGAACATGGGTGATGCAACATAGCAAGCAATCATAGCGATCAAGTCAAGCAAGCTAGTAGTGCGAAGATGCAACATACTAGAGGGAATCATGGCAAGCATCTGACATGTGCAAATAGTGGGTATGAATAATGCACATGACATATCACAAGCATGAAACCAAGATATGAGAAAAATATCATCAATGTATTGGCAAGAGGCCATATGTAAATAGCAATGGGACATCACGACTCTCCCATCACAACAAGCATCAATAGCATGGGGCACAAAGAAATCATGGTAATAGCTACTAGGATCTCCACCAAGCATGCAAATACACATACAAGTAGCATAATGGTGAATCTTGGGTAGATGCAAGCAAGGGTCACAATTTCATGGCAAAATCATGTAAAGAGGCATAACATGAAAAGTGAACACGATAGTCTGGGCATAAGGTGACAAGTGGTAAATATCCCATAGCCGTGTTGATGAGGACATCAATACCATTGTTACACCCATGGCCCCTACTACTACATATACTGGACCAGTTACTAGAGCTCGCGCACGCCAATTAAATTATCAAGTACTTTCATTTCTTGGTAATGATTCTAATGTTCATGAGAATATGCTGCTGCCTAAATTGGATACATTTGTTTTGCTTACAAATGAAGGGCCTGGCATGGATAAGAGGGATGAACACTGGAGCAAGACCAAGCATGGAGATCATAGCATGCGCAAGGGGAACAAGAACGGAGTTACAAGTGATGATTTCAGGACTTTGAAGCCACCATAATGAGTGCATGAAGCCTTGGACGAAATATACAAGATGCCACTTCATAAATTTCGTCCAGAGGCTATTCTAGGTGCTGCGTCACCTTTTTATTGGGCCATGCCCATGTAATTTTGAAGTACATAAGTATAGGCTATTTTTAGAGTCCGTATGTTTGGGGGAACAAGAGATAGGGTTGGTTTCAGACCCCCTCCACCAAGGGCCACGAAATTCCCCCCTCTTCCTCCATATATATAGCCCTTAGGGTACCGTTTAGACTTTGGGTTTTTTAGATTAAAAGTTCGCCATAGCTGGAACTTCACGTACTTTGTTTGTGTTCAACGACCAGACCAAGACGTCACAGAACCCCATCTTGATCAATAAAGCTTTCATCTTATATTCGCAATATGCAGATTGCAATCTCAGTTTCTTGCTTGTTCTTTGTTTGCTCGCAGGAAATAGACCCTCGTGGTCCGGTTGATCGTGCTCCGGCGTGGTCAATAACCTCTCTGAGTTGGTTTAGTGATTGCTAAGGCTCTACATACTTGCACGTACGTCGTCGGATCGTCAAAGTCTACTCCTCCGAAACGATAATCACCATCTCATCGAAAGACAAGTAACCTTTGCCTCTATCAAGTGGTATCAGATTTCCAGGTTGCTTGGTGAGATTTTACAGTTTTTCATAGTTTAGATTAAGTCTATTATCATACCTACAGTCCACGAAAAAGCCACAAAAAAATTAGGGTTAGTTCATCATACCCGAACCAATCTGAGCCTTTGCATAATCTTTTTAGGGTTTTTGCATTGTTGAATTTGCGGTTGCATCATTGTGTCTAGTTGCTGGTCTTAGCGTCTAGTCCTTCCGAGTTTCGAGTTATGTCACAGTTTGTCATGCCGCCGCCGCACCATCTTCATCGCTGCTGCCATATACCACCACCGTTGCCATATCCTGCCACCGCTGCCATCTACCACCACCGCTGCCATATTCTACCACCGCTGCCATATACCACCATATATCCACCACCAATCCAAGTTCTTTTCATATTAGGTTTGTTTTCGAGATCCATCTATTTTCCAATTCGTGTTTCCTTGCCCGAGTAGGTTTAAAAAAAAGAGTCTAGAGACCCCCGGGCAGTTTTTAGGCCAAAATTTTGGCGACCAAAAATATTTTTTCCCTATCCTATTTTTAGGTTCCAAGGAGCGTTTTGAGACACTCGCCATCATAGTGTTTTTTTGTTGCATTTTTCGCCGTCGCTGCCCTGATTTCCATAAAAAATAGTCAAAAAATTTCGAGCCTATCCTGTTACCTTGACTTGGGAAGAGTTTTGAGACACTCGCCATTATAGTAAATTTTCGCAAAAAGAAAAGAGGAGCGCAAAAAAAAAGAGCGCAAAAAAAGAGAGCGGAAAAAAAATCAGAGTGTGCTTTTCCCTTGTGTACGTGCCGCATCGTGATTTTGTTAGTGTTCTAGGCTCGCGTCTCTAGCTCGGTCTAGCCTAGGACCAGCACAGTACCGTCGTTGAGCGTTTATTCAACTTTGCATCTTTGAATTGATTATTGCTGACCCTTTTGCTACCATATTATAAGCCTACCCAGCTCCACATACATCTACGTCATGCGTTTGACTCTCCCTAGTAATTGCTCTATCCAAGCTTTGACAGTTTTGACTACAACGGTTGCCGATCACCACCTGCTGCTGGGTAAGAATTTGAGATTCACTTGAAGGATTTGTGACACACCACCACCACCACTTCCTAGTAGTATGTAGGATCATATTCTTTTGTGTTTCTATTGCTGCTAACCATGGCAGGATCACAAGCCGATGAGACTGATTGGGAGAACATGACAAACAAACCGCTACATGATAAATTTCAGCAAATGATGAGTGGACAGGTGCAAGATGTGCTAAACATATTTGAAGAGTCCATGGAGAAGATAGATGTTATTGAGAAGACATTCGAAACAAAGCTCGATAACAAGTTTAATGAATTGCTCGCGCGTCTTCCACAACCACCGCCGGCTGCACCTGTTGCACCTCTACAACAACAACAACTACTACAACGTCGCCTTCCAAATCAAGTGGGACGCGCACAACACGTTCCCCTTGAGCTTGGTCAAAATTCTGGTGCCGCTGCACCTATAGTTGATGCTTCTATGGCTCCTGCTACTGCCGAGGAGGATGACGATTATGTAGGTGATTAAGAGGATGAGGTTGATCAAAATCAAAGCTACGTGCAGCCACCAGCACCACCACCAGCAGGTCGACCTCAGGTATATATTCGCAATGGTAGGCCTGCACCACCACCTCAGGTACGAGATCATGACCATATTCCTAAATTGAAATTGAATATTCCATCGTTTGAGGGTAGATACATTCCTAATGTATATCTTACTTGGGAGTTAGAAACTGAACAACGTTTTACATGTTTACAATATCCCGAGGAGAGACGGGTTGCTGCTGCTATTTGTGCTTTCACTAGTTTTGCATGTGTATGGTGGTCTCAACATTGTAGATTATATCCTATTCCAGCTACTTGGGCTGCTTTGAAAACTGCTATGCGTACTCGTTGGGTTCCACCATATTATCAACGTGAATTACTTCAAAAACTGCAGCGTTTGAGACAAGGGAAAAATTATGTAGAAGAATATTATCAGGAATTACAAACTGGCATGATTAGATGTGGTATTGTTGAGGAGAATGAAGCTATGCTTGCACGTTTTATGGGTGGATTAAATAGAGAGATTCGAACCATTCTAGGTTATAAGGAGTATACTAATATCACTCATTTATTCCATCTTGCTTGTAAAGCTGAATGTGAAGTGCAGGATCGACAAGCATTGGAGCAAACTAACTTTTCTGCAGGTCGACCTTCATCATGGACATCGCGTGCATCTTCTACTTCCACTGCACCAGCACCTCCATCAGGTGCCACCTCCAGCCGTGATACAAGAAAGCAGGCACAACCACCACTATCTACCAAGAGCGCACCTGCCGGGCCTGCATAGAGCTCTTCTTCTTCCATGGCATCAACATGGCACACAAGTTATATTATTTATCGTCGTTGTAAGGGAAGAGGTCATTATGCGAGAGAATGCAAATCTCAGCGTGTGATGATTGCTACTGAGGATGGTGGGTATGAGTCCGCTAGTGACTATGATGAGGAGACTTTGGCTCTTATTACACGTGAAGAACATGGTGGAGATGATTCTAATCATGAGACGCAATACATGGCTCCTAAAGACGATGACAGGTATGAATATTTAGTTGCTCAACGTGTTTTGAGTGTGCAGTTCACACAAGCTGAGCAAAAGCAGAGGCATAATTTGTTCCATACAAAGGGAGTTGTGAAGGAACGCTCTGTGCACGTCATCATAGACGGAGGGAGCTGCAACAACTTGGCTAGCATGGAGATGGTGGAGAAGCTATCTCTCACCCCAAGACCACATCCACATCCTTACTATATCCAATGGTTCAACAACAACGGCAAGGTTAAGGTAACACGTACTGTTTGTGTGCATTTTAGTATCTCTACATATGCTGATTACGTTGATTGTGATGTGGTACCTATGCAAGCATGTTCCTTATTACTTGGTCAACCATGGCAATTTGATAAAAATTCTGTACTCCATGGTAGAAACAATCAGTATACGCTTTTTCATAAGGATAAAAATATTACTTTGCTTCCTATGACTCCTGATTCCATTTTGAAAGATGATATTAATAGAGATAATAAAGCAAAACAGGAGAAAAATAAGAGCGAAAATCAGATTGTGGCAAAAGAATTTGAGCAACAAATGAAGCCTAATAATAAACCATCTAGTGTTTCTTCTGAAATTAAATTGAAAAGTGCATGTTTATTTGCCACCAAATCTGATATTGATGAGCTAGATTTCAGCAAATCTGTTTGCTATGCTTTTGTGTGCAAAAAGGCATTATTTTCATTCGAGGACGTGCCTTCCTCTTTGCCTCCTACTATCACTAACATTTTGCAGGAGTTCGCCGACGTCTTTCCACAAGACGTGCCACCGGGATTACCGCCTATTTGAGGGATTGAGCATCAGATTGACTTAATTCCCAGTGCTTCACTGCCAAACTGTGTGCCATACCGTACCAATCCAGAGGAGACGAAGGAGATTATGCGTCAAGTGCAGGAGCTTCTCGACAAAGGTTATATACGCGAATCCCTTAGTCCTTGTGCCGTTCCTATTATTCTAGTGCCGAAAAAGGATGGTACATCACATATGCGTGTTGATTGTAGAGGCATTAATAATATTACTATTCATTATCGTCATCCTATTCCTAGGCTAGATGATATGCTTGATGAATTGAGTGGCTCTACAATATTCTCCAAAGTTGATTTGCGTAGTGGATACCATCAAATTCGTATGAAATTGGGGGATGAATGGAAAACAACATTTAAAACTAAGTTTGGATTATATGAGTGGTTAGTCATGCCTTTTGGGTTAACTAACGCACCTAGTACTTTCATGAGATTAATGAACGAAGTTTTACGTGCTTTCATTGGACAAATTTTGGTAGTCTATTTTGATGATATACTGATTTATAGCAGATATTTGGAGGAACATTTGGAACATTTACATGTTGTTTTTATTGCTATACGTGATGCACGTTTGTTTGATAACCTTGGGAAGTGCACCTTTTGCACCGACCGAGTATTGTTTCTGGGCTATGTTGTTACTCCGTAGGGAATTGAAGTTGATAAAGCCAAGATTGAAGCTATTGTGAGTTGGCCGCAGCCCAAAACGGTCACACAAGTGAGGAGTTTTC
Source organism: Triticum dicoccoides (assembly GCF_002162155.2). NCBI lineage: Eukaryota > Viridiplantae > Streptophyta > Magnoliopsida > Poales > Poaceae > Triticum > Triticum dicoccoides. The sequence goes on along the minus strand of NC_041381.1, from coordinate 237,402,594 downwards.
TTGGCCTCGCTGGATTCTATAGGCATTTTGTGAGAGATTTCAGCACCATTGCTGCACCTCTCAATGAGCTTACAAAGAAAGATGCGCCTTTTGTTTGGGGTACCGCACAGGAAGAAGCCTTCACGGTATTGAAAGATAAGTTGACACATGCTCCTTTACTCCAACTTCCTGATTTTAATAAGAGTTTTGAGCTTGAATGTGATGCTAGTGGAATTGGATTAGGAGGTGTGTTATTACAAGATGGCAAACTTGTTGCATATTTTTCTGAAAAATTGAGTGGGCCTAGTCTGAATTATTCTACTTATGATAAAGAATTATATGCTCTTGTTCGGACTTTAGAAACATGGCAACATTATTTATGGCCCAAAGAATTTGTTATACATTCTGATCATGAATCTTTGAAACATATTAAAAGTCAAGCTAAACTGAATCGTAGACATGCTAAATGTGTTGAATTCATTGAGACTTTCCCTTATGTCATTAAACACAAGAAGGGTAAAGAAAATGTTATTGCTGATGCATTGTCTCGTCGCTATACTATGCTTTCACAACTTGACTTTGAGATATTTGGTTTGGAGACCATCAAAGATCAATATGTGCATGATGTTGATTTTAAAGATGTATTGCAGAATTGTAAAGAAGGGAGAACATGCAACAAGTTCGTCGTTAATGATGGATTTGTGTTTCGTGCTAACAAGCTATGCATTCCAGCTAGCTCCATTCGTCTTTTGTTGTTGCAGGAGGCGCATGGAGGAGGATTAATGGGACACTTTGGCGTGAAGAAGACGAAGGATATACTTGCTACACATTTCTTTTGGCCAAAGATGAGACGGGATGTTGAGCGTTTTGTTGCTCGCTGCACTACATGTCAAAAAGCTAAGTCACGACTCAATCCTCATGGTTTATATATGCCTTTACCTGTACCTAGTGTTCCTTGGGAGTATATATCTATGGACTTTGTTGCTGGTAGTGCTGCTAATTTGTTCTTTTGTGAAATTATTCGCTTGCATGGTGTGCCAAATACTGTTGTTTCAGATCGTGATACTAAATTTCTTAGCCACTTTTGAAGATGTTTATGGGCTAAGTTGGGGACTAAACTACTTTTGAGTACTACTTGTCACCCCCAAACTGATGGACAAACTGAAGTAGTCAATAGAACATTGTTTACTATGCTTAGGGCTGTTTTGAAGAATAATAAGAAAATGTGGGAAGAATGCTTGCCTCATATTGAATTTGCTTATAACCGTTCATTGCATCATTCACTTGACCACTATTGAAATTGTGTATGGTTTTCTACCTCATGCTCCTATTGATTTGTTGCCTCTTCCATGTTCGGAGAAGGCTAATTTTGATGCTAAACAACATGCTGAATTGATCTTAAAAATGGATGAGTTAACTAAGGAAAACATAGAGCGTATGAATGCTAAATATAAACTTGTTGGAGATAAGGGTAGAAAACATGTTGTCTTTGCACCTGGAGATCTTGTTTAGTTACATTTGCGTAAGGATAGGTTTCCTAATTTGCGCAAATCAAAGCTAATGCCACGTGCTGACGGTCCTTTTAAGGTGTTAGAGAAAATAAATGATAATGCATATAAACTTGAGCTGCCTGCAGATTTTGGGGTTAGTCCCACTTTTAACATTGCATATTTGAAGCCTTATTTGGGTGAGGAAGATGAGCTTCCGTCGAGGACGACTTCATTTCAAGAAGTGGACGATGATGAGGACATCAATACCATTGTTACACCCACAGCCCCTACTGCTACATATACTGGACCAATTGCTAGAGCTTGCGCATGCCAATTAAATTATCAGGTACTTCCGTTTCTTGGTAATGATTCTAATGTTCATGAGAATATGATGTTGCCTAAGTTGGATACATTTGTTTTGCTTAGAAATGAAGGGCCTGGCATGGATAAGAGGGATGAACACTGGAGCAAGACCAAGCATGGAGATGATGGCATGCGCAAGGGGAATAAGAACGGAGTTACAAGTGATGATTTCAGGAATTTGAAGCCACCATAATGAGTGCATGAAGCCTTGGACGAAATATACAAGATGGCACTTCATAAATTTCGTCCAGAGGCTATTATAGGTGTTGCGTCACCTTTTTATTGGGCCAGGCCAATGTAATTTTGAAATACATAAGTATAGGCTAATTTTAGAGTCCGTATGTTTGGGGAAACAAGAGATAGGGTTGGTTTCGGACCCCCTCCACCAAGGGCCACGAAATTCCTCCCTCTTCTTCCATATATACAGCCCTTAGGGCACCGTTTAGACTTTGGGTTTTGTTTAGATTAAAAGTTTTCCATAGCTGCAACTTTGCGTACTTCATTTGTGTTCAACGGCTAGACCAAGACGTCACTGAACCCCATCTTGATCAATAAAACTTTCATCTTATATTCGCAATATCCAGATTGCAATATCAGTTTCTTGCTTGTTCTTCGTTTGCTCGCAGGAAATAGACCCTTGTGGTCAGGTTGATCGTGCTCCGGCGTGGTCAATCGCCTCTCGGAGTTGGTTTAGCGATTGCTAAGGCGCGACATCCTCGCACGCACGTAGTCGGATCGTCAAAGTCTACTCCTCCGAAACGAGAATCACCATCTCATCAAAAGACAGGACACCTTTGCCTCTATCACATGTGAGAGCTAAGTAGAAGAGATGCACGTAGTCCTTGCACGAACGGAACGATGGTAAGGATAGTCCACGGGATCCCAAGTCATCGTTGCTCCCAAGAGCTCGTTTCGTCAACTCATGGGATTGTGAGGTTGACAAGTGTTCATAAGTACCTACACAAAACAAAGGAAAAGGAAAAATTGTGTGTGTGTGGTATATGTACACATCGTCCATCATAATGCGCACGTGCTTGTGTTGGTTAGCACAAAATATCCAATTCTCAAATAAATGAGATGCATGATATAGAAACATGTCATCCATCATGAGAGGTTTGTTATTATGTATGGCATAATGGAGACTCAAAGGATGTAATGCATCATGAGATATATGTAGAATTGTTATTCATGGAATGCATATGGTGCACAAAATCATGGGAATCATGCAAAGTAAGAAATGCATCAAGATCTCCTAGTATGTATGAGGAAACTATGTGGGTCTCCTCATGAGTATTAGTGGAAACATCACATGGAGAATATTGACAACATCCAAAACAAAGCATATTTGGAACAATGTGATCATGGCATGGCATAGTAGATGAATTACGCAAATCATGTAAAGGAAGCATGGCAATATCATCACAAGAAAAGCAAAAGCCAATGACCATCGTCTCGTCATCTATGCCATAAGTGCATATGAGATTTATTTTAATGGGCATGCATAGTTACTATGTTGAGATTGAAATGATGCAATATAGGAGATCTCACTCATAGCATACGATAAGCTTAAAGGGTTGTCGAACATGATGTGACCAAAAGAATTTTCACATGATATCCTATGAAGCATAGCATCCCAACTAGGCAACTCAACATGCTCATCATCATATTCATCATAAATAGGTAAGTCATGACATGAGGAAGTCGCACTAGCATGAAGCATGGGAATAGGTGGGTCAACATCATGCAAGCAATCATTGGTAAGATAGTCCGCTAGTGGGAGAAGGACAACCATCACCTATGTTACCTTTGGAGCATCGCTCATTTGTTGTATGTGAGGTGTTGAAGACCAGGTCGTGGTCAACTTCATCTTGATGGAACCATGTGGGGGGTGCATCATTGTCCACCATGGCCATCGTCGTCTCCTTTGGAGGTATGGACTCATCGAGGATAGGCATGTCGTCATGTAGGAGACCTAGAACCAAAGAAGAAAACACACTAGGAGTAGAGGTTAAGTCGTTAGAAATCATAGTGACCTCACATGTCGTGTCAACTACCTCACTGCGGAGCATCCTACCGGTCACCATGTCAAGAGTCCATTTGGCAAGTGACATGTGCGACCTCTACTTCTCATACATAAAGGTGAATCTTCTCCTTTACACGTGTTCACTTGACCCCTTCGAGGATGGTATACTACTTTGCACTCCACTCATGTGCATGCATAGGTATTGCCGGAGCTTCACGAACAACGAGGAGGAGTGCAAGCGCCAAGGAACACCTACACCATCCACGAGGGAAGCGTGGAAGCGAAGACGGAAGAAGCAGAGCTGCCAGGAAGCTACAACCACCGGACGTCCGGATGCCACCAGACGACCGAACACTACCGGGCGTCCGGCGCCTGGAGTCTTCACCAGCCCAATGGACCAGTCGACGAAAGCTATGGCTCCCGGACGTCCGTCCAGGACCGGACGATGGCGACCGAACGATCGGCCGTCTCCGGACATCCGACACCACTTCAACAGAACAAAAATAGCGGAAGTCCGAGCCCTACCGGACGTTCGGACCCTCGCGAGCCACCGGACGACTGGTAAGGACTGGATGTCTTCTGCCTGTGTGCGCAGTCCCGGGCCTTTGGCCTTGTATCCCTTCCCACTTACCCTTTCACCCACTTAGATTATAAATAGACCACCTCCACCTCTTTTCTAGGGTTAGCAAAGTGATATCTCATTTGTATGTGAGCTTTGCTCCTACCACTCCTCCTCTTGAGAGAGAGAGAGACCACTACTCCATTGGAGGCCAAGACCTCCATCTAGGAGAAGATCCCGCGGGATATCATCAAGATCCCCTCACGGGAGGACCCCTATCAAGACCTCCTCTTGGAGATGAACTCTACCTTTTATCTTTCCTTTTGTTGTTCATGTAACTTGTGATCTTGTGTGTTTGATTTTCTAGTGGATGTGTAATTAGACTTGTTCTTGAGTGTTTCCCCTTGTGATTTCTCCCTGTTCTTCCCCATGTTCATCGTGTTCTTCGAGGGAACCCACTCCAATCGTGAAAGATCGGCCTACACCGGGTTAGCCCCGTACCATATGGTATGAAGAGCCATGTTGATCATGAACTTGGAGCTCCTACCCCTCTTTTTCTAGCCTAATTTTGTTGTGTTCTTCCCCAATTTCGAAAATCCCCACTGATGAGAACATCAATACCGTTGTTACACCCACAATCCCTGCTACTATACATAGTGGACCAATTACTAAAGCTCGCACACGCCAATTGAATTACTAGGTACTTCCGTTTCTTGGTAATGATTCTAATGTTCATGAGAATATGATGCTGCCTAAATTGGATACATTTGTTTTGCTTACAAATGAAGGGCCTAGCTTGGAGAAGGATGAACATTGGAGCAAGAACAAGCATGGAGATGATGGCATGCGCAAGGGAAACAATAACGGAGTTACAAGTGATGATTTGAGGACTTTGAAGCCACCATAATGAGTGCATGAAGTCTTGGACTAAATATACAAGATGCCACTTCATAAATTTTGTCCAGAGGCTATTCTAGGTGCTGCGTCACCTTATTATTGGGCCAGACCCATGTAATTTCGAAATACATAAGTATAGGCTATTTTTAGAGTCTGTATGTGTGGGGAAACAAGAGATAAGGTTGATTTTGGACCCCTCCCCCATGGGCCACGAAATTCCCTCCTCTTCCTCCATATATACAACCCTTAGGGCACCGTTTAGACTTTGGGTTTTGTTTAGATTAAAAGTTTGCCATAGCCGCAACTTCACGTACTTCGTTTGTGTTCAACGACCAGACCAAGACGTCACAGAACCCTATCTTGATCAATAAAGCTTTCATCTTATATTCACAATATCCAGATTGCAATCTCAGTTTCTTGCTTGTTCTTTGTTTGCTCGCAGGAAATAGACCCTCGTGGTCCGGTTGATCGTGCTCCGGCGTGGTCAATAACCTCTCTGAGTTGGTTTAGTGATTGCTACGCCTCCGCCACACCATCATTATTACCCCTGCCATCTACCACCACCGCTTATCCGCCACCGCTTTGAATCCATATACCACCACCGATCCATATCCATATACCACCATCGATCCGAGTCCATATACCACCACCGCTCTGAGTCCATATACCACCACCGCTCCGAGTCCATATCCCACCACCACTCCGAGTCCATATATCACCACCGATCCGTATCCATATACCACCATTATTCCGAGTCCATCTCATATTAGGTTTGCTTTCGTGATCCTTCTATTTCCAAATTCGTGTTTTCTTGTTCTGAGTAGGTTTCGGATTCCATCATCTTTTGCCGTCCATAGAAGAGATTGGTTTCCAAAAAAAAAGAGTCTGGAAACCACCCTCCGTTTAGGCCCAAAATTTTCCAAAAACGCACTTGTCAAAAAAATGGCTATCCTATTTTTAGGTGTTTCTGAGCGTTTTGAGACAGGTGCCGTTATAGAAAGTATCTTTTGAGCCGTTTCCAGATTTTGGTCCGGGCAGTCGAAAAAAACATTGGTCGCAAAATTTTTGTGTCTATCCTGTTATCTTGACTTTGGAAGAGTTTTGAGACACTTGCCATTGTAGTGATTTTTGGCAAAAAAAGAGGAGTGCAAAAAAACGAGCACAAAAAAAGAGCGAAAAAATATCAGAGTGTGCTTTTCCCTTGTTTCCGTGCAGCGCCGTGATTTTGTTTGTGTTCTAGGCTTGCATCTCTAGCACGGTCTAGCCTAGGACCAGCACAGTATCATCATTGAGCGTTTATTCAACTTTGCATCTCTGAATTGATTATCGCTGACCCTTTTTGCTACCATATTATAAGCCTTCCCAGCTCCACATACATCTACATCGTGCATTTGACTCTCCCTGGTAATCGCTCTATCCAAGCTTTGAGAGTTTTGACTACAACGGTTGCCGATCACCACCTGCTGCTGGGTAAGAAATGGTAAGAATTTGAGATTTGCTTGACAGATTTGTAACACCCCACCACCACCACTTTCCAGTAGTCTGTAGGATCATATTCTTGTCTGTTTCTATTGCGGCTAACTATGGCAGGACCACAAGCCAACGAGATTGACTGGGAGAACATGACGAACAAGAAGCTTCATGATAAGTTTCATCAAATGTTGGGTCAACAGGTGGAAGACTTGATGGACAGCTTTGGAAAGGCAATGGAGAAGATAGATGGCATTAAGAGGACAATTGACACCAAGTTGCACGCCAAGTTCGATGAAGTACTCAAACGTCTCCCACAACCACCTCCACGCCGTGATACAGTTGGCGAGCACAATGTGTCCCTCTTGAGCCAGGACAAAATTCTAGTGCTGCTGCTACTGCTGTTGATGCTTCTATAGCTACTGCTGCTACTGCAGAGGTGGAGGACTATTACGAGGATGAGGTTGATCAAAATCAGAACTACGTGCAGCCACCAGCACCACCACTAGCAGGTCGATCTCAAGTATATATTCACAACAGTATGCCTGCACCACCACCTTAGGTACGAGATCATGAACATATTCCTAAACTAAAATTGAATATTCCATTATTTGAGGGTAGATATGTTCCTGATATATATCTTACTTGGGAGTTAGAAACTGAACAACATTTTACATGTTTACAATATCCGAAGGAGAGATGGGTTGCTGTTGCTATTTGTGCTTTCACTAGTTTTGCATGTGTATGGTGGTCTGAACAATGTAGATTATATCATATTCTAGCTACTTGGGCTGCTTTGAAAACTGCTATGCATATTCGTTGGGTTCCACCATATTATCAACGTGAATTACTTCAAAAGCTGCAGCGCTTGAGACAAGGAAAAAATTTCTGTAGAAGAATATTATCAGGAATTACAAACTGGCATGATTAGATGTTGTATTGTTGAGGAGAATGAAGCTATGCTTGCACATTTTATGGGTGGATTAAATAGAAAGATTCAGACCATTCTAGAGTATAAGGAGTATAATAATATCACTCGTTCATTCCATCTTGCTTGTAAAGCTGAACGAGAAGTGGAGGATCAACAAGCATTGGCGCGAACTAACTTTTTGTCAGTCCCCCGACTCGATGTCACATCGATCTAGCCGGTAACACCTCATATCACTTTGCGGCCTCACGCACGATATCCCCACGGGTGTCGCCTTACCTTTGCCCGGGACCGTTTGCGCCTTTTGGCTCACGTATATGATAGTGTCGCTAGCATCCATATGATAAGGAGCCCGGGCTGACATGACTAGTCGTAAACCCAAAGTGGCACAGACTTACAGGGACAGGCATCCATGACCCAGCTTCGAACGTGTCGGTCATCAGCAAGTGGGTCCGGGCTATAGTACTGGGCTAGCAGGACTCCGGTAAACCGGGCTGTAGCGGGCTAACAGGACTCCGGTACTCAATGCGTGACATTTCCCCGAAGGGACAGACACAGGAACGAAGAAGGACACATGCCGGCCAGCCTAAGTGTTCCAGAGCAGTAGCAAGCTACCATGGCTCAGCGGTAACACTAGGAGACATTTCCCGGTAAGAGAGGCTACTAAAGATAAACAACTAGGTAGTCAGATCCCACACATCCCAAGCATTTCAATCATACACACAATATGCTCGATATGTGCAAATACAACGAAGCATCACAACATGACTCTACGACACAAGTACTTTATTTAAGGCTCAGGGAGCCATACATAGCATACACAAAGATACGGGTCACACGACCCAGCATTCAAGTCATACAGTCATACAAACCAGCAGCGGAAGTACATTGTCTGAGTACAGACAACTAGTAAAATAAAAGAGGCTTGGAAAGCCTAGCTATATTATGTGGTCCTTCACAAGCTCAGGGTCACCACCTGGGCCTTTAGCCTACTCGTTGATGTCAATGTCTACATAGAACCCATCAGAAGGGGTTGCAGCGTCTTCTGTAAAAAATGTAAATTATAGCAACATGAGTACAAAGGTACTCAGCAAGACTTACATCAGATCCTACATACATGCATATTATCAAGAAGGGTTGGTGGAGTTATTGCAGCAAGCCAGCTTTGACTCTTGGCTAGACTATCCTACGATACTTCAACTTGAAATGGTTTTGCGCACACGAGTCCACTACTGACCACTTCAATACACTACCGAGGATCCACCTCCGTCTCCCTATGGAAGAGCCATCCTCGGCACTCACACTTATCTTGAGGCTTTTAGCAGTTTCCATTTACTTGTCTATGAACTGTATAGGCAACCAAGTAGTCCTTTACCGCGGACGCGGCTATTCGAATAGGTTATGATAACCCTGCAGGGGTGTACTTCTTCATACACGCTCTCACCACTTACCGTCGTTTACACGACATGTACTCGGCTACCTTCAAGCGGAAGCCCAACGTGGGTGTCGGCCACGACCTACCTAATCACCTAAGCCTCCAGTCCAGGTTTATCGCCTATTCAGGTTCCATCCGCAGGGAGTCCGGCCGAGGTTTCCCATACGGCCCCGAACGATGTGAACAGGGTTCCCGAGATACCTAACGGGTATTCGGTACACCCGGCCACGTACCTACCGCATCACAGCCCACCCCTACGGTCAGCACTGTCCACGGCCTCCAGTAGGCTACAAACACCAGAAACTACTTGCAACTCCTGGACGGAGAACTAGGGTGAATAAGAAGCCGAGAGGGTCCATTGGTTTCGGGCCCAATGCATGGTAGTAGCTGATTCTTAAATCACACATACAGATCTCAGTGCTTAAGGTCGGCTTCAATGAAACAACCCACCATGTACTCCTACATGGCCTCTCATCGATACCTTTACCAAATCGTGTTCACCACACCACTCTCATTACCGACATAATCATTTCACTCTAGCCCATCACCCAGATGAACCAGACCTGACACGACTCTAAGCATAACAGGCATAGCAAGGTAGGAACAACACATACATATGGCTCAATCAACTCCTACACATGCTAGTGGGTTTTCATCTAGTTACTGTGGCAATGACAGGTCATGCAGAGGAAATGGGTTCAACTACCGTAGCACACAGCAGTTTGAAACGCGTTGTCTTAATGCAGTAAAAGAGAGCAGGAGCGAGAACATGGGATTGTATCGATATGATCAAATGGTTGGTTGCTTGCCTGATGGGTCGATGCACTGATATGGTTCTTCGTTAGGGTAATCACGGTACTCCTCGGAGGCAGAACCTGTCGCAAAGGACATCGATACACAACCATCACCAAACAATGTGCAACAATATGATGCATGCATGAAACATGGCAATATGAGTGTGTTGGGCTAATGTAACTAAAACCAGAAGGGTTTGAACAAATTTGAATCAAAGATTCAAATTTCAAACTCAAACATGGCCTTTTAAAGTGCTTTTCCTTGTTCTGCTTAAAACATCAATTTAACTTGTTTGATCATGCATGAAAATAGTACAGATGGATAGATTGGATTTTTCTGATCATTTTTCATATATAATTTGTCTAATTTGGAGTTACAGAATAAAAGTTATGAATTTTTGAAGTTTAAATAATATTCTGGAATTTCCTGATTTAAATTAAATCCAGAAATATATATATTGCGCCAGCATGACGTCAGCATGACGTCAGTGGTCAACTGCGGCTGGCTGGGGTCAAACCTGACGTGTGGGGTCCACACGTCAGTGACAGGGGGGTTAAACAGGGTTAGTTTAATCCTAATTAGGAATTAGTGGCGCTGGGGCCCACTGGTCAGTGTCAGGGGGG